>NW_027286908.1:1835000-2435000 GCF_022747635.1 Hetaerina americana
GTTTGGTAGGTGATGATAGAGTACTCAGTACTAAGTCCGACGGCGTGTGAAATTCACGCATCATGGTAGGGGGGCCAGTTCCTTTCCCTGTGACGGTTATGGTTTCCCAGGAAGAGCTGGTACCCGAAAAATCACATAGCTTGGGTGGAGCTGCAGGTGCCGAGAGAGGTTTGCCCGGGAATCGAACCCGAGCCCTCCGGTCAGTAGTCAAACGCTCTACTCCTGGACTACCGCTACCCACTTTCGACAAGATATGACCTCATGTTTCTCACCATTGACCAATCATAGAGTTCGTTTGTAAGCAAGTACGTTTTTCAATTGAATAAAAAAAATGTAATTGTGTTCCCAATTAGTTGGCTCACATTCGTTCAATGTTTCCTTTGATGGCCGCCGCGATACATAGTCCCGAGAATCTCCCCCTAAGACGCCTTGGCGTAAGTGGTATCGCGTAGACGCGACGTCAGCAATGGTTCCAAGGAAACATCGAGGAACTTTCTTCCTCAACCCGTCCCACTCTCTCCAAAATCTTCTCTTAGAACTCACGAGAGACGACGTTTCGTTTCAAAAGGAGAGGAAATGAGGGAGTGAGTTGGGCTTGTGTGCGGCATTTCGCTGCAACGACATTCGATATTAATGTAAAAATCGCGATGCTATAATTATTGTCGGGTAAAGAGACATTATGTCATACGAGGCGTCGTGGGCTATTGCGATGCAATGCTTCATCGTGCGATATGCGGTATCACGCGATTTACAATGGTATGCGATGCGCAATATTATGCGACATGATTCGATATTATGCGATGACGCCCATTTAGATCGCGAAGTGGACATCGACGCATTGGCGTCATGAAATCTGCATCGCAAAACGATATTGTACTCCAAAACCGCCCCGGGAAGAAGAGGAAGGAGTGAAGAGTGCGAGGGGAATGGAATGAGAAGGTCGGGGGGGAGGGGGAGGGGGCGAGAGGGGCTCCTCGGAAAATACAAACAATGCGCGCACGGGTGGCAATGACGCCCGACTCGCTGGAACTGGAGGCGGCGACGCTGAATGGGCGATTGGGAGGAGGGGGGAGGAAACGAGGGAGTCGAGAAGACACTCACGCACACACGTGTGCAAATGATTACGCACGCACGCTCCCCGACTCAGTAACCCACGCGTTTCCGACCGTGAATCACGGCCGACCCCGGGAGCTGCGTCGGCCGGTGTGTGTGACTTAGGCGAGGGGAGGGGAAGGGCTTGGGAGGGTGGGGGCCGGGAGGAACACTGAGGCTCAGACCATGCGGGCAGGGGCCAGAGGGGGGTGGGGGTCGCTACGGTCGAGTTCTTTAAATCGTAGTTCGATCCTGGACTCCGCGTGAACTGATGACATCCGCGAATTATTGCGATTAACACTCCCCCACTCCACCACTCCCGCGGTTCTCTTGTGTTTGGGTAACTGTTATTCTCCGCACATGCCAGGGATCTGCTAGAAATTATCAAATACTAAACTATGTAGATGACCTACAACTTTATTGCCACCGTAAGGTAACCGGATTAATGAGACTTTTGCAAAAATAAATTTTGGCACTAAATCTACGAGGATCGTCAAGAAAGTAACTTACGTTTCGGCCTAGCGTAACGGTGGGTAGTGCTAGAACCACCATCTTAGTGTCTAAAATAGGCCCTCAGTAATCATCCTGCTGAGGAATTATGCAGATTGTGGTTCTTCTACTTTGATTACTTCGAAGTGTTAAAACGTCCGCTGCAACAGAAAATCCCCGAAGTTATCAGCGGATCCAGAAACTAATTTACGTTTTAAAATAAAATATGAACCTAGTGACGAGACGTAGGTTCAATGTATAATTTCAAAATGGACATGCTTGAACTATTTTTCTACATGATTGCCATTCAAATTGAGGCATTTCTCATGACGATTGACAAGCTTTTCATTTCCGTCTCTGAAGATAGCATACCGCTTTAAATTTTAACCAATTGCTTAGACCAGCATGCAATTCTGGGTCATTGTCGAAGCTCTTTGTTGCAAGCAAAGTCTAGCGAAAGATCCTTAATTGTAACACTACGATTTTCACGAATTTTTTCGTTGATATTCACCGTCAGTTCATCTGCCCCAAGATTAGGCCAACCACAGCTGTCCTCGTAAACATTGGTGCGGTCATTTTTAAGCTGAATGCACCACTGCCTCACTCCGCCTTCACTGATTAATCCGTCTCCGTACACTGTACAAAGCTCTCATGAATTTCAATTGGTTTGTGGTTTTTGCTGGTAAAAACCTAATCATAGACCGCACTTCACAACTCGCGGGATTTTCCATTGCAGAGGACATTTTAACAGTTCGCCATGTAAGCAAAGTAGAAGAACCACAGTCTGCACACTACCACTGCAGGATGCGTACTGAGTGTAGAGACGTCTAGACTCAAAGATGGTGTCTAAATCAAGCTCTTGCCTTACCCATAACCACACTAGATCGAAACGTAAGTTACTTTCTTGACAGCCCTCGTATATATAACTGGGCAATTAGAAATAGTTAAACAAAACTTATTTTTTTGTGTGTAACAAGCAACTGTCATCTGTTAAGTTTATATTTATGCCATTTGTTTTTCTTTGCTATTCGTCCAATAGAATTGGCATGATGCTATTTTTAGACTAAATAAATAAAGTAATAAATCATAGTCTAAGTAGTCCAAAGAAAAAAGAAATATTAACAGGTTTTGCATGACAAAATCTCACTAAAGTTCAGTAAATTCCCTTTGGTGGAGTTGAAATTAGCTACTCCTTTAGCTTTTGGCATTTTGGTACAATTATGAGCGAAGAAATCTCCTGAACAGCAAAATGTTTCACTTATATCGAACAAGGTCGACTCCAGATAAATTGTATTCACTTAAATTAAATATACAACTCTGCACACAACTGTAACAACGTAGTCACCAGTTTAATTTTTCCGATTTATTATGCTGTCTAGTTTGTCTCGAATTTATCATTGCTGAGGAAATCGATATTAAAAACTCCAACGCTTACTTAGCTCTCGCGTTAAATCCATCGGTGGGATCAAAATAATAACACATTAGTCCTTATCGTTACCGACTAATGTGGCAGACAATAGCATTGAGACAGAAACACTTCTTGGGAGTATTTACTTCGAACCGCTTACCAATGACAGACCGTGTTTTTTATTTATTTATATACCCTGCAAGCCACCGCTAGGGTGTGTGGCAGGGAGTGAATATACACCAGAGTAATTCTACCCGAACATGACCATACCGCGGTTGAACAATGTTATGTTATGATCCACTATCGTTCGTGGAAAAAATGACATCTTAAATCAATCTGTTCTAACCTTAATCTCTCTAATTATATTTACGTGATCTTTCCTACATCCGAGCATACAAACAATGATAAGTAAAGAAAATTATAACTTTAATTAAGACATATTAAAGATAGATGGAAAGAACATAGGTGGAGAGGAACTATACGGTGCAGACATAAGATTAGCAAACTTATCCAAAGAAACAAAAAGAGAATATAGCGTGGATAAAGGTAGCACACGTATCTCCGAGATAGAAAGAGTTTTTCAGGAAATGAAATCCAATAAGCCCATGGGGCTGATAATAGTCATGCGGAACTACTAAAGAGTTTAGGAAAGCGTGAAAGGAAAATATTTAATGGACTGATTATTTTATGGGTGATGGATTTGGTTAAAAGACTTCGTAAGATCAGGATTAGTTCCTATTACAAAAGGGTGAAAATCAGCAATATGCGAGGATTACAAGGCAATAATTTTGATTTCGCTCGCAGATGAAACGGTTCTCAGGATCATCAATAAGAGGAAGGAAAGCAGAACAAATTATAGCTTAATTGGAGGAACGTGGATGCCCTTAAAAATATATAAATGATAAATAGAAGTCTGGCATTGAATAGCACACGAAAACAGGGCATCACATAATCAATGTTACAATTTCACACGTATTATTTAATTTATATGATACAAATTGCCTTACAATCAACTTCTTATATGGAATTATATTTGCATATTCTCAAAGCAATTAAAAATGTGTAGTTTCAAACTTAGTAGGACGATACCTAGATCGACTTTTGAGCGTATTTGTGGGGTGGTCTGAACTTTGCCGGACAAAAAGTTGCATAGTTTTTATTCCATCGTGTACAGATTTCTCAAATGCAAAGTCTGCATACATATACTGCGTCGGCTCTCGGTTTATAATGATTGAAAAAAAAACGAGTCAGAAAATATTTGCGACGGTGCGTTTATTTTAGCAATTTTAATTTCACAAAACTAGATGTGATAAGTTCGAAAGGAACATGACCAAATACGCAAATTGAGTACCTAACGGCACTTTCGCCCACACTCTTCCCCTTAGAAAGCTCCCTAGATCCGCCCCTCTCGGAGTGGGGGTCACTTGGTCGATTCACTCATGCACGGAGTGGTGATTCGTGCGGAGAAAATCTCTCGGCCAATCTTGGAAATTCCCGAGCGAGATCGTGATGTTCTGTATGGGCATCGGATCCGGTAAACCGAGGAGCAGCGGGCGGGAAACTAAACTATGGGCGTCGAGTCGAGGGCGTCATCACCCCCAGGATCCTAGGAGTGAACCCTGAGGGACACGTGTTCCTCGCTCAGGAATCCTCCCAGGCACAATACCGCACGCCCCTCGCGCAGGGTTTAGTCCGTGCTGGTAACAATGAGCATGATAGCATGTCGGAGGGCACGATTTCAAGAAGCTCACATTTTAATCCGGTAAGATTGGAATGCATCCCATTATTTTTGCGATAATGGAAGCCGGCCACTTGGGTTGGTGCGAGGAGGGGAGGTCTGGGGAAACCCGAAACACATAGCTGAAGCAACGGGTGAGGGGTGGATATCCTTGAAGGCCTTTATTATCCTTCTGGGTGAAGGTTCGGTTCCGGGCCCAACGACCCACGGCAATGGATAAATGTCGTTCGAGCGCCATCACCAAGACCCACGCGTGAACGATTAAATAACACTTTAGGAAATACAGGTTTGAATTATTTCTGTAAAACCCCATTTTTGCATGTCCCCCCTTTACCCTGAAACGGCTGAATTCTTCCCCGCAATTAAATTACGTGTACCATTAGCAAACCTCTTTCACAGGCTTTGAGGAAAACCTGTCTTCGTTTCATCCAAACGCACACTTATTTTATAGTCAAATATTTATAATTAAAGGTGACTTTCAGAGGATTTGAGAAAACTCTTGGTTTTGGTACTTGTGCGAAACACTTCATGCTAGGGATCTTTCGTTACACTGCCTCGATGGATCCAGGGGAAACTCGTACTGTATAATCTAACTACATTGCATGATACTCTGCAAGTTGCCCATAGAATGTGAGGCAGAGTGTGATTCAAAACCAGGAATTGCCAGCAAAAATTTAGCATTTTTAATTGTAAGTTAAAATACGTGTTAATATGTAAAATAGTTCAAATAATACAGATAATGACAGCTACAGGGAGCATGCTCTTCGGAAACTATGTGTTCCTTCTCTACATATTCGAGAGGAGCTGTCAGTAACAAGAAGGATAATAAAACTAAGGTAGTCCATATGAAAAGATTTTGTACTTTTCCACAGACTTTATTTCAAGATGCAACGCGTTTCACCCGTTTGCGATATCGTCGGGTAGAAACTTTGTTCGTTCGTAAACGATATTTACTATATACCTGATGATGCCGCAAGTCGGTGAAACGCGTTATATCTTAGAATAAAGTCTGTGGAAATGAATAAAATCTTTTAATATGGATATCATACACATTTACGAAGTGAAGCCTAATATCGTAAAGTATAAACTAAGGTTAAATGAAATAATCACAACATACTTAGAAGCTTAATAAAAACTAAGCTAAAGGCATCTTAAATCTGTCGGTTCTAAACTTTATATCTCTTACTTTATTCTCATAATCTCTACTATCGTAGTACGATGGAGCTGAGAATATATTTACAGCATCATCGCTAAAGAGACCTCCTTCCAATTTATATAAGAGATTTAATCTGTAATTTAACCTTCGCTCCGTGATTGATTCCCGGTCTAGCTCCTCTGATATTTTGTATACGCTACTCGGTTTATCATAACAGCGTTTTAGAAATCTAGCTCATCTATGCTGCACGCGATCCAATTTGGCAATCAATCCAACTGCGTGAGGATCCCGCACGCTAGCAGTATATTTTGAGGTCTAATTAGCCACTGATAGCATTTTTTTATGATTTCGTCATATATTCTCAATAATCTTCAAGAAAATATATATTTTTGCTAAACTTCTTATCCACATATTCCCAGATATGTTTCACCTAGGAGAGATCGTGAGTGAAGGTAACGCCTAAGTATTTAGTCGAATCGAAACTTTATTACCGAGATTTTATGAAAATGGACTTCAAGATTTCCCCCAGTTTCATTTAAAATTTTATATTCTAATGAAACTACGGAAAATCAGGTACTAAGTTCCAATTCATAATGGACAACACTGAGAATGAAATGGCCAGATGTGATGTCATTTTGCACAATGTTACACCCACCGCCTGTGGAAGTTCATGTGTCATGTCCTGGACCATATATTTCAGGGAATGACAGCTTATTAATTATAGTCACTTGTGTTGAAGTGCTGAACCTGTAGCCGGCGTCAATTTTTCGTGAACGTAATCCAGAATTCAGCCCAGACTACGAGCAACCTTCAAAATAGATTAATGTTGAACATGCTATTACTTTCAAACTTTAAAAAATAATGATCTCAAATATATGTTAGAACGAAACTGAATGAAGTGTATCTCGTCATATATGGCTCATTATTCAATTAATTCGATGCTAGGCTAAGGTCAATATGCTTGGTTCTTAAAGAATACGTACGTTAAACAAAAATTAATATTTTTAATACTTCCCTGAATTATTCAATGCTCCATTTTAACTCTGAAAATAGGACTAATTATTGAATGGTATGAACCCTTTTAAAATAAAGTTCTGTCTACGCGGGAAAATTTATCTTTCCCATTAAATCTTAATTATAATGTGGACAATTTTAATTCAAATCAATAGATCGATACCATAAGTCGACTATGACAATGAGATAAAGGTTGCTATTGAGGTCGAGCTTTCTCATAAAACATTCCGTTCTGATCTAAAATTCCGAAACAACTTTCGCGCAACTTAACCGCAGCGGCGGGTGAACATTCTCAGCTAACAGACCGCCATTCCCCGGATTCCTCGCGTCCCCCTCGATCCCCTCCACCACATCATTCAAGCCTCCCCTCGCCTCCCGGCGGCTTATAGTGATGATGTAAGGGTGAAAAAATCTCCGTTACTTTTCAGCTCATGATCAGTATTCTAGAGATTTTTCCGAAAAAGAAACCATACGCGTCATTCAAGGCCGAACTGCGACCTCCTCCCAAGGTAGGAAGGAGGGAGAGCCATCGTCCGCCGATCGCTGCGCGCGCGTCCCCTCGAACACTCGGAGGCGGCGGGCTCTTGCCGGGGTCCGGCTGAACGACACTCAAAAACCCCAGGGTACCAAAGGAGACCAGATTTGCACCCGCCAAGCATGAGTCATCGCAATAAGGGAAAGAGTTTCTTTTCCCTCGCCGCACATCTAAATTCACTTGTGACGCTACTTCTTGAGGCCGTTCGGTTGCGATGGGATTGAGGGCTCACGCACTCGCGGCTAAGTCGGGCGCGCCTCAACCCTGGGGCCAGCCAGTTCACGCACGCATAGCAACTACTTCTCTGGTTTTGTTTCATCAAGACAGAGTCATCGATAAAATCATCCAAACCTGTCAAAATTGTATATTCGCCAAGTGGAAAACTGCAAAAACTTCTTCCTTCATTTAAATCAGTTTCTGGCACTATCAATTGATACCTATCCTGTTTTTTGTTCTTCTCCGCAGGGAAGTAGAAATTTCTAATTTGGTATTTCCGCGGACAAAATGCTGTTCCTCAAAGAATACGAGGTTTGTATTAAAAGTATCGGTGGCAACATTTTCACTGACGTGTGCGTTAAGTGCTGAATTCAGACCGTAGGCTAAGTGTCCGCTGGATCGCTGATCGTATTGGCATCGATAAAATGACGGTGCACACAAATATCTCTGAAAATTTGGCGATGCAAAAGATCTGTGCTAAACTCGTCCCGAAGGTCTTTGGACGGACAACCCAGAGCAGAGTCGAGTGTCTGCTTACGAAGAGCTTCTACAAAGGCATCGCAACGATTCCCCAACCCCCTTACAGTCCTGACTTGGCACCAGCAGACTATTTCCTCTTTTGCAAAAGTGTAATCCTCCCTCAAAGAACAGAACACCCCCATGGGGCCCTAAGTGCCCTCAAAGAATCTTGCACGCGTACCCTTACGGACATTTGCCTAACAGGTAGCCTTCGAGTCGTGGAAAAGCCGCTGGCAAAATTGGGTCGACGCTCAAGGGTTATACTTTGGAGAATTTTGAGGCATTGCAGCAATATCTTATATAAATCTATTTTTCCGATACTTTTTAACCATCCCATATGTCTACTTGCATGGCGAATTTTTTATCATAAGCATTGTAATTAAATTATTAATTCCTCTATCGTGAAAGAAAAATGAAACATAGGCGAATCTCAGTGGACATGCATTGAGGTCGAAATCCGTCACTCGCCTGCCAACGGAACTGGAAGCGGAAGTGTTCAAAGCCATAAGGTTCGCATTTCATTGAACTGAAGCTAAGCCTCTCGGAAAGGTACGACTTGTGATGCTCTCCCAAATGTTCTCATTCCAATGAAAATGATTAAATGAAAACAGAATCAGTGACTCACTTAAAGCCGGAGTCAACCTTGATAAAAAATGGAAACCCTTGCGACGACACGCATTGTTTAATAAGTAGAGTACAGGGAAAATACATCTACATAATCTACATAATACCCCGCAAGCCGCCGCAAGGGCGTGTGGCGGGGGGGTATAATATGGTTGTTACCGTTTGATAACCAGCCCTGCTTGTGCCTTGCTGGGCAAATGTAATATTGGATTTATGATTCGGTGACTGAGAAACATGCAAAAAGTACATTAAGAATAAAAGAGGGAAGCTTTGCAGTACGCGGATAGCAAACAAATCTCATAGAAATAGATTCTAATGCCAAACTATGTTGAAAAATGTTTCTACCTCCCCACCCAGAAACAAAGAGTTCGGGTAAATATTAACTACAATAGCATTTCATAGATTCCATGGTTATTCCAGAGTAGAAAAACCAACTCACAGTCTTAGAAATTGATAATAGCCCTCTCCAGCCCAGGCGGTAAACTCAGATGCACCTCCTGGGAAAGTTAAAATTCCTCAACCCGTGAAAATAACAAATTTAAACGATTATGCAGGAAACGCACGAGAGAAAAGGCCTTCTAGGTCGCTATCCTTAATTTTTATAGTAAAAAAATAAACACCATATAATATGAGGTTTTTTGAGATTGAGTCCAGTTTCAATGGTGTACAATTTACACTCGAAGAGGGGATTGAGGAGATGCTGAGAGGCAATCGAATGTTGGAGACGGCAACGGAGGGCTGGGAAAACGAATTGGAGGAAGGACAAGAGTAGGCATTGTGAAGGGGATGATGGGAGAAAGTAGGGAGAATGCGGATCAAAGGAACAAGTATGGAGATTAAGTGTATTTTGTTTTGTTTTAGATTGGGTACAGGAGTACAGTAGCGTGCAGCTACGGGGTCCATAATAATATGGTGAATATAATTCATAAAAGGTTGATTACTGCTAGGAATATCACTGTCATCATGTACTGATAACAGTCCAAACATAAATCGGGCAGAAACAATCCATACCTCGAGATATTTACGTGTGGCATACCGATTGCTCCCTCGTCTCTCTCTGTTTGGGGGGGGGGGCAACGCCGTCCGATGTCTGCAGTGGCGAGTCACATTTCCTACCAGTGACTTTAGGGGCGAAGACAATGAGTTGCATGCCCATAAAATAGTAGAATTTCCCCTTCTTACTCTTCATTTCTGCATGAACTGTTTTGTTTCGGTGGTGGCCTGTGGTATAAATGGTTGTTTGTGGTTCATTTTCATTCCCTTTTTTGGTATAACAAATAACTAACTTATTAGGTGATTTAATCCATGTTTTCAATTACGTTTTCCTCCAGCATCTAGTCAAATTTGCACGTTATTGGATAGTTTCAATGTTTTCAGACTTAACTTTGTAGAAATCCATAATCACTTAAATAAAAAACCAATGTGTCTTTTCCCCAGATATATTTTTTTACTTCAGTGTTATTAGATGGATTTTTACTACATTCTTACGTGCATGTGTATGTTAGTTGATAGTATATGTATTTGCATACGTGTAAGTTGAAAAGGTGTTCACATGAATATATAAGCCTCAGTGGGTGTAGACTCGTGTGTAGTTTTATTCTCTTTCACGGGTGGTGACCTAACACCCCTGCCACATACCCCGGCCGTAGCTTGCGAGGATATGTACATGTAGAGTTTTTATATGTACATTGATTGCTGCCAGTTACAAATTGGACCGCGACATATTTATTGACCACAAGAAGTTATGTGTCCGGGCAAAAAGCAAATGAGAGCTGACGAACGTGGGGAATCCTAACTGGCAACAGATAATAAACACAAGGGCTCTTTCAGTGGAAGCTGGCCTCACGAGAGCAGTATGGACGTGGCAGCCCGAGTATTCGGTCGCCCCACCATTTCATTTATCGCGGAAGATGCGCCGTGGATTCCCGGTGAGTCAATGGCAAGGCCCCGGCATTCGGAGGCAACGTCGACGCGCCAATATCCCAGATTCTCCACCGACAACATTCGCGTTGACCGACATCGAGCTGAGTCCCCTATTTGCGCCTTTCCTCACCTCCGCTCTTTTCCCCTTTCACTCCCTCAGCAAAATTGCGCAAGATGATTTCGTCCGGCCTTGAAATATTTCGCGTTGTTTCCCAGAAGAAAAAAATATATTCCTCACTCTCCATGGATGCAAATTTTTCGATTTGGTCACGGCTGACGGTTTTTTGATAAATATTTGGAAATGAGAAAACCGTAATCGCCAACATTTTTTAGCGCAGTGCCCAGTAACCACTGAATTACTACGCCGAAGATATATTCCTGTTCGTCCTAATCACATCATGACTACATGCGAATTCTTAAAAAAAAACAATCAACTCGAAGGCGGGTTATTGGGTGAGGGAAGGTTCCACGCTAAGCCTTGAGGCTCCTGCACCTAAACGTGGCAATAAAGCCGCCAGTGCCTTTCCTGGTATGCCGTCTGCGGTTTCCCAGGAACTTCTGGTACCCGAAAAATCACGCACCTTGAGTGATGATTGGGAATCCAGAGACGTCACCGGAACCGAACCAATGTCCTTGAGCGAGCCGTCACCGGACTATGTGTCCTACAGGGCACCACACCGCCCAAAATTCATCATGAATGCATTAACATGGGGCGTAGTTTTGTGCAGGTCGGTGACTTGGTTGTTGGGACAAGAAGTCCAACGTAAGTTGGAGACTTTCGAAATTTCGAGTGTCGAAAAGAACGAAGAACATGAAATGGACGCAAAAGGCGGCAGGGCGAGGGGATCCAGGAGATACTGAGGTCCGATGGGATGCTGGAGACGGCAACGGAGGGCTGGGAAAGCGAAGTGGAGGGAGGACAAGAGTAGGCATTGTGGAGGAGATTACGGGAGAGAGTAGGAAGAATGATGAGCCAAGGAGCAAGTATGGCGAACCAGAGTATTTTGTTTCTTATTAGATTAGATTCAGGAGTACAATAGCGCGCAGTCATTTTATTTTTTATTTATCTATTTAGTACCCTACAATCTACCTCTAGAATGTGTGGCAGGGGGTAATTACTCACCAGACTACCCTTGACCCAAAACACTTTGCCCTACTATCTGGGTTGGAAAAACTTTCTTTTATCTTGACTCCTTATTTTCCGTGGGAAAACTGCATCTAAAATCAAATTATAACGATTTACTGTATGTTATTATATTGTACTGCATGGTATTGCATCGTATTGTATCTTATTGTATGGTATTGTATCATATTATATCCTATTGTATCGCATTGAATCGAATTGTATATATTTTTGTATTGCATGATATTATATATGATTATCATTACTTGCGTCAGAAATATTGTACTTTTCATTACCTTGAATTGCGAAAAAAATATCGCATCTAATCGGAAGGAAATCGGTCTGTCGACTGGGAAACGTTTGTGGCCCCTGGCTTAGCGTTCAACCGTTTGACTTAAAACTTTTCTTCCCCGTATTTAAGAAAACTACCAATAAGAAATAAAACCAATTATATTCAGCAGTTACATTTATTAATTTCCATTAAGTTATCTTCATTTCCTTGGAAAATTAGATAGAAGATTTAAAATGGATGTTTGTAGAAAGAGTTGCGGGGTCCGTCAAAATATATTTCATAAAATTTTAACTAGGAATAACACCGTTATCATACCGTGGTTGGAGTCAAAACAAAAACCCGGCAAAAATAGTGCAAACCTCGAGATATTTACGGGTGGCATAATTATTATTATTCTGTATTGATCGCAGTCATCTGAAATGAGACCGCTAGATATTTATTGATAACAAGAGCTTGTAAGCGACCAGAGGTGGAAATAAGTAACAGGGGATTGATTGGTGATGAAGGGTGATTTGCGCCACTTATACATACGTACGTAGTAGGCGGATAACTCGGTGGGGGGCACCGTTTTGGGCACTGAGTGGGAGCGAGGAGTGAATCCACCGGTGACTCACTTCCGGGAGCAGCGCCAACCCTGAAGGACTAGCGCCGTTTAGAGCGCCCCACACGGCCGTCCGTAGAATACTTAGTTAAACTTTTTTTTTAAGCTTTTCCTCCGTCTTTTGCAATCATATTCACTCTAGCAATTATCAAAGGACACCTTTTCTTTCCTAAAGCAAGGAGAAAAAGAACGCATAACTGTTTGACGACAGCGTTTTACCCCACGATTGCTGATCAGTCCAATTTGGTGTTTCCGATGAAAAAGTAAACGCCCATTAAGTGCGGTATGTTGTTTTTGTTTCAGTGATATTAGAATACATGTGAGGCAAATGCGACAAATATATATATATATATATATATATATATATATATATATATATATATATATATATATATATATTCGAAAATCTTTCATCAGGTGGTTTCTATGCCCAAAAACAATTCTGACACGATTAGGTTTCATTTATTATTTTTACGATGTCCTCTATGGTGCACAGGAATATTTACAATTCTTTCTTGGCGGAATTTTCCGCAGTAATTCCACAATTAACCTTACGCAAAGATTCCTCCTGGATCCTCCCCACTCCAGAGAGGAAACGCAATGACCTGACGAACCTCCGTCTCTCTCCAAAAGAGTATTACGTCATAAAAGGACAACTCACCCGAACCCGCGTCCTGACGGAGGGCAGCCCAAGGACATCGTGCTTCAGGAAATGACCGAAGAAGATATTCACCGCCGAAATTCGAACCTTGAACTTCGCAGTGGGTGGTCAATGATCCAACAATATCGCCTGAATCCTCTCTCTCTCCTGGTTCACCTAGCCATCGGAAACAAAGTCACAAGCATTTGAATATTTAGTAAGTATGAAAAATCGATTCAGTAAATCAATTAAATACAAAACGGTCAGCTCTATTAATTAAAACTCCTGAGCCCGGGTTCGTTTCCCAGACAAGCGTCTCTGACCACCAGCAGCTCCACCCTAGCTTCGTAAGCTTTTTCGAGTACCAGATCTTTCTGGAAAACCATAGTCGGCACAGGGAAAGGAACTGGCTCCCCTTATTACCCTGATATGTGAATTTCACAAGCCGTGTAGAGTTTAGTACTGTGTGAACCCTCACCTATCAAATTGACCCCCGGGTTTTTTACTGCATTTTTTATATCATTAGGGTTACCATCGAATTTCGGGTTTATTACTGTTGTTATGGTTTTTTAGTGGGGAAAATTTGGAAATAACCCATGTCTAATCAAACCCCGGTAACCAAAAATAATTAAATAGATAACTATTTGCTCTCACATCGAGACAAGAAATTTCTCCCGATTTTTTTATCAACTTCCTCGTCAGCGAATGCCCGTCGGTCGCTGCGTATGAATCATAAAAGACTGTCAGAGCAATAACTGTCGATAAGATGGAGGCGAGGGAAAGGGGGTACGAGTGTCAAAGAAGATGACGCGATGGAGCGCAACGGGAAAAAGGAGGAAAGTAATGTGATTGGGTAGAGGCATGAATGGTGCGTGATGGCCGCGGGGTGCACGGGTGCGTTCGTATTGGTGCTCAACAAGGGTGAGGGCACCTAAGGGAACTGCAGGAAGGGGAAGAGAGAATGATCAATTTCATACGGTTTAGACGGTAGCCGGCGGAGATTCTTTTCGCTTAATGCAAATTGTGAAAAATGCCCCGATCGGAAGGCAAAACACGTGCGTACAAGACCCTGACTCAAAGAACGAATTTCGAATTTCACTGTTGAAAATAAATTTCGCTTCGTTGAAAATTCCACAGTAACGTTTGTCTTGTATATACGATCGGATTCGCCGGCGACTACTCCTTCTACACAAGTAAAGTCTTCAATCCGAAGGCTGGAAGAATTCTGCACGCCGTAGACCTGAAGACGCCGGATGAAACTTCGGCGAAACTGTTGTCGGCTTCAAACAACAACGCGGTGAAAACCCGGACATGCAGAATTCTTCAAGCCACCGCCGCGAAAATCTACGCAGCCGAAGGCTGGTTTGGTGAGGAGGGCCAGGAGGGATCGCTTCGCGCTGAGCCCTATACGGCGAGTGATATCCACAAACTAGCAGGGTGATTAGGATAATAAGACCTGAATTTACCAATTGTCACCATTTGGATTCCAAAGAAAAATACCCAGCATCTAAAAATCACACATTCTGAGCCATTGGGTGCGATCGGATGCGTCATCCAGAATCGAACCTTGGTTCGATCGCTCTGCAAAATAAGCACGCCCCTCTAGTATGGTATTACATCATTTCCCTTTGTTTCCCTGCATATGATGCAGTGTTATAATGGATACATCACACATTTATAGATGTAGTACAACACCAGGGTGGCGGTTGCGGACTGAAAGGGGGTGGAAGGGGGACGGTGTGTACGGGGGGAGGATTGGAGGGGCGAAGAGTGAGTGCGGTGGAGGGAGGAATAGGGGGTGGAGGTGAGGGCGGAAGTCAAGCCGTGGGATATCTGGGAGTAGAGATGAGTGGGAGGGGAAGAGGTTTTCCCTTGCTCGACACAAAAAATGGTTTCTGTGTGTGTGCGGGGAATATCTGAAGTTCCAAAGTGCCAAACGGAAAGCCCAGCAGAGAGTGGAGTGGAGAGAGAATCACTCCGATCAATATTTGGGCGAAATGTTATTTAAATCGGTTGTTATTTGAAAATATGAGGAAGTGCTCTCTCTCGAAATGATTTTAAGCAACTAGTATTCTGTCCTCGCTATAATGAAGCACAATTATTCCAAATAATTTCAGTTAGTAGATTTTAGGGGAGGCGACCGAGAGCTGAAGTCATTTGCGCCATTAGGGATAGATAGGAAAGTATGAATGGTAGAGAGAGACCCGGCGTTAGCCTACTCTTAACGAAAGAGTCCGCAGCTTAACGTCCCATTTGACGGACGGCGTACTTACTCAAAGTGCATTCCGGAAAGTTTATAAAGAAAGGATTAAATTTGTGTGCTAAATGGGTAGATGAAAGCACTGTAAGACGGTAAGAGGAGAAAACCTGTGAAAACTATAAATGGTACTGAATGAAATTAAATCAATTGATTAAAGAGGGAGTCAAGAGATACGGAGAAAATACACAGAGGAACAATACGGTAAATACATCAGACCAGCAAGGCTAGACATAGAAAGAGAATATGACGTCAATGACGATTCATCAAAAACGAGAAAATTTTTTTCGACGAAGTTCATTTGTCTCCCAGTGTTATTTTTCGTACAAGGATTCCCCTCACCAATAGTTCTGCGCAGATTAACTTATTTGCTTAGAGCCACTTAAAATATAATTTTAAATTTCTACGAATGGCTCTTCTCGCATCTTTCGTGTTGTGTCGTTTCAATGATAGTTCACTTAATTCGCCACGAGATCAAAGCCCACTCAGAAGGAATAGATTGTTCCGCATTACAGTGTCAGGTGAGTGCACGATCGACAGTTAAAGAGGGAAATTGGCCACCTAATCGATCGATACAAGGAACCATTCTTCCCTCGAACACAAGTCGTGATCGAAACAGTTGGAAATATAACGCCGAAAATTTGAACTTCCCGAAAGCCATTAGTCACCAATTACTCTGATGGCACGTGAACACCCCCTGCCGCATTTTTATTTGTGACGGCTTGCATTCATAGTCAAATGTAGATGTGAGAAAAATTGTATTTAAAGGATGAAATATGGGTAGGATGACGTAAGCAGCAGATTAAGTCAGTAGGCTGTCTACCGGTCTCTACCCACACTACCAGGCACCATGAGACTCACTTTGAACGGCCCACGAAATAAGTATAAAGATGAAAGGAAAAACGTCCTCAAATCCAAAGTGCGAATCACTTTTCATCGAAATGAAAGCGACGAGCGATTTTTTTTTTCAACGGCTGCGCGGCACGGCCTACGACCAACAATCGTCCGGCGGACGAACAGGAGGGTGGGGGGAAGGGGGGAGGTGGAGGGAAAGGGAAGGGGGGAGGTGGAGGGAAAGGGAAGGAGGGAGAGTGGGGGGAGGATGAAGGGACGGACGATATCGGAGGACCGCCTGAATCACGTGATCCTCCTTCCCCGACGCAGGAAATAGTTGTGTGTATTGGTAAGAGGGGAATACCTGCCGGCACATTCCCTTCCAGTGAGGGAACGGTTTCCGTGAAGCGGAGTGCACGCGAACCCTTCGGAGGGCCCTTGTTTACAACCGGCCGAGTCCAGTTTCCAGGAGACGGCCTGGAGAGGCAAATCCACACGCGGTTAACGGAACACGGCCAGGCGTGGTTTCGCCATGTGCACCAGGCGTGATTCACACGCGGCGGTCATAGTCGGCCGGCCTGGATGGGGGCCCGCGCTCACATGACAGTGTAGTGACGCGCGGGATAAGGACGAAGGAAATCTCATAATGAAGCATTTCTTCCGAAAAGGGTGCATTTCAGTGCATTCCTTCTTGACTGATATGTGTCATCAATAAAAATCACTTTTCCGAGCACCAAAACTTTTCTTTTATTTTAAGGTAACATACCTATTGAAGTTAAGAGAACAATTTAAACGGACGAGAACGATTATTTTAATATTCTCTTCATCGGGAGAACTTCCTTTTCAGTGTTTTATATTTGATCGGATTATACTTCATTCCGTCGTAAAACCTATTCCCTTCTGTCCACCGACTCGCTGTTCCTACTTTCTCCCTTTTATAGGGAGAATTTTGGGACTTAGATTCCCCTGCTACAGTGGCCACATCAACAACACACACAGTATCAGCTTAAAAAGTATTAAGAATTAATTCTTCTGTGTCACATGTGAATCCTTTTTACCTTCTACAAAGAGTAAGTCGCCCCTGTAATATTCGCATTTCAAAAGTCACCCGATCCAAGGAATTAATCAATCTTCTGCACAACGTATTGGCAATATCTAAACATACAACAAATGAATTCAGTTTCTAAATAGTCCGCAGGGAGTGGCATTCCCCTTCCGTTCTTCAAAAGTAAAGTGATGGCGTAGCGGTAGGTCATCTCTGGGCGACTCCTTATGTTTGAGGCTCCGTTTTTCGGAATTTGGTAGTATTTGGCTTTGACGAATTAGAACGCATGCCTAGGGAGGATGGATATTAGAGGGATCAAGTGTAAAAGTGGCAAGGGTTAAGATGCCTACTTTCCCACAAGCAATAAGAGATCCGAATAACTGTTAATTTTTATTTCCTCAGACAATAATATGCCGTTCATGAAATACTCAAATATGTGCGCGTGAGGGACTTCGTTCCGCGAACTAATATTTTTGGTGTTGACATTTTAAAGCACGTTATTCAGGATATTGGCCTTTTGAGTGGTCATTTGAGTGATTTTTTCACGTTAAAAATACGTACTTTTGTTGAAGGCAAGGGCAAATTACCCCAATTAATTATACCAAGAAATTATAATACGAGATAAAAGCATGATATTCGGTTATTCTCCACATACATATATTCGCATAAAATTTATCTTTTAAAGGTAAATTAGGCTGTGCGAATAATCTTTTTTTTCGTTTTTGTCTGAAATTCTTGGAGTTTTTATTTAGAACTTTATACATATATTACGGTTTCGTCATTAATTTTTAAACTCATTCTAAAATTTGAGTGAATATTTCATTGTCTCTTGAGAGTCGTTTGAGGGAGGTAGGAAAAACAAAAGAATGAGTTACTTGTTTATATAATATGCAGCGTAAGGATATTTTATATCATATTAGTTAGGGATGACAGGTAAACTAGTGTGTAGCGTCAGGATTTCTCATTGAACTACCATCCGTCGATAGACTACTACTAATACTCACTACGGTATCCAAGATTCAATACTTGTCTACGCATGCGGAACTAGCTAATAGTAAGAAGAAAAATAAAATGAGATTAAGATAAAACCGGGAAACAAACACACACTAGGGTACTTAGAATGAATTTCTTCTTCTTTTGGAGTCATTCTGATCCATTATCGATCAAGGAAAAAAACGATTCTGTCAATTCTACAGTTGATCTCTCCAAATTCACCGCTATGACTTCTCTCCTAATTTGATGATATGTTGGGTATAATGATCCTGTTTCATTATCTTTGCACAAGAGACCTACTTCAAATCTATATTGAAAGCTGACGGAGGCTGGAAAGAACTGAACGAGAGTGTAAATAAGCCATGTTATCTCGGCAGGAATGATCACCCGCATAAAATCAAATACATGCCCCAAAGGACAAACACCGCCAAGTTTTCGTTCCTAAATATGGGAATCAAAGAGTGGAACCAGCTGCCTGATGAACTCTTTAAGCCCTTACCCAAAAGCATTAAATCATTTAGGCGTGAATGCAAAAGGTATACATGATGGGATTGTTAAATGCAATACGGCAGAAGGTGTATGGCTGTATCAAAATATATTGTTTTTTCTCATTTTTTTTATTTTGTAAGTCTACTATACGACTATTTAATGACACTATGATATGTTTTAAGAATGACTACTGTTTGTTTATCATGTGATTGCCACCCGGCTTATCGCCTAACAGCAATGTATCCCAAATAAATAAATAAATATATATGACGCATAAAATGAAATTTATTCTTCGCTCCATGAATGATTCCCAGCGTAGTTCTCTTAAATCTTGGTGAGTTTTCAATTTTGCCGCAACAAAGTTTTTAAATCCAGCGCCTCTTTGCTGCTCACAAACTAATTCGACAATCTAGCCGACTCCCTGAGGACACTGGCGGCATATAACAGAGGCTTAAATAGCGAAAAAAACATCCCTCTCTTTCACTAGTTAGACCTCACCCTCTGTTCACTTATCCCCTATACTTTCTCAATAAATCCTTAATTTTCTCCTACCTCATCCGAATACTACCCGGATATGTCTCTCCCTATTGAGGTTCTGAGTAAAGAGTAACGCTTATGAATTACTATAGTTTGACGTGTAAGCACCATGCCTTGCAAAATTATTATTTTCTGATGTACAGAGTAGCCAACAGCAGTCGCTAACACGAAGTTTAACTTTACAGGCGCGCGGGGATAGTTCACATCCTATAGCGCCCTTTAGGGCGCGCGTAATTCTCATTTTTGACAGGGTTGACGAGGCCGGTGGCTGACAAAGCACCCAAAAAATGACGCAGCTTGGGCAAAGCCGGGGCTCTTATGACAGACGTCAACCGGAATCGAACTCAGACCGTGAAGTCAGTGGTTCAGACTCACCGTAGTCTGAACATAAAAATTCAGTGAAGTGTAATGTTTTTTCTTTTGCAAATAAAAGCAATGAAAAAGAAATAAAAATGCTAATATAACAAAGTCATTTCGATCATTATAAGTAATCTACCGGTTAAGGTAGGTTTTGGAAGGACACATTTACCAAATAAATATCTTGTTCCTCCAAACAAAGCACAACCCAACATTCTACTCTACAATAGGCCCCTCTTCGTCTCCACATAATTCCTTCACTCCGTCCAACATCCGTATCCTACTCCTACCCATTCCTCGCTTACCTAACATTATCCCCTATATCACAGTCTTTAACATCCCACTGCCGGTCAACATCCCTTTCATCCACTTTTCCTGCCTCCATAGGATTTCTCCCAACAAACCCCTCTCTTCGCCCACCATACCTAGTACTTCCTCGTTTGTTTTCTTCTCTGTCCATTTCACCTTCTCCATTCTTCTCCACACCCACATTTCAAAAGCCTCCAGTCTACGTCTATCCTCCTGTTTCAATGACAAAGTTTCCGCGCCGTACTTAGCTACGCTCCATATCAAAGTTTTAACGAGCCTTTTCTTAACATCCTTACTCAACATCCCAGTAATCAACACCCTCCTCCTTGGGAAAGCCTCTTTGCTTAACAAGCAATTATTCTCCTTACGGTCCCACTACATGTACTTTCACCATTTTGGTCCAAAACACTTCTGAGATACGTTACTGTTCAACCTGCTCTGCTGTTTACCCACCCATGTTAACGGTTAACTTAGCCTTTCTCTTTCTGGAAAATAGTAAAATCTTTGTTTTATTTATGTATTCCCATCCCTTATGTATCGCAATGAAGTTCCAATTCACTCAATACAAGCGTAAATTGTGAGGGGGGGGGGGTATTGGAGCTCTTTTCAAATCATTCGGCAAGAATTGCCATGAGTTTTCACAATTAATTGATATGGGCGCGTACAATCAAGAATTATTTCAAGCAATATGTAATCATTACAGTTTAATGAAGGTAGCGTGGTAATCTATGGGATCGAGGGCTCGACCACTGACCAGGTTCAATTCGTGGGTCCTTCGGAACTCTGGGAGACCTTGGGACAACCCTGTCGAAAACGGTAAGATTCTTTGTTGAAGAGAGCTTTGTGGAATCCGAACTATGCCACATGGCATCATTACTCTTGTTGCCCTGTTTATGCGCGAATTTCACATGCCGTAGGGCGTAATTCGGGGTGAGCTCTGCTCTTCTCCATCGAAATCTAACCTTCGGATGAACTCAACGACTTCAGGTTTCACTTCGTAGAAGTTTTGAATATTCATATTAAAACACGGATACAATGGTACTCTTCTTCCACAGATATTTATTGGTTAATTGCGTATGACCGTTTTACGTCATCATCAGGTCTAAAACACTGAACAAGGCATTTGGGTATATGGGTATACGAGTATATCCATAAAAATGGGTTGGAAGTGGGAAATGCCCTGTTTCCCAGTAAAGAACAACATGAGTTCAAAATAATTTATCTATGTAGAGTATCATTAAATTCATAGTTCTAAGAATCTTTACTCACAGAAAAAGTGAGTTAGATCAAATTGTTATATCACAATTTGAACCTAAAATACAAATAAATTCATCGTATACATGGGTCGATCTCAGCTTTAAGATTGCCCGAATTAGGCCGATGTGTCTACTATACTACACTAAGCAATAATAAAGTTCCGGCGATGAATCACTCAGTACTCAATTGATTTCAAAATCACATTCATTGGTGACGCTGTATGCTTTTAACGAGCGTGCGTTTTTAAACTAGGCTTCGCCGACGGATTTTTGTACTGTTGTCATATTTTTCATAATTGAGTGTCTACACAGGTACTACTGAACTATTGATTTTACCATCATTAACCCTTCTGATCCGAAAACTAGAGTTTGTCGTTAACTCTTGGCTGGAGTCGAATGCGGAAGAGGCAATTGTTGAGGAGAGTCGGAGAAGTGACGGATATGTGGGATCAAAATGCGGTGCACAGTTTGTCTCGCACACATTGATAATGCAAGTTCAATGTCTGTACAAAAAAAATGAGACTGGTCTTTCAATGCGCAAACTGCTTGACGGATCACAATCAGTGAGGTGTCGCCTTATGGCGGCGTCTTTGAGAGTAAAACACCGCCTTGATTGTGGCCCTATCTCAACATGTCTCCGCACAACAACGATTCTTGCTTGAGCTTGCACACGCTTGCTGTTCAAATTCTTGCTTTGGTGAGAATGAAGATATGAGAGAAGCAGAGCGTGTGCATAGAATTTAGTTTTAACCTCGGGAAAAATGCAACTGAAACTTGTGCAATGATTCAAGAGGTATTTGGCAATGAATCTTTGGATTGGGCTCAAGTGTTTTCGTTGCTACAATCGCTTCCAGTCTGGAAAAAACTCGACCGATGAATAACCGAGAAATGGACGACTATCGACGTCAACAAACGACGCCCACGTCAACAGTGAGACTGATTTAGGGCATGCAAACCGTAAGTGAACTATCAGAGAGATTACCAATGAAGTTGACATTAGTATGTATAAGAAGCTACGTGGGCAAATGTGTACAATTAAAAATGTTGAGTCAAATTCACCATCATCTGAAGTAAAGAATTTGACAGGCCAAGATATTTTTCTAATTTGTATAATGTGTCACGGTAGGTTTTTGATCAACCCAAAACTAAACACTGTTTAACTTTTAACATGACCCTGACTAAACTAGCGGCTACGCTAAAATAAACCATTCTTTGAATCCGCAAACTTTCTGCTGCCCTTCACTCGTTCAATTCATACGCCCGTTCTGCCTTCCTACTCCTCCCACCACTCTCCTCTCCATGCATCATCGTCTTAGACTTCCCACTTTAACTCAATATGCCTTGAATCATCTTTTCCTGTCTTCTTTGAATGTTTTCCAACAACCTTCCCTCTTCCCCTACTATGCCTAGAACTTTTGCGCCTATTTCCTATTCCTTTCTCTACTTCGCCTTCCCAACATTTTCCATTACCTTCTCCAGCTTCCATTGACTCTCAGCATATCCTAAATCCCTTTTTCTTGCCGTATTTGAATTTTTCTAACAACCCTCTCTCCGCCCCTATCATACCTGGAATTTTACCTTTTGTTTTCCTTTCCGTCCATCTCTTACTCCTACGACCAAGTTTCCGATCCGTACCACAATACGCTCCAGATGAAATATTTCTCTCAGATTGACTTTAAAATTGCAATCAACGTCCAAGTCATCCACTTTCTCCTCTTCGCAAAAGTTTCTTCACCTAATGAATTTATTTAAAAGTCCTTATTACTTTACATACCTACGTCTAAAATATTTTCCACATAGGTGAACACCTGCTTGTTATTCTTTTTACCAAAACTTGAGTTCAAAACAATTCAAAGTAAAAAAGATATAAATCTTCAACCTTATACTTCAAAAACGATGCTAAGCTATGTCTTCTCAATTCTTCACAACCTCGTTACTTTCCTTTTATTTTCAATTATTACAATCCCTTGGTGACTGCCCATCAAATGTTAGATCATTCGCAATTCCAAGTCACATAATGAGTCTCTCACTGACTTTAATGCTCATCTTCAGCACTTCCGTTATCTCTCTGCCATTTTGTCTACGCATAAGATAAAATTCACGCGTGATAATAGGTAGACTTCCCTTACTTCCCTGTGCTGCTCTGCCTATCCCGGCTCCTTCCCTAATCCACTTCCCACATCTGTGCAGTCAGAAATATGAAAATGTTTTGGATATATTAACTACATTTTGCAATACTTTCACCATTTGCACCCATTTCTCTATCAAACTTTTTAAAATTCACGAAGCAAAAAAATAATATCCTGAATAGATTGTTCTCAACGTTACCTTGTAACACTTGTTAACCATTTTCAAAATCAGATATATTTCTTCGATATAAAAATGTAAACACTTGTACATCAAAATGAAATATAATTGCTTCATTTCTTTGCAAAGAGACTCCCTTACCACTCCATATTGACAATGACTGTACGTAGAAACCTTAGTCTGTGAATCAAAAATATTTAGCGGATTATAAAAATACGTTTTAATTTCTAAGCTGAAAAAATACATGCTGGCTATATTCTATATTCCTTTCGATCACTGCCATTACCTCCTGCTAAGGTACCATGAGAAATCATTTTCCTTTGAAACCCAAACCGATCTTCCCCAAATAATCATTCTGCTTACCTCCATATTGTTGTTGACAATCCTTCAGTAACTGATGGTGGCTGAAAGTTCTAATTATTGAGTCCTTAATTTGTTTTTTTGTCACTATGATCCCTTTTAGGACTGTATATTCTCTCCGCATCACTTAGGACCTTTACATGTAAAAAAAGGCCACGTCCTCAATAAAAAAATATTTTTTTAAAAATCAAAATTTAAAAATTTTGGAGAATAGAGAGATATCTTTTTACTATGAATGTCACTATGATTTTCACGAAGTCATACCTGGCGGTATTAAGGTATAGGATATGAGTTCAATAATTGGAGACAGGAGCGGGTTGACCAATGAAAGGTAAATCCGTCATCGGGAAATCCAATTTCAGAAAAAGGTTTATCTTACATACGTGTGTCACGCACACTAACATAAGGTGAAATCAATAGTAGCAAGTGTCGATAAAAAAGTGACAAATTCTCTTTTGATAGAATCATATCTTCCTTAAAAATTTCGGAATTTAGTAAAATTCCGATCTACATGTAACCATGCTATATCGTGGGGCTAGGAATCGAAATGGTTAGAGTGTTGTGTTACACATCGGGGGACACAAAATCGATTCCTGTAAATGCCTATGGCCACCCTCGGCTTCACTCATGCCGTGTGATTTTTCGGGAATGAAATATTATGACATATGAAATAAGCACTGGGAGAGGAACTGATTCTTATATTATCATGCGGAGGTTGCATGAATTACACTCAATGTAAAGTGAGGTAAGCTCACACCAACCCTCGGATTGATTTCTGTGGCTGGTAAAATTGTCTTTATTTAATACTCGAGAATTTCAGTGCCTTTTTTCGACGAATTTTCCTCAAAGAGTTTCACTAAATGGATTACTGTCTTCAAATTACCATTGTGTGGTTTTGGATGGATACAAGCTACCAAATAATTCTTGTCAATCGTAACAAAACACACAACTCACATCATACCCTACAGCAAGTCCCTCTTCCTTCATCTCTGTATACTTCCTTCCTCTCTCCATACCGTCCAACATCCCATATCCTATTCCTGCCCCTTCCTCGTTTGCCTAACATTCTCCCCTCTATCAGTCTTCAAAATCTCACTTCCAATCATCCCCCACTCGCACCTGAGAAGTCTAAAGCATATATAGGTTGCGGATAGGTCTCCTATTCCTCCAATATACACCTATTTTCCACATTATATTCATTAGTTTTTCTCAATGCACTCTATCAAACGCCTTATCTAAATCATCGAAACAGACAAATACATCCTGATTGTATCCTACATACATAGTTCTCACCTCGAAAAGGACCGCTCTCGAGCAGCGCTCGTAATCAGGAGGCATCCACCACCACCTATCCATTCAAAGCATACCCAACATGCCCATCCTCACAGGCCCCCGGGAGGCGTGGGTTGGAGCATCCCTTCGTCCCCATTGGTCACTCGGGGGGAGGGGGCGTCGTAGATGGGGGAAGGGTTGGGGTTCCCTCGCAGGTGCGAACATAGGGTCCTTCCGGGAAGTTGCCAAACGCTCCCCTTTTGCGCGAATTTCCCACATCCCCAACCCCCGCTTTCCCCCCGCCCCCCACAACGACCTCCCCTTTAACAGCACCCACCCTCGATTGATACCAAGGGTGTCCGCGCGGCGCGGGATTCTTGGAAGCGACCCCAAAGCCCCTGGGAAACTCTTGGGGGATTGCCGCGATCGCTTCCCTCCCCCTCGCACACCCCTCCCCCCTAGAGAGAGGGCGGTAAATGGCTCCGCGCCCTCGCGAGACGCCGACAAAGGAGCGTCGCGCGTCCCGGAGTAAGGGGCACTCAATCTCGCTCAATCCCCCATCCGCGCGAGTGATCAACATCAAAGACGTTTTACGACTCGCGTCGGCCGGCCATAAAAGCGATCTGAGAAGGGAGTTCGAAGTACTTGAGACATGGCGCGGCAAAGCACTCTTCTCCGGACTGGATCATATAATAATAGTGCCCACGTCCTTTACGATGGGAGGCGGTTCCGCGGAAAGGAGTTCATTTAAGCCATTTGCTATCCATCCCCTCTGACTAAATAATCGCTTTCCACAACTGCGCGAACTGTATAGACTGCATAGATACACGTACGATGCATAGATATGCGTACGATTTAAACTTATTTCCCCGATGTTCTACGGAAGACGGCAGTGGTATTTGACACTCAGTGTAGATTTTCTTATGTTGGGGTTACATGCCTTCATCTCTGCTCGTACGTTAAGTTTTAATTCTCAATAATGATATTCATTATTCATATAAATAATGAATATAAATAATGAATATCATTAGGCATATTTACAATTTCAGAAAAGTGTTCCCCAAAGTAAAAAACGTAGCAAAGACAAGTTGTTTGGGAAAACGACAACCAAACTTTTACGGACAGATGACTCAAGAAATTAAAAAAAACACTTAATACTCTTAACATGAAAGAGAAATAGAATTTTAAAAATCACCTTACGTCTCAAGGAATTATACACGCCGAATGCCTTGTTGTAAAGCTACACTTTTATTAGGCAATACCAGTAGTGTAAAGAATCATGAACCAAGAGCCATGTTCTCAACCTTCGAAGAAAAAATTACAGTTTTATAGTTTTCTCCCCATAGTTTTCGGATCATATTTTGCTAGCGGGCATGCAAGTTTTGAATGCAATGCACACATGATTGCTTTTTGTATTCTACATTTAGTTTTGGAAATACAATGCCATGGATGTTTCTTAACTTAGTTTTAAATAAATGAGGTATATTTTTATGAACTACCCTATTATGGAAAACTTTACGGATTTCCCATAAATACGTAAATTTCTGAAGAGAATAATACTCAATTCATGGATTAATGGAAAGAGCGCTACAATTCTAACAGTTCACAGAATTAAATACATCCTTGCGTGTGGATAGGTAACTATTTAATTATGCGAATTTTTGAACGCTCAAACGTAAAGTAAGGCATATAATATTATGTACAGTGCATGATGACGCCTTAATAAAGTACTAAATTTAACTATATCATTCTTTAAATGGGTGTGTAAACTGTGTGTGTGGGATACTAGTTGGATACACGTTAGCTGATCGGGGGGCACATTCATTGAAGAGTGATTTTGCTCACTCCCAGGTTGGGCGTGCGACCCGTTTCGATCAGCTATGTACATCATCATCATGTCAAGACATTACTGAATTTGTTTATCTAATGTAACACATCAAAACCGGTCGGGGATTATATAAATATAATTTGGAAAAGCGTTATATTCGGATCAATATTACTATTGTAAGTACGTTAGAATTCCACCATATCACGCCTGAAACGACGCAACTCTTTCTCAGGCTGTGTGATTTTTCAGATTATCTAAATAAATCGAAGATGAAGCTGTAAATGAGGCACTGACCACATCCCTCTACTAACACCCTGATAGTGTATGGATTTTGCAAGTCGTGTACCACTGATGTTATGGCGAGGTGACCTCTATCCTTCACATCTCAAAAACAATCTTCGTGAAAATTTATCTGGGTTTCTTTGGTAGTTAAACATGGTAAAGCGCTGCAGAGCAGTGACACAAAATAAAAATCTAGGATTAAATTGGATGCGCATATAAGGAGCGACAGTTCCAGGAGCAGAATGAACACCTATCGCCCTGTTTGTCCGGAAAATTTCGTTTAATTTTGAGTTTATGTTTATCGTTTAAGTATGGAGGGAGAAGAAATACGTTTGCTCATTACCAAAAATATGCTTTGTAGTTAGCATCAGATTTACAATTTTTGCTAAGGCTTATTAATAAAATATGCGAGCAATGTTTAATATTGATGGTGAGATATGAATATATACTCTTCCTAAATACGAGCGCTGCTAGATAAAGAAGACGTCTGAAGGAATTCTGAAAACCTGAAAGAAAATTAACAGTTACAACTTTTGTTACTGTTGGAATACGATTATTGGGCCTCGACTGCGACTAAGGAAACTGAAATACATTAAAGGAACTTCCTGCATATTTTTTTAATAATAAAAGTAATTATTTAGATATATTGCTGCTTTATTATGTAGGTTATTGGTCCACAGCGTCAACCGTGCATTTGGACTGCAACTTGTAACCTACTCAGAAGCCATTCCTGGTTCCCTGCCGTGACACATTAAGCACGCACCAACATACATTAAGTTTAATTCTCATTGCGATCCGAAAGCCGCTAATTTCGCCGGGAAATATTTAAGCTCACAGCACGCACTCCGAAGTGAGTGCACAGGACGCTGAAACGTTTTTGTTTAACCTCGAGGGGATTCTCAAATGCGCCAGGGGAGAGCATCTGTAGTTTTCGAGATACTTAAAAATCAACCGATAAGGATATTCGATCGTTACATTACTCCAGGGCCAACGTGGAATATATATACCTCTTTGCTCTCTTCATAAATTTTCTCATTCCTTACTGTACTCTTACTCTATTTGCCACCGCCATCTGCGAAACACCCGATTGATTTTCCACATCGGGTGCACGTGAATAACATCCAACATTGCACGCCATCATCAACCGAATAGCACTGCGTACTTGTTTCAGCCGTCGGGTATTTCCCGATGCAACTCGGATATACCCTTCTTTTGTTTTCCATTCCCTCGCGACATGGTCAATCGAGCAGGAAAAATTCGTGATGAAACTTTCTCCTGAAGTGACGTCCTCCTGGAGTCAGTCCACCGACCTCGGCCGGAGTAGCTTCGAGGCGTTACGCTACCAGGATTGATTGATAGAATTGTTTTAAATCCCGACGACGCCGCCGCGAAAGGGAGAACTGAAAGAAACTGTCTTTTGTTTCAAATGTACGTGGATCGAGATCATACGTGTTTATCTGACTCGTATCCCGGAGTGACGCAAATTGAGTGCGACGACGACGACTTCTGTTCCGAAGAATTCAAAATGAATGACCTTTTCTCTCAGACCTCGCGAGTCAACCACGAGTGAAAATGAAATTGATAGACGAGGGAAAAAGAAATGATGAATCACCTTGAAGATAAGATGAAGAGATAAGCCTATGGAGGAACACCTGTGAGAAGAATAGGGAAACTGACTGAACATATCCTGAAGCACGATAGTTTTATGAAGACTAAAACTGAAGGAAAAATTGAAGAAAATTAATAACAGAGGAAGGCCAAGGATGAATCACAAGAGGGAAGTTATGGAAAATATCGGTACGAGTAGTTACGAGGGAATGAAAAGTCCGGCAGGTAGAAACAGATAGGAGAGAATCAATCCTCGGATTGATAACCTGCAATTTCACATGAAATAAAAACAACATGCGGCCAGGTGGGACGTGGTATTCCAGTGAGTATCGCCCACCGTGTTTACTAACCGTATGCCCCGGGTTCAATTTCTGGGGACACATCACGACACCCTCAGCTTCACCCAAGCTGTGTAATTTTTGGGGTACCAAATCACCTGTGAGACCACGTGCGAAACAGGGAAAGGATCAGGTCTCTCTTATTGCCCTGGTAATGCGTGAATTTCACAAGCCGTTTTTCTTACTACTAAGGCTGGCTCTAACTTCAACTGTCAAACATAGCTTCGGGGTTAATAATGGTGGTTATACACAGTCACGCTCATAATACAGCCATAAAGAAATATCTGGTTGTTGCGAGTGAACAAGGAAGAGCTGGTATGAAACGTTAACAGTCTAGTGAGCAGCCTGTCACAGTTATAACGGACAATGAGTTGCAAAGAAAGGCTCTAACGTGAAAAAATCCGTGCAAATGAATGAGAAGAGGTTGAACTCTTGTAACAAGGATGAAGATTTATTATTGCACTTCCCTTTAGACAAAGAAGCTTCCTGTGGCCATATCTAATTCACACTATAAATACCGTCACTAGCCCGAGGATATACGATTAATGATTTGGTAGGTGATGGTAGAGTTCGCCCAGTACTCAAATCTAAGCGACATGTGAAATTCACAAATCAGGGTAGAGAGGCTAGATCCTTCCCCAGGAAGTTCTGTTGCCCATAAAATCATACAGCTTGGGTCAAAGGCTGAGGGTGCTCGGAGGTTTTCCCAGGAATCGAACCCGGGCCCGCTGGTCTGTATTCCAACATTCTACTACGAGACTACCACGTCCATAAGGCGCTAAAGTTGTATCAAAATATAATATCGCGTCAATTGTTTAAATGAAAACTGGAACATACATGAGTGCAGATTGTTTTGTTAAAATCGTTAAATTGAAACCACAAATTAATTTTAAACAAAATAAAAAATTATTGCAGTGTGTGGGAATATTTGATTTAGTTTGGAAAAATAATTAATTATAGTTTTCTTGTCGGTCAATGCCACTGCGTTCCTTAGGAGTACTAACTTTCTCACAATATACAGCGAAACCACATCTGATTATTTCCACCAAATTGACTAAAAATACAGCAAATGTCTTTTTCTAATTCTTCACTCGTGGGACACGTGTCATCTAATTGATTCCCGGCAGGGGCCCAAGATTTCAGGGAAGGGACCGTTCACCAAGCAGAGCTGACACGTAGAACTACCAAGGCTCATTAATCTCTCAATGCTAAGTAACTATTTACGAGGTTTTGGTACATTTTTTGCCAGTCTCTGTCACTGTGTACGAAATAATTATCCAGAATAAAGAAATGAAAATTAAAAAAAAAACTAAAAAATTTGTCTCCAAATTCAATTTCGATCCTCGTTAAATAAAAGCTCGAGGTTAGAAATGTTACCCATCACAAAATAAATATGATAATTGCAAGTCTTGTCTTGCAGCGCTAAAAATTGTTTTAAACTTGATACAAGTAATATTTAAATAACTGATTACATAGTTACTATCCCACATAACACTATTCAAAGTGTACTATTTGGGATTTATTTCCGTTACTCGTTTATTACTGCTATTACATGTCTATAGGATGTGTATTGATTCACAAACATTTTCCAAATCAATCAAAATATTTCTCAAGTTACGTATTACACAGTCCTTTCAGATATACTCTCAAAGAATAAAACAATTTTTGTATCTTCTGAGACTAGTTGGTACACAAAATAGTCAATGAGACATATGAATAGCGAAATTAAAGTGAATAAGTACAACTCATTATTGACAAACAAAAACTACAAACTTTGTCAATTCTATCATTTTATTTTTTTTGCATACGGAATTAAGGATTGAAAAATGTGACAAAGAATCATTTCATTTATTTCATAAAGAGTTTTAAATCTCGTACAGAAAGTGTGAACGGAGAGTTTTCTCATTTTTCCTCCAGATGTTGGTTTCGTTATACGCATCATTAGGTCCGAGACACTTAGGAAGACCAAACTTTGGAAATTGTCGGTGATCCGGATTCTCGTCTCACTTCTTTTCTCTGCCTCATAATCAAGCTTTTATGGGAAGCATTTGACCCACTCGTCCTTACCATACGCAGTAAAAGGTTAAAAGTGCTCGCTGGGGAGAGGTCGAGGATCCCAACAGCAGCCGTGTCTGTTTTGAACGTCAACGCTCCGCGGAGACGATCCGGCAATCGATCGTCATATCACTCGGTGAAATAGGAAAAGGAAGCGGTAGCCGTACTCATATTGACCTTTGAAAAGCGAAACTTAAAGTATGTCACTGGGAGCCGGACGATTTTATCGTTTTAAATTGGAAACTTATGTTGAGGCTAGCTTTCACATGCCCCAAAAAATTAGGCTACGGTAAAACAAAAAGTTTTATTAACTCTTCAAGTGCCGAAGGCATTTAAATTTCCCCAACGCGATCCTTTTCATCTCGTACTTACCTTGTCGAGGACGAGCGGCTGAAGTGATTCCAAGCAATGTTTAACTCGAGTGTCATCTCCATCCGACAAAGAGAAGTAATTCCTAGGCATCTGAAACGAAATGATGACTGTGGTGGCTAGTGTGTTCATTTTCTTTGGCTGTGCGGACCAGCCTTCACTTGTTTCGATCGCGGTGGCAGGTGAACAAGAGAAGCATGGTATAGTGATCGGAAGCGACGAGTCAAGCCTGGGAGTGAAGCCTTATACAGTCATCAGAGAGATCCATCTGTGCACACGACCTCTTGCATAGCGGCGAATAAAAGGATTAATTCTTATTAGAGACTTTAATTTCCAATAGTCCCTAGGCCAAACCGCAATAAATTGCTGTAGAATCACAAGTGGAAACAATAGTTTATGATGGAATTTACGGGCGTGGATCATGTGCTTATAAATAGCAAACATTCTACTTGCCACCCTCAGCGTCTAGGGAATAATTAGGTCTACTCAATTGCATGCTCTTTCTCTAACCTCGTGTTTAGTTGTCAAAAGCCTTTCTTTCCGCATGAACTTATTAGAATGCCTTTAAATAATGTAGCACTCTTTACAGTATTGTTTTCTCTGCCTGTTCTGCTTTGAAGTTTCCCCATTCGTCCCTCATCTCGCTCCGTGGGGGGCCCTCCCGCTACCTGCAGCTTTGGGTCGCATTCCCTACATGTGTCCTTGGGGAGGAGATCGTTGCATGCCCACGTCCACAATGTTGGTCCACATTTCGCCTTCCTACTTTTCAAATACTAGCTTTCACGTTATTGGTACATTTATGATAATGATTAATAATAGTATATGTAATTACATGCGTGTAGAATGAAAGGATTTTTGTAGGAATGTATACGCCACGGTGGGTATAGTTTTGCATGCATGTGTTGATTTTGCATGCAGTTTGGTTCCCTTTTACGGGTGGTGACCTAACACCCCCCCGCCACACGCCCTTGCGGCGGCTTGCGGGGTATTATGTAGACGTAGATGTGTAGAGCATGTGTTAGAAGAAGTAACTGGGAAGAGGGTGGGACGGGAAAAAGACAAGGCGGAGAAGATCGAGGAAGAATGGAGAGGCGTAGAGCCTGATGAATGCGTTTCAGAGTGAAAAACTGGCCGAAACGTATTGTACCAATAAACATATTTTGAAGAGTACCTCTGCTTTTTTAACCAGGCACAACTTCTTTAGCACGCACACACTTAAAATTCAAAGGTCTTTCGCTCTCTTCACAATTTCTATCACTCTACGCGAATTAAAATTTTCAAGTGATTTTGGCCAGAAAACAACAGAATGTTCAGGTACCATACTTATGTCGTGCAGGCCAAGATTTAAAGCCGGTGACGGTTTTGAAATTTGACGGAAAATTTCGAAAAAAGAAATACGATGCGGCATGCATTCTCTTTCATGAAATCGGAGGTAATGCCAAATCCTCATTTTTTCAATAGATGGCACCAATACATGTGTATTCCAGGGTACCACAATGGCTACCTTCGTTTGAAATGGTGATGCATGGGAAACACTTGTTTTCAATACCTACGCCTACGACAGCACGTTTGGATCACTGGTGTTCAATTCACAATACACAGCCCCTTTCTCACGAGCACTTCTTGAGGCAGGTGACCTCCCCCCCCCCGCCACACGCACTCGTGCCGACTCGCAGGGCAGTCACGGCCTCGCGGCGCGGATCGCATTCGCCCCCTCTGCCCATTGTCCACTTCGGAATCACGGCGACCCTTGAAGTGTGTCGGAAGTTGCTTTTGTCAGCCAGTCATTGCCACCCAGTGAGCAGGCATTTTGGCACCGATCCCAAGTCACAGTGGTTGCATTTGTTCGCGCGTCCACTTTGACGTAGGCAATGTCCTCGGAACACGTGCATGCGAAAGGAATCCTGCCCTCGGCTCCATCGCCGGCCAATCCCTGCGCTAACATCGCCAACGACCTTTGAAGGGAACGTCCATCTCGTCTCTTCTCAGCGCTCCTTCTTGTCATTTCGCCTTTACTAATCACGCCGATAAACATTTCTACATCTACATAATACCCCGCAAGTCGCCGCAAGGGCGTGTAGCGTGTGTTGGTGTTAGGTCACCAACCGTAAAAAGGAGCAGTACCACATGCAAAACAACAATATGGAAAATTACACCCACAGCAGCGCACACACGCAAAAATCCCTTCATCCAACACTCATGCAAACACATATACCTTAAACCAACGAACAACTGCACCCCAAGGTGCTGCATGAAAGCCATTCAACAACACGCAAGCCAGGACCAACAAGCAAGAATGCGAAACTCCACCACCACATGAACATGTAGTGGTGGAATTTCGCAACACAAAACACTCTACACTCATTTGCGAGCATTGATATCGTCTCAGAGGAAGGGAACGCAGTGATATTGCAGTAATAGATCCGCCGGCGTCGACTGATGAATTGGTACCGATAAAAACGAAATATTTACGATATAAAAGGTTTGTATAAAAAGTATCGGTAAATACGTTTTCCTAACGTGTGCGTGAAGTGCTGACTCTGGACCGTCGGTTAAGTGAGCACATGATCGCATATCGTATTGGCATTGATAAGATGACATTACACATCATTCTCAATGAAAAATTGGGGATGCGAAATAGGTACGCTAAACTCATCCCGAATTCTTGAAGGACGACCAAGAGCAGAGTCGAGAGAGTCTGCTGCTTGCGAAGACGTACAAAAGCATCGTAACGATTACCCAACCCCCTAACAGTCCCAACTTGGCACCTACAGATTATTTCCTATTCCCAAAAGTGAAATTCTCCCTCAAAGAATGCTGCCATGGGACCCTAAGTGCCACCAAAGAGCATTGGTACTCTTAAGGACCTTCCGGAATCCGCCGACGAGGGAGGAAAAGCCGCTGGCAAAAGTGTGTCGACGCTCAGGGGATGTACTTTTAAAATTTTCCCGATACTTTTTATGCAAACCATGAGCGAATATATTTCAGTCTGACTGTAAACTCACATTGGAATAAATAAGCTAGACTATTCACGGCCGTTTTCTCTACGATCAAAAATTCTGAGGTAAGCAAGAACTAACTCTATTATTTTTTATTTTATAAGAATTTTCCATTTCTATTATTTCCTGCAAAAAACTTCAAAAGCCTTTATAAATATTATAGGGAAATGAAGCGACGGGGAAAGAAAATTGTCAACTCATACCGTGGCGAGATCGGTTCGCAAATTTGCGAGGGCTTTTAAATTTAGCGAAAGAAGGAATACTGAGGCCCTGACCACTTGCTTCGTAATACCTCTCAACTCTGAATGCTGGAAGTTTGGTGGTTTTTAAGGCGAATTCTTGTGGTGATTCGTAGTCTAACGCTCAGCCGCCAACAACACGGCCAACGTCCGGAGGTGAAAATTCATCGGCAACTCTCCCTCTCTCTGCTCTGGCTCTATTCCGTTACTGGAATACTTCTTATCGTTCGCGTGCCTTGACCCGTGTTAAAAAAAGCAGAGGATGATCCTTCTATGGCGTCGCGTCATCAGCCACAAAAGCATTCTCAACTGATTGAGATAAAAATTAATACTGTTCGGACTGCATTCAAAATCTATATTAAGAATCACATATATGAAGTCTCATTTTGATTTTCTTTCTGAATGCCTTCAATTGTCCAATTAGTTAGTTTCGATGTATTATATTCTCTCGCATTTGCTACTATCATCGCTTGGCAATCATTGATATGTGACTTGAGTGTGTGGAAATTTTAATGATGTAATCGACACTTGTCGCGGGATAAGATTTGTTTCGGGGAAATGTATGCACTGGCGTTCAATTGTTCGAGGAAATTTCTTGATAAGGTACTTGCTTTCTTGGGCACCTTATACAGAATATGATTTAGCGAATCAATTTAAGATTACCTAGGGCATCTTCTAACACGATCAGTTGTAATGCAGACATTACCGGGATGTTTGGTCGGAAGTAAGTCAGGAAGGAAACCGCTGCGGGGTGCGCAAAACTAATTATGATTACTCAAAGAATACGCATCCACTTCGGGGACTTGAGCTGCCGCCGATCCTTGGATGTAATTGAAGATGTACTTATTCGGGCGGGTGAAATGAGAGCATAGGAATGCCCTTTGATGTGCTATGGGATAAAATATGCAGATTTGCTCGAAAAATAATTCACAAAAACTTGGATTACATTTGTTCAATACAATGATTTCTGAATTTATACTATCCAGGTCAACACTTTCTTAAGGAGTGAAAATCCAAGTATGCTAGCTTGATTAACCCACGTTTTTTGACCAGTAATTTGAATTTTAAAGCATTATTTAATGAGAGAAGGCAATTCAACTAAAAACTACCAATAGAAGTTTGATTGTTTGGCATCAATGAAAAAATATATTAGCTGTAGCTTCAGAGTCCACACTTACGAGTATAGCGTAGCCTTTGTGTGAATTCTTTCAATCTTCGACTCAAAGATATCTTTAAGATACATTTGATTTATGACGCTTAAAATGGGCAGTCTTACCTCGTCTGAATCTAAACAGATTTTCCCGCTTCCATGAATAAATACTATGCAATAACCCATCTGTCCATAACATCCATTATATGAGCAGTCTTGGACCTAACTGACTTTAATTCTTTGACGAAGTAAGCAAAAAAGTGACCGAATTTAAGGGAAATAAAGGCCTACCATCCTAAATAACCAAGGAGTTAAGTATAACCGCATTCACTTACGTAAAAGATGGGACGACATTTTATCCACTAGATCCACTAAAATCTAAATATTGGCGCAACGGTTACTGAATCAAATCTGAACCTTCAAAGTGATGATAATCACGAGACACCATTGTGTAGCTGATGACATACTCATTACACGTATATAGGATATACAAGATCTGTCCCAAAGGTAGCAGGACTTATTTTTTCCTGGATAGACAAGACGAATAGACGGCAGTTTCTCTGGCTGCGTTCGATGGAGGGGAGTGTCAAGATAAACTGGAGGCCGGTGGCAGTTTGCTCCCAGCCTTTGCGGGGTGCGGATAGTTTGTTTGCTCGTGTATATATAAATATATTCACGAGTATTATTAACTCATTTTATATCATTCTGTGGAACTAAGGTTACACAAATTCTTTCAAATCGCCCGAAAATATATCTTTGGAAGGCCAAAGATAAATTGCCAGGTGGACGATCAGATTTCAGAGTTGACAGCCGGACGAGGTTGAGCGGGCTGGGCGAGTGAGGACGAAAATATTCCATCGCGAAATAATCCAAAAATCATTTAATTTTGAATTGCCCTTTGAAGCTATTTTTGAGAGGACTAGCTATACTCATCAGAAAAGACACTTCTGTACTGTTTGCGTATGTCTCCCATGAATCGAAATGTAAGCTGACGAACTATATAGCAAAAGAGAGGAGTAGAATGTAAATTAATTGATCGGCTCAAAAGAAAATTTTGATTTCCTCATGTTTTGAGTGCTAAAATAATTCGAGGCTAAAAAGAGATCTTAAGTAAATTAGCTTAATGGTATAATTTCCTCAATTCATCAAAATCGAATTACTCGGGAGCCCACTTTCATGATACTCAATGTTTTTTCGATGTTATTACCTCAATGAATTTAGTAGAATTTCATTTTCCACTATATTTAGTTTCGGTGTATCCAAAAGTTCCAAAATCAGATTTTCCCATCGTGATATGAAACCTTCTGCTGGATTAGAGCATGTTCCTAAATAAATGATCTGCTTTCCTGCTGTTCTCCGTCAATTAATGATTTTAGACAAACCTTTCTTTAACAGCTCTCATGCTTATCCGCTAACTTCTTCATACTTCTATATAATGAACTCTTTCAAGTTTTAAATCCACGGATATCCATCTAAGTATTCCATTAATCTTTCCGCTGCGCCCTCCGTCTGCCTTTAGCAAATATTCGCGAGCCTTTTGTCTTTATCATAAACTGGACTAAAAGGCTGTTTGTATTATCTTGAAAAAGCTATCGTTCCGCAAATATTTCGAGTGAATTCTTTCATTTTTTTCTTTCCATTTTTCCTATCAAGGCTAGGCAACGATTTGGGAAGAGGAGTGAAACTCATTCTAAAAGAGTTTTGAAATGAGCCGGGAGGCAATCTTCGGGACGAGGCAATCGCAGATCGTGGGCTCTTAGCAAGGGAGGCTGAGGTGATGATTTTCGATTGTTTCCCGCGAACGAAGATCCGGCTCTACTTTTTCTCCGCTTGATGACTTCACAACGCTTGCAGAGACCTTTTTTCGCAGGAAGTTGGAATGGTGCAAAATTGGCTTTTGCGCCATTAAAACGCCCCTCCTCACACATCATTACTTGTGCGCGAATTTTCGTGCGCCAAAAAGAATACACTAATGATGCCACAGCCACCGTACTCCCCAGATCTGCCCCCCCCCCCCCCAGGGACTTTTTCTTGTTCCCGAAACTGAAGAGGACCATGATAGGACGACGCTACGCTACGATTGACGAGATAATAACTGCATCGAAGGAGGAGCTGAACAAGATTACAAAAAATGATTTTTTGAAGTGCTTCGAGGATTGGAAAAAACGTTGGCACAAGTGTATAATATCTGATGGAGATTACTTTGAAGGGAACAAAATATATATTGGTGAATAAATAAATAATTTTTGAAAAAAGACAAAATTCGCGATACTTTTTGATCAGGCCTCGTATATAAATACATGTATATTGTCGAAAAAAGTTGGTAATAACGATGTTCAATTCATTCTTCAATTTCGTGCAACTTCATTCTTCAAACATAAGATAAGATTTTTTTATGAGTTTACAGCCGTGTGTACAGACCTATAAGGCTATCTTGTTGCAAAAAAGACACACAGAGATTGATTTTCGTATGACCAATGAGTATTTTTTTATTTTTATTATTTTCATCGAATCTTACTTAACCGGGTACCTTTGGCATGCATTAAAGTAAGAGAATATTGCATTCCGAGAGAAACGAAGTCGCCCTCCATTATTCCGATCGGTGCGCATCGTCAATCATATGCATTCTCCTTCCTGACGTCGACTTGGCAATTTTTCAACGTTCACGGAATCAGTAACCACCGGTCGTATTTCCTCGACTTCTCTTCATATGCCGTCAAATTCTGAAAGAAAAGAACGATCATCCGTCATCTGCCGTTCGAGAAAGCGCGATGTTAATCGCAAATGATGATACCGATCTTACAAATCGCTAATTAACCCTCGGCGTAATGTCCTCGACTGTCAATCATCACCGATTATCAATCCTAAGATTGTTTTCACTGTTAAACCTTTTCATTTTTGCATTATCTTTCATCTCTACCATTTCTTGTTCTATTTACCTCATATCAGCGGTTTTCCTCTATCCATTGTTTCTTTTAGTTTATTTATTACCCAGCGATCCACCACTAGGGTGTGTGGCAGGAGGTGATTTACACACCGGACTACACTTAACCCAAACATATTTCCCTGCTGGCGCGGTCGGTAAAACGTTATTTTATTCTGATCCTTTATCGTTCGTGGGAAAAATGACATCTTAAATCTAACTGTTCTGCACTTAATTTTTGGAATTTTTTTGGCATGATCTCTCCCACCGTAAAATAATGGGGCTAATAACACATTTTTAACATCATTTTGTTTCTCAATGCAGACATGGGTGGTCATGTGCTAGTTGAAATATATGTACTTCGAAATAATAAACACATTATTCCATTGGATATGATCAATATCTAATCATTGATTATTTTCTCCAGATCCCCGATTGCGATGACTACCCATACTTTCCTTTTCTCTCAGCGAGGAGTAGCCTGAGGGTACGAATGACTTCAATCACTCATCAGCTCAAACGCCCTTCGTAATGAGTGAGCACTTCAAAAAAACAGTCCCACGCCTGTAATGGTCGTATTCACCTCGGTGAGAGAAATTTACCTCCATATTCAATTATGAAGAACAAGTAACACGCCAGAATTCTGTCTGCAGAAGCAGTTACATCATTACCATTTACTATTTTGTAATATATATTACCAGATTTCTAATATACTGGTCGGTTGTAGAATTTAATAGCCTGGTGCGTGAGACGAGATTGATGGTTGAAGAATTTTCAAACTTTTCTAAAATAATCAGGGGATAACCCAAGCAAATTTTGGTTCGATGTGAAAGGATTAGAGCTCTGTTCATATTTAAACTTGAGGCAGATGAAATCCCCACATCAATCGGTCAGAGTGTCTACATTAAGGGCCTGAAACAGGGGAATGCCACCCAGTATGAACGGCCATGCCTACATGTAAAAGTACGACGAGTCATCCACGTCCAAACTAGATCCCTGGTGCTATACAGTGCAAGATGCTGAGCTACTAAAAATACTCGCAAAAAACTATCACATTTAAATGAAATGCTCACGCTGGGATGGTATGGATGGGTAAGTGGATTTGACGGCACCCGGAATGACCGTACAAATTGGAGTAGAGAGAAAATGAAAGCTCATGTAGAAGAAAAGGTGATGAGCATACGTTTAGGAGATATAGCCTCGCTTTAAGACGAATCATCAACTTTGTTGGGATAAAATCTTGAGTTTGGAGGGAAAGAAAGTGTAGAAGGAGGCCGAGGAAAACATGAGTGAGGTGTGTGTTTTTAACGAAACTTATGTTGGAGTGCGGTGCCTGAGAGGGCAGGGCGTTGGGTGAAACTCTTTGGGGGATGAAGATTCGGAAAGCTCATCACCAAGTGACTGGGATTAGAGCCAGAGAATCGGGAAGGAGGGCAGCAGCTATTCAGCGCCGCTACCTGTGGATTCACGCGAATTTCCGATAAACGCAAAGTTTGCACGGCAATGGTTTCTGAATTCACCACGCTGGATTCGGACCCGAGACCCTGAGCAGTTGAACCCTCTAACAATTAGTACATCAAAGAAATCCCAACATTTCGTAGTTGTACCCAATAGTTGGAAGAATGTTCATTCAATAACCACTGTTAAAATGAAATGTCCGGCAGCAAAACCGTGCCTTCAGTAGAGTCACCACGAAGATCTGCATAGAATTGTTAGAATACACCAGGATGAAATCATTATTCTCCAAAATAAAAAAAATACTCATAAATCGACTAAAATTTAATTACACGCGGTTTATGTGCGGGAATGGGAGACGGTGTGTCATTTCAAGGCGTTTCCCCACCAACACTTGCTTAAGGTTTTATAAAATATTGCAGCAACTTCTTATGATGAAAGAACTTTGACTATAATCGATCACCAAAGACGGCATTATGTAAATAATCACCGACAAAACTGCCGTCTTAGATTTATTTGAGTATTTAACAACCGATTAAACGTGTTTCAAAAATGTTTGTAATTTTCAAATGTGTTTTCTATACCACTGAAGTAGGTGAAAATAACTTGATTTTTATGGCGTTTTATAGATCGAAGGGTTAATCGAACTGATCAGTAAACGGTACGAACACTGTGAAAAACACCTTCGTTCAATTTCGCGCTAATGCGCTTTTCCTTCTTTTTTTGGGGTAAATGTGCTTTTTATACCAATGATATTGCCAAAAATAACGTTAACAGGGGTAGGGGGTGCATACTCAACGGGCCCTCATAAGAGCGGGAGTACATATATACATAAGAGGGGGAACAAGGATTCCGAAAATAAAAATACCAATCAAGGATCACGGAAACAGCGAATGATTTTTCCACTTTGTCATATCTCGCGTATTTTGTGGAAAGCATAGCGATTGACGGGGAATTTGCAAAGGTATTGCGGAGATCTGACGGAAGAGGTTTCTTTCAGGGGTGGCAACACTCGGAATATATACGCAAAAGGGGGGAGGGGGAGGCGAATTGGTGCTACGTACAATTAGCGAAATGTCGTTTTTGGGGAAAAATGACTCTCTTTCTAAACCGCTCCAAAAGCTGTCTCATTTGTTTGATCCAGTTATCAATCTACTATTACATTATTAGATTAATATTATTAAGAAGACATGAAATGAGACATGAATCATTCTCTGCATTTCCAAATATTTCCAAAAGTGCGCTCATTCCAATTAATTAGCAAAATATATCTGGATAACTAAATGGAAGTCATAAAAGTTAGATGTTCATCTGTACATTCAGAAAGTCACAACAGATAAAGGACGAGTCAGAGGTTTTAAGGCTGGAGGTGAGGATTTCTTTGGAGTCATAATATACTTAAAAATTTATACAAACAAGCATTTGAGAGTGAGGAGACCGAACGCCATTGATTCAATGTGGCGAAATGTTACCGGAAAAATATGCACGTTCTCTCCGTTTAGCAGACCACGAGTTTAGAGACAAAACCCGAGATGATCAACGCCCAGCAACAACTATACGACAATTATCCGTCAATCTAAAAATCCATCAATTGAAGGGTATAATAATGAGGTTGAGTTAACGAGAAGGTAAACTATAATTTCACGAGACCACATTAAACTAGCCATTCGTCGTGTTGAACGACGAATGGATAGTAACGGTGTGCTATAAGATCTCAGCGATCAACCACCTCGGAAATGACGAAGTCATCCCTTGGTTTAGAAGTTAATTGATTTGTGAACGGAAATGCCACTGAAGAACAATTATCAACAGTGAGAAGTCTAAATGATATGGAAATACAACAAAAATTCTATCGAACCGTACAGCTTCAGGCTTCACTTTGTGGAAACTTCCCACAGTGGAGAGAAAAGATAATTAACAATTGTGATTTTCAATATAGTATTATTGTAGTATAGTATAATAAAGCGGAACTCATAATTGTTAAGTATCACCTCTCTCCGAGAATTAGTATATTTAGTCTCAGAGTAGCATGATGTCTATTACATTGGACGAATTCCTACCGAAAGGAAAAAGAGAAAATAACTAATTCAAAAGTAGACGCGACACATTACAAACATGACAGCGCCACATAGAAATAATCTTTTAGTCCATTGCGAAAGAGTGGAGCGATTGGAGGAGACGGGGCGATGGAGAGTGCGGGTCGAGGAAAGGGTCAAAGTCGGGGAGATTTGGTGTTTTTGGGGTAACTTCATGTATTTTAGGGAATATGTTAGGAGCAACCTGAAAGCATTAGAGTCGAGATCACGTATCACAGGAACTGACAGCACGCGAAATTCACCACCAAGATCAATTATACGCAATATTAACATTAAATATTGGTGTCAAACAAAATGTTCATGCATGGACGTGCATTTTACATCGAAGTCACAAAGTCAAAAGTTGTTTCGAGGTAGATAAGGTAAGACTTTAGAGTTATAAATTACGTATTTAAATACGAACCCTTCTCATTGGAATCACATGTGTATATGTATGTATGTGTGTGTGTATATATATATATATATATATATATATATATATATATATATCCCTCCCCGGACTACAACCTTGACGTGGTGGAAGGGCTTGTGCGTTCCGATGACCCCTAGAGCTGTGCTGGCGGGAGTAATAATTATTGCTCCTGGTAGGGTCACCCATGCCAGATAGGTCGAAGGTTAGGAGCCAGACGAAAGGTAGTCCACGCAGCGTCTGTTCCTCAGTGAGGCGGCTGCAATGGCGTCTAACCCCAGTGGGGCGGCCAGTAAGTGATGGTGTCACGTTAAAAACACTATTGAGGAAGGCAACGGGAAACCACCTCAATTATCATTCCCTAGAAAAATATGATGGACAATAGAGATAATTTGAGTCCTGGCAACCACGGGGCTCGGCCCAATCGGCCGTGTGTCGTGCCCGGCAGCGGGGGAGGCAAGGCTTCCGCGGTCGTCATCCCACGAAACCCTTGCAAGGGAAAACCAGCAGCAGCAGGACAGAAGACGCAGGAGAAGAAGACCAAATTAGTTAGAATAGGAACGTGGAATGTTAGGACAATGATGAGGACGGGGAAATTGGAGAATGTTAAGCGAGAGATGGAAAGGGGAAATATAGATATTTTAGGTCTATGCGAGGTGAGATGGAAAGATAGCGGGGATTACTGGAGTGATAAGTATAGAATAATATACAGCGGTGGGGACGAGAGCCAACGAGGGGTTGCCATAGTATTAAATGAAGAGGTAGGAAGAAGCGTAGTCAACATAGAGCAGGTAACGGATAGAATACTACTAGTGGAGATAAAAGCAGAACCGACGAACTTAGTTATTATTCAGGTATACATGCCACCGAGCAACCATAAGGAAGAAGAGGTCGATAAGATATACGATCAGTTAGAGGACATGATCGCGTGTGTTCCTGCAGGGAAACATTTGATAGTGATGGGGGATTGGAATGCGACGGTAGGCGAAGGAAGAGATGGTGATGAGGTGGGCGACTACGGTTTAGGCACGAGGAATGACCGCGGGGAGAAAGCAGTTGAGTTCTGCAGGAGACAGGGGTTAGTCATCACCAACACTTGGTTTAGACACCACAAAAGACGCAGGTATACATGGAAAATGCCAGGTGACTCAGGAAGATATCAGCTAGATTATATCCTGGTTAGACACAGGTTTAGGAATAGTGTGATAAATTCCCACAGCTTTCCGGGAGCGGATGCGGACTCAGACCACAATTTAGTTGTTATGAAATTTAGCGTACGTTTCAAAAAGATAAGGCAGGGGCGGCGAGTTAGAAAATGGAATGTAGAAGCATTAAATGGGTTGAAAAGGAAGGAATACAAACAGGCGGTAGAGAAAATCATGGAGGATGGTAAAGGGCTTATTACTATCGAAGAAAAATGGGAAATGATCAAAAAAGGGTTGTCTAAAGCCGCAAAAGACACTATTGGAACCGTTAACGCTAAAAGGACTAGGAAACCATGGATCACGGATGAGATGATTACCAAAAGATGGATGAGCGGCGAAAATGGAAGAATATAAATACAGAATTAGGCAAAATGAAGTACAAAGAATTGAACAATAAATTGAGGCGGGCAACAAATAAGGCAAAAGACGCATGGTGGAAGACGCAGTGCGAGGATATGGAAAGTCTCCAGAGGAAGGGTGAAATCGGTGCGCTGTACAGCAAAGTTAAATCGTTATCGGGAAGTAAGAAAGGAAGAGCTATGCTAATAGTTAGAGATAAGGCGGGTAAGGTAATAGTTGACGCAGGAAAGATCCAAGAGAGATGGAAGGAGTATATAGAAGAACTGTATAGTAAAGAACTCAGACCAACACAGTTAGACATTGAAAAAGAAAATGACGTAGAGGAAGACAGCTTAGGTCCAGGCATACTAGACAATGAGATAGAAAGGGCATTAAAGGAGATGAAACTAAATAAGGCCGTGGGGGTAGATAACATTCCCGTGGAACTTTTAAAATGCTTAGGAAAATGTGGGAGGAAGAGGCTATATGAGCTGATCCGTAGCATTTATGAGGAGGGAATCTGGCCAGAAGACTTTGTGAGAGCAGTTTTAGTTCCGATTCCGAAAAAGGTAAAGGCCACGTCATGTGAGGACTATAGGACAATTAGTTTGATATCCCACGCAGCTAAAGTTGTTCTCAGGATCATAAACAAACGGATAGAGAATAGGGCCAATGATTACTTAGGGGATGATCAGTTTGGGTTTAGGAAGGGGAGAGGTACGCGTGATGCCATTGCAGTAATGAGATTATTAATCGAGAGGAATATAGAACACAACCAGGAGGTATTTGCCTGTTTCGTAGATTTCGAAAAAGCGTTTGATAGAGTGAATTGGGAAAAACTAATGAGTATATTGCAAAAAATAGGAATAGATTGGAGGGAAAGAAGGCTAATTCGCAACCTGTACATGTCTCAGACTGCTCAGGTGCGGTTGGGAAACGGGGAGTCAGGATGGGCAGTGTTAGGAAGGGGTGTAAGGCAGGGTTGCCCATTATCACCGTTGCTGTTCAACCTGTATGCAGAGGAAATGATCAAAGAGGCATGGGAAGAACTAGAGGTAGGAATGAAAGTGGGCGGGGAATTCGTAAAATCAGTTAGGTTTGCTGATGACCAAGCTTTAGTTTGTCAGTCAGCCAAGGGGCTGCAAGAATTACTTAGTGAATTGGAAATTCAGTGCGACAGGTATGGGATGAGAATCAACATTAATAAAACAAAGGTTATGCGATTTTCTAGAAAGAAAAAGGGCAAGCTTAACATTAAAATAGGAGGGCAAAAACTAGAGCAGGTAGAACAGTTTACGTATCTCGGTAGTGTTTTGGACCAACACGGTCAAAGTAGTAGGGACGTAAGGAGAAGAATTGCGCTAGGCAAAGAGGCTTTCACGAGGAGGAGGGAGTTGATGACGGGGACTTTGAGTAAGGATGTTAAGAAAAGACTCGTAAAAACTTTGATATGGAGCGTAGCTATGTACGGCGCGGAAACGTGGTCATTGAAGCAGGAAGATAGACGTAGACTGGAGGCTTTTGAAATGTGGGTGTGGAGAAGAATGGAGAAGGTGAAATGGACAGAGAAGAAAACAAATGAGGAAGTACTTGGTATGGTGGGCGAGGACAGGGGTTTGTTGGGAGCAATCCTATGGAGGCAGGAAAAGTGGATGAAGGGGGTGTTGACCGGCAGTGGGATGTTGAAGACTGTGATAGAGGGTAGAATGTTGGGCAAAAGAGGAAAGGGAAGGAACAGGATAGGGATGTTGGACGGGATGAAGGGCGGAAGAAAGTACTCAGAGATGAAGAGGGACCTGGTGTAGAGTAGAATTTTAAGGTTGTGTTTTGTTAGTAGTCACAAAATATTTGTTTGGTAGTTGTGTCCACGAAAAACCTACCTTAACCGGTAGATTACCTTAAAAAAAAAAATATATATATATATATACATATAAATATATGCATATATGTGTGCTTATATATCTTCCAGAGAGAACACTCTTCGGAAACGCAAAAATATGTAAAAACACTGATATTGATTTTTAAAACATAGAAACACTAAGAAACTAAACACATATGTAGTTTTGACGCTTCGAAGGCACGGCCGTCATCATCAGAATGCCGTTCTGGGGTAAGAGCGGAAAGGATATTTGTGGAGCAATGGTGAGGGGAGGAGAGGTAAGGGACGAATAGGAAACGGACAAGGGGGTGAGAGGGGATATGAAGGCGGCTATTGGATGGATTCAATAGGCTGAGCTTGAAGTATTTTGTTGATGTCCAGCAAGACGTCTTTTGTATGCTGGCCTTTGTCACTTCGGAGTCATTGTTTTTACCATTGAAGTATAATTTGGTGTATTAGCCTATTTTTCATTTCTTTTTTCCTAATTATGTTACCATTTTCAAATTGGCTATTATAATAAGTGACCTTGGTCCCTTCCTGGATTTTCCCCATCATGTTTCTCTCCTGAATGATGTATTTTAATGGTGGCTGGCCTGGCGAGGGCCGGAGTGACCCCCCCCCCCGTGCCGTCGCCCTCCGACCGTCTCCAGGGCTCCAAAAGCCTGAGTCTTGCCGTCGCTATGTGCTCCGGAAAAACCAGAAGTTTCACCTCCGGTCAACGAAAGGGTTCGAAGGAGACGTCACCGCGAGATCATGACGCCTGCGAAGATACCGTAAAAAAAGGTAGAAGCTTTCTTGTTCAACCATGCTCATCAGTGCTGAGTAAGCCAAATGAGTTTAGGAAAAAAACTGAGAGAAATTTAACGGAAACACGCAGAGGTTGTGATGATAATGATATCGCATATAGCGTGACTTCTGGTTTCTTCCGGTTTTCCTCTATTTATAATCCAGGAGTTGATAATCAGCAAAATGTGCTATGACTGACAATGGAAAAATAAACCATTGGATTGCTCAAAATTTTTATAAGCTAGGTATACTGAAGTAGTGCTCTAAGTAAACCGTGATAATAACAAATATTCACTCGTATAAGTGCAACAGTAATACGTATAATGCACGTCTTTCATATAGACTATTCCCGAATTGGCGTCATTTTCGTACTGTGGGCAGGTAATAAACATTATTATTAACTCCTCCCCTCTTTTGTTAAAACGCTTTGTAGAATAAAGTACATCTATATCATCATCATGTAATATCTACGGCAAAAAGTGAAAATATAATGCCGAAAGTAGAAATACGAGGGGTGTTCAGAAAGTCACCTCCGTTATGCTATACTATATAAAATACACTGGAATAGATACAAAACATTTTTATTTTCATCTCAAAACTACATATCTCTAATAGTTAATAAATATTGGCCGAGTAGACTTTAAAATATGTCATATATCTGAACTAGGTTTCCAATTCCTTCAGCAAAAAAATCTGCCGCCTTAGATCTCAGCCAACCGATCAAAGCATCTTGAAGTTTCTCGCCGAGGTGGGCACAAAACATGTAGTAACCTAACTTTTCAGTCGTATTTTCATGCAACAGAATCGTAGACATCCATGGAAAACTTTCCAAAGATTTCAGATATCGCAAAACACCGGTTTTCACAAAATTTTCTTAAATTTTCAGGTGCAGTTCATTGTTCACCACAGATGGGCAGCCACTCCTGTCATCATCATGGTTATTTATGTTCACTCTTAAGCGAACGGCAACACTAAAGCATAACTCTTGTCATTCATCACATTTGGCTCGTACAAAGCAATTATTTCCCGATGAATATCAGCAACTTTGAAGTTTTTTATTTGCAAAACACTTATCACTGAACGGACTTCAAGAGAAATTCATTTGTATTGTTCATTTTGACTCGCTATTTTATATTAATCGATAATCAGCACGACCTTCCAACCAATGCAGCTCAAGGCGTACTGATATAATGTGTGCGTCAATACAACGATGAATACATGTTAAAGTTAACGTTAAAATAGGTGGGCAAAAACTAGAGCATGTGAAACAGTTTACGTATCTCGGGAATGTATTAAACCAAAATGGTCCATGTTGTAGGGACGACATAAGGAGAAGAATTTTGTTAGGCAAATAAGCTTTGGCAAGGAGGAGGGCAGAGATAACAGGGATTTTGAGTAAGGAGGTTAAGAAACGACTCGCTAAAACTTTGATATGGGGCATGGTTATGTACGGCGCGGAAACATACTCCTAGTCATCGAAGCAGGATGATAGGCGTAGATTGGAGACTTGTGAAATTTGGATATGGAGAAGAATGGAGAAGGTGAAGTAGACAGAAAAGAGAAATCATAAGGGGACAGAAAAAATGGATGCAAAGAATGTTGATTGGAACTGGGATGTTGGATACTGTGATAGAGGGGTGAATATCAGGCAAGCGAGGAAGGGGCAGGAATAGGATAAGTATGTTGGACGGGATGAAAGAAGGAAGAAGTATGCGGAGACGAAGAGGGGTTTGTTGCAGAGTCGGATTTTGGGTGGTGTTTTGTAAGGTAGGACAAAATATTCATAGGGTAGTTGTGTTTATCCAAAACCTGCCTTAACCGGTAGGTTACTAATAATAATATATACAATTTTAACTTGCATCGAGAATACCCGATAATTATCACTAAATTTAAAGATCGTCACCCCACACTTATTTCTGCTTTATCGACGGTACATCCAAGAGTATAAATATGGCGAGACTCCACCGTCCATATTAAATGATGAGAAAGCGACAGCGGGAAAACTCGGCTCAATTCGCGCGACCGATGGAGAGGGGACGATGCCTGGCGAGGGCGTCAGGGTGTGGGCGGCGGGGAAAGGGGTGGTGCAGAAGGATGGCCCTGAGGTTGACGTGTTGCAGAGGCGTAGCTATTATGATCCAACCCATCTGGCTGGCTGGTAGTTTCGCTATCGAGGGCGGCGGGCAACAGCGCGGAGTTTCCATTCCTTCTTCCCTTCTTTCGGAGGCCGGAAAGCGGATGTTTTTCCCGAAGTGGGATTTTCACTCCAAACGTCTCCGGCGAAAGGGGCCGGCCAGCATGCAGTCATTCGAGGAGGGATGGGGGAGAGGAAAGGGAGGGGGGTGAGAGGTTTTCCCACCTCCTGGCTCTTCGTCGGAAAGAAAGAAAGAGTCCCCCATTTCCCTTTCCGCGTTGGGCGCTCGTCCTCATTCCCGACTGCGTGCGTTCTGGCCTGCGACGGGTGGCCTTGGGCGTCGAGTACGTGTGTACATAGTGACCAACCCCCAGCCTCGAAGGGGATGAATGAGGGGGGTCAGGGATCTACCCTCGGCAAACTCCCTTCGGAGAAATGCCCCATTCACAGGATAAGTGAGCTTCGAAATACGAGAGCTATCCAGAAAGTAAAGCACGTTTTTGAAATGAAATATGAACCCAATGACAAGAAAAATTTTTATCATATACATTTGAAAGGAACATTCTTGAACTATTTTTCTAAATTAATATCATTCAAATTGAGGCATTAGTCATAACGATACGTAAAATTTTCAATGCCGTCACCGAATAAATCAGCCGCCTTAGATTTTAACCACTTGTTTACAGCAGTATGCAATTCCGCGTCACTGTCAAAGCGCTGTGTTGCAAACCACGCCTAACGAAAGATCCGCAATTTCAAATCGGCTATTTTCACGAATGTTTTCGTTGATTTTCACCGTCATTTCTATGACACAAGGTTAGGCCGACCACTGCGGTCCCGGGTCGTGAACATTGGTGCGGTCATTTTTAAACTGAATGCACCACTGCCTCACCCCGCGTTCACTCATGATTCTGTCTCCATAAACTGCACAGAGCTGCCAATGAATTTCAATTGGCGTATGTTTTTTTTCCAGTAAAAATCTAATCACAGATCGCACTTCACGACTCGTGAGATTTTCTATTGTGGCGAAAATTTTAACAGTTCGGAATGAGCAAAGTAAAAGGACGATAGTATGCACACCACCAAAGCACGATGCTTACTGAGCTTAGGAATGCTTAGACACAAAGATGGTGTCTCTAGCCCTACCCACCACCACGCAAGGCCGAAACGTAAGTTACTTTCTGGCCAGCCTTCATACTAAATTGATAAAACTGTCAATATTATTAGGAATGAGTGATTTTAGGGTATGTTAAGGTCCAAATTATAATATTATTTTTATTAACGTTTGATTCGATGGTTTAAGGTTCAACTACTTGTAAGCTTATGTCCATGAAATAAGGAACTCACCGCTCAATGAATTTTATTAAATTAATTCCAATTTAAGTACCGTACCACATAGAGCTACTCAAAACACCTTAATAAAATTCAATGAACGAATACAGTGTGTCCTTATTTAATGGTCGTAAAAGTTACCCGATTGCTCTATTTGGCAACATTTGCAGAAAAATAGTTTATGCAGCGGTGCTTACTGGCAGTTTATGGTAAATTACGGATTGTTTCGAACGAATGGGTCATTGCTGCTTCGACGAAAAATCAAAATATATGCATAAATTAAGTATAACTTTTTTTTGAAGAATGAAGTATAATTTATTGTTATATTTATTAAAAATTTGCAGCGATAAAATTCAGAAACTTTTTCCGTAACATTTTACGTTATTTCAAAAATTAGATTGGCATTTATTTGGAAAGACATTTCCTTGGTAGTCTTGGTGGATGGTGACTTGAATAAGACGGCAAGTTCAACGGCAACATCCCTGTTAAATTTTGATCACCTTTGCTTAAATATGTAGTGTGTTTTGATATCTTATGTAGGCATATTTTAAGTTTGTGACAGAATTAGTTGAACACAATTTGTGCTGAAAAAATGTATAAGAAAGAAGTTCACCGTAATTTCTTTAGAGTCATGTGACCAGACTAGAAATTCCGACATGTTCAAGTTAAAATATCTTCTCTTAATTTTCGGTGACCCAGCAATATTTAATCGCTGTTCGCCAGGGAAAAGCAAGACCAATAACATGCGTTTAATTCAGAGCAAGTAATTGGGCATGTAATTGGGCATTGAGCAAGTAATACTCCCTTAAGGAGGTCACCCTGGAGACGGACACGACATGCCGCAGACAATTGAGCGGAGCCATCCGCAATCGTCACCCTCACTTCCCCGTGATTTGGTCAGAATGGCAGAATGGTTTGGTCCTTTGGGTGGCGAATTCCTCGCCGTTCAAAAGACTGACTCCACCACCATGCTCGGTTTACCTCCAAGAAATTCTGCCCTCAAAGCGAATAACCCCTGAGATATTCTGGAAATTTCACCCAAGCATCTCTACATATAGCCTTCCTCATCGGAGGTTTTCATAACGGGGCTTCCCAAGTTGGTTGGTTTCCCCTGCAATCCCTTCCTTATTCAGAGAATGTTCGACACTGGCTCCTATGAACGATACTAAAGCCTTCAGAAAAAAACAGCTTTCTGTTCGAGGGAATATCCCAGTTGTTTTGAAATCATGAACAATAATGTCTAAACAATATTTCCACATTACGTAGGGAGAGGGCCGTGTTTAGGGTCACAGGGTATAGGGTTGTTTGTGTTGAGACGCTCTAGTCGTGGAAGGAAGCATTACTCCTTAACTCCAAGTCCATTGGCAAATGCTGATAGTTTTGTCCGATTGAAGTTAAACCCCGCTTGTTCATCATCTACCCCCAAAAAACCACCGCAAATATTTTATAATTAAAAAATAAATGGGCCCATGCTTAATTCAAACATATCTGAATAGTATAATAAATATACTATTCAGATATGTTTGAATTAAGCATAATCAATCGGTAGTAATTGATCTGCGCAAAACTAATTTTTTTTCTCAAACACTGAATACCTTCCTGAGCAATGGTAAGTCAATGATCTCAACTCGTCTTCATTTTAATCCTATTTTATAAATTATCTTTCTAGAATATACGAAGTATAAATATCCAGTAATATTGTAAAAGAGCTAGTGTAACTTTAAGTAGTTGACTTTGAATCAATCTGAATTCGATTCAAAAATTAAACCAATTAAAAACGTGTTTATATCCTCCGGGACTCACGTACTAGTCTATCCACCCGAGGACCCTTATACCCTTAAAGGTTTTGGACCCGCGTTACATTGGACCGCGGAGGGAGACGGACAGCCGAGAGAACAAAAACAGCGACGACTCTTTTTGTCTCTTGTGACCTCGACTGCAGGGAACATCAAGAGCGACAACTTGGCGAAAATAAAATAGTAGAAAATGCCTATATTCAGTGATTACTCTAAGCATTGGTGACCGATTTAATAATCCCTGCCACACTCCCTCAGGCGGTTTGAGGGGTAAAACATGGATTTAGTAGAAAGAATTTTTCCAGCAATATTTGAATCATTACAGCTTTTATTCAAGAAAAACGATATTCGTAATAAAAATACATTCATACGCACCAAGCGTATGCAGACAAATATGCAGTGTCTGCAGACAAATTATCTGGAGCAAATTAGACTTTGGCAAGTGGGAGTAAAAATCTCTTAGCTTATCTTATAAAAAAAGCTCTCAGCTTATGTTAAAAACCTTATAGTGGTGGAAATATTGGGTGACTGGGCAGAAGTGCTGGCGGCGGGGGAGGAATGACACAGGCGGGATGCGAAGAACATAGAGGTATCCAAGGGAAGGGTGAAAATTCTTTGCCAAATTTTATGGGTAAATTCCTGGCCGAAAAATAAAATCCTCGGCCAGAAAATACCCGAGATATCATAATGTGTTCTCGAACCGAAGGAATACGCTTTCAAGTAATACGTGTGAATGATAGTGTCAAGAGTATTTACTACAGCTGGGAGATAGGGAAATGCGGATGCGGCTGTGCCAAACCTTTGATGACTAGCTCGACATTCAGATGGCCCGATCTTTCGAGGAGTAGGTGACCGATTAAAGTTGTGAAATCAGATGGCGAGAAGGGGATGGAAACTGTCACGGTGTAATCATGAGTACAAAAAGACTAACGAGACCAAAAAGGGAATGGAAAATGGTATGATGTCAGAGGATGATTAGATACTAATTAAGTCACGCGTCATTGTAAGATAATGGTTTCAATGAGTGTCAACATATCAAGACATCAGGGTAGAATATATATACGGACGGTTGGTTTAATATTAATAGACAAGAGAGAATGGAGTGCGGCCCGCTGCTTTGGTCTGATTCAGAGAATGAACGAGAGTCGTCGGACCAATCATGCAGATTTATGAGAAACGACTAAATGGTTGAAAGGAGAGGGAAAGTCCTAGATAGTCATCGTTGAATGTGGTTGAGGAAAGTCTAAAGAGGAAAAATATGAGAAGTTTAAGAAGAGAGAGAAGAGCACTTGCGTGGAGCAATTACTGAACGTGATGGAGGCATTAGATGCCAGCGAAGAGAACGGGGCAGAAAGCATGAAATAAATAGGAGAATGAGAGAGAGAGTAATTTATCTCAGTTATGAATTGTCACAAGTCACTCCATAGGTGGAGACCTGAAGGTGACGCCGTACATCGAAATCTGGTAGGTTATAAAAGAGTTCGACAAGTGCTATAAGCGGTCATAATTATGATAAGTTCCAATTCCACTTTATCACGCCTGAAACTACGTAATTTGTCATAAATAAGTATGGCAAACGTCATAAAATATTGAATCAATAGAAATAATCAACTATAAGACGGTGTGCTGTATATATATATATATATATATATATATATATATATATATATATATATATATATATATATATATATATATATACTATATATATATGTTATATATATATACTATATATATATATATATATATACTATATATATATGTTATATATATACTATATATATATGTTTTATATATATATATGAAATGGAAAGGGGAAATATAGATATTTTAGGTCTATGCGAGGTGAGATGGAAAGATAGCGGGGATTACTGGAGTGATAAGTATAGAATAATATACAGCGGTGGGGACGAGAGCCAACGAGGGGTTGCCATAGTATTAAATGAAGAGGTAGGAAGAAGCGTAGTCAACATAGAGCAGGTAACGGATAGAATACTACTAGTGGAGATAAAAGCAGAACCGACGAACTTAGTTATTATTCAGGTATACATGCCACCGAGCAACCATAAGGAAGAAGAGGTCGATAAGATATACGATCAGTTAGAGGACATGATCGCGTGTGTTCCTGCAGGGAAACATTTGATAGTGATGGGGGATTGGAATGCGACGGTAGGCGAAGGAAGAGATGGTGATGAGGTGGGCGACTACGGTTTAGGCACGAGGAATGACCGCGGGGAGAAAGCAGTTGAGTTCTGCAGGAGACAGGGGTTAGTCATCACCAACACTTGGTTTAGACACCACAAAAGACGCAGGTATACATGGAAAATGCCAGGTGACTCAGGAAGATATCAGCTAGATTATATCCTGGTTAGACACAGGTTTAGGAATAGTGTGATAAATTCCCACAGCTTTCCGGGAGCGGATGCGGACTCAGACCACAATTTAGTTGTTATGAAATTTAGCGTACGTTTCAAAAAGATAAGGCAGGGGCGGCGAGTTAGAAAATGGAATGTAGAAGCATTAAATGGGTTGAAAAGGAAGGAATACAAACAGGCGGTAGAGAAAATCATGGAGGATGGTAAAGGGCTTATTACTATCGAAGAAAAATGGGAAATGATCAAAAAAGGGTTGTCTAAAGCCGCAAAAGACACTATTGGAACCGTTAACGCTAAAAGGACTAGGAAACCATGGATCACGGATGAGATGATTACCAAAAGATGGATGAGCGGCGAAAATGGAAGAATATAAATACAGAATTAGGCAAAATGAAGTACAAAGAATTGAACAATAAATTGAGGCGGGCAACAAATAAGGCAAAAGACGCATGGTGGAAGACGCAGTGCGAGGATATGGAAAGTCTCCAGAGGAAGGGTGAAATCGGTGCGCTGTACAGCAAAGTTAAATCGTTATCGGGAAGTAAGAAAGGAAGAGCTATGCTAATAGTTAGAGATAAGGCGGGTAAGGTAATAGTTGACGCAGGAAAGATCCAAGAGAGATGGAAGGAGTATATAGAAGAACTGTATAGTAAAGAACTCAGACCAACACAGTTAGACATTGAAAAAGAAAATGACGTAGAGGAAGACAGCTTAGGTCCAGGCATACTAGACAATGAGATAGAAAGGGCATTAAAGGAGATGAAACTAAATAAGGCCGTGGGGGTAGATAACATTCCCGTGGAACTTTTAAAATGCTTAGGAAAATGTGGGAGGAAGAGGCTATATGAGCTGATCCGTAGCATTTATGAGGAGGGAATCTGGCCAGAAGACTTTGTGAGAGCAGTTTTAGTTCCGATTCCGAAAAAGGTAAAGGCCACGTCATGTGAGGACTATAGGACAATTAGTTTGATATCCCACGCAGCTAAAGTTGTTCTCAGGATCATAAACAAACGGATAGAGAATAGGGCCAATGATTACTTAGGGGATGATCAGTTTGGGTTTAGGAAGGGGAGAGGTACGCGTGATGCCATTGCAGTAATGAGATTATTAATCGAGAGGAATATAGAACACAACCAGGAGGTATTTGCCTGTTTCGTAGATTTCGAAAAAGCGTTTGATAGAGTGAATTGGGAAAAACTAATGAGTATATTGCAAAAAATAGGAATAGATTGGAGGGAAAGAAGGCTAATTCGCAACCTGTACATGTCTCAGACTGCTCAGGTGCGGTTGGGAAACGGGGAGTCAGGATGGGCAGTGTTAGGAAGGGGTGTAAGGCAGGGTTGCCCATTATCACCGTTGCTGTTCAACCTGTATGCAGCGGAAATGATCAAAGAGGCATGGGAAGAACTAGAGGTAGGAATGAAAGTGGGCGGGGAATTCGTAAAATCAGTTAGGTTTGCTGATGACCAAGCTTTAGTTTGTCAGTCAGCCAAGGGGCTGCAAGAATTACTTAGTGAATTGGAAATTCAGTGCGACAGGTATGGGATGAGATTCAATATTAATAAAACAAAGGTTATGCGATTTTCTAGAAAGAAAAAAGCCAAGCTTAACATTAAAATAGGAGGGCAAAAACTAGAGCAGGTAGAACAGTTTACGTATCTCGGTAGTGTTTTGGACCAACACGGTCAAAGTAGTAGGGACGTAAGGAGAAGAATTGCGCTAGGCAAAGAGGCTTTCACAAGGAGGAGGGAGTTGATGACGGGGACGTTGAGTAAGGATGTTAAGAAAAGACTCGTAAAAACTTTGATATGGAGCGTAGCTATGTACGGTGCGGAAACGTGGTCATTGTAGCAGGAGGATAGACGTAGACTGGAGGCTTTTGAAATGTGGGTGTGGAGAAGAATGGAGAAGGTGAAATGGACAGAGAAGAAAACAAATGAGGAAGTACTTGGTATGGTGGGCGAGGACAGGGGTTTGTTGGGAGCAATCCTATGGAGGCAGGAAAAGTGGATGAAGGGGGTGTTGACCGGCAGTGGGATGTTGAAGACTGTGATAGAGGGTAGAATGTTGGGCAAAAGAGGAAAGGGAAGGAACAGGATAGGGATGTTGGACGGGATGAAGGGAGGAAGAAAGTACTCAGAGATGAAGAGGGACCTGCTATAGAGTAGGATGATGGATTTTGTGTTTTGTTAGGAGTAATAAAATATTTGTTTGGTAGTTAGTTGTGTCCATCCAAAAACCTACCTTAACCGGTAGATTACCTAAAATATATATATATATATACACACACACGAGGGTCATCCGGAAAGTAGTACCCGTTCGTGCCGCATGAAGTGCTGACGACGCGAGTAGCCGCTGGACGAGGTCAGATAGCTTCAGTGGCTTGTCTGCCTTCTCTGAGCCAAGTTGCGTGACGCTAGCATTGCCTGTGTTGTTTCTGTGATTGTTTACAATGTTTAAAAAAATTGAGAACGCCGCCAGTTGTGAAGTGAGGGCAGTGATTAAATTCCTCAATGCAAGAAACGTTCGCCCATGTGATATTCATCGCCAATTAAAGGAGGTGTATGGAGACAATGTAATGGACGAGTCGTCTGTTCGGCGGTGGTGTCGCAACTTCAACATGGGGAGGGGGAACACACACGACGATGAGCGTTCGGAGAGACCGTCTGTCATTACAGACCAACTGGTGAGCTCAGTTGACGAATTCGTGAGGAACGATCGGCGCGTCACAATTGATGACATCTGTGAGCATTTTCCCAATGTTTCTCGAACAATTGTTCATGAAATTGTTAAACACCATCTGCATTATGCAAAAATTTGTGCAAGATGGGTCCCTCGCGTATCTCAATGAGCTGGCGGCGAAGGACTATGCAGCAGGAATACAGAAACTTGTCACACGTTATGACAAATGCCTTAATTTGCTTGGAGATTATGTTGAGAAGTAGTTTAAAGTATCCTCTTTCAAATAAAATTTTTTATGTTTGTTAATATTGACTTTTGTGTCTTTATTTCACGAACGGGTACTACTTTCCGGATGACCCTCGTGTGTATATATGTATATATATATATATATATATATATATATATATATATATATATATATATATATATATATATATATATATATATATATATATATATATATATATATATATATATATATATATATATATATATATATTAGGGCATGAGAATAAATTACCTTCAAACGAATGGAGAGACGAGGAAGATTTAATATGAGAGAATCAAAAGTTCTCTAATTTTGAAACAGGATATCCAAATGAAAGGATAAAGGCAAAATTGGCAAAACTTTGGGTAATTGAAAGAAAGATGAGATCAGAATGGATTTACTATCTTCACAATGAATTGATGAAACATCCCAATTAAGTTCGACAAGTTCGCTCGAATGTCAAGGCGACGTTGACTATTTTTTTCGATACAAAGGAGGTTGCGCATATCTACCTAAAGGCCATATAGTCAACTACTAGAATACTACCTGGGGGTTATGAAATGCCTAAGAAGGCGAATCAGGCGAAAAGAACCGGATCTTTGGAGTGGCGAGGGTTTTTTTTTCACCGCGACAACGCGCCGGCTCATCCGTCTCTCAGAACTCGTGAGTTTTAAGCCGAAAACAAGACCACTGTGATTTCCCACCCACCCTACTCACCAGACCTAACCCTAAGTAAGACTTTTTACTGCTCCCCAAACTATATGCCTAGCTCAAAGGAAACAGATTTGCCACCATTCCAGAGATAGAGAAAAATTCGACGGAGGAGCTTATGAGCATTCCGGAAGAAGCATTCCAGGACTTTTTCAAAAAGTTGCAACACCGTTGGGATAAGTGTATATACGTTGGTTAGGAGAGCAATTTGAAAGGGACCCTGACCAATAATTTGCTAGTGAAATATTTATTTTGGTAATAAATAAAGTTCAGAAACTTTTGAAGAGACCTCTTACACCCAAGTTGAATATAACCCAAAATTAGGTGAGTTTCGACTGCCATCAACCTAGGGAAAGGGTATGAAGGTACTCTAATACCTCCAAAAGGCAAATTCTGGTTGTTAACCTGTGAAAAGTGGAATTACAAATATCGATATTTACCATCTTCGCGACTATGTTCACCTACTCCTCAGTTAATCCCCTTGAGTGCAAGACGAAACCCGAAGCGCGCGGGCTATCGTTCTCATTATTTCCTGTATGTACGAATAATTTATAAGTGATTCCGATAATGATAGAAAGAGCATTTCAGACGGAAATGGCTATGCATTGAGACTTTTTTTGGGTAGCGTAGGCACTGCTCAATTGTCGCAAACGCTAAGCAAATTGAAATACATACTATTGAAACTATTGAAATACAAAAGGTTTGTCCATCCCTCAGTTGTAGATCTTTAAAGGGAGAAGCTTTACTCACAATGAGTTTGACTCCACCCATACATTATCTTTTTTTTCGCCATATCTCCAATGCCCACTGCATTGATCTATTTCAAACGGCAACCTTGAAGAGGAATGATTAAGGAGCCCCTTGAGATCACACCTTTCAAAATTTCAATTGCAGATGTTTACGGAAGTTGTCATGGATGACGAAGGGAGGATTGTCTCCATCATATTAACTCAATCTTGTGTTGACACGACCGTCGGACCTTGCTCCTTTAACGCCCGCCCTTTTAGGTGAACTCGCTGTTCAGTGGGTTTGATTTCTACACATGTCCCAAATTATACGGAGTTCACCTGCGCTCAGTGCCGACACCCGAACGCGTTCTTCCTTCCTTTGGAGGATCTCGAGTCACGGGAAAAATACATATGCATTCATTCACGCTTGCGTCACGCTGTTTATTGCGAAAGGATTTGTTGCCGTCAATAGGATGCCCGCCGCGACGCGATCCGCGAACTTTTTTTTTCTAGATTTTTCAAAGTGAAGATCACACGCCGCTCAAGGTCAGCCGCGCGTGCGTACGAGTTATTTCCCGCGTATTTCCCGTTGTCGCACAGATACGTGAATTTCGGGCCGTTGCACGTGAAAGGGACACGCCTTTTCAACATTAGGGCACTATTTAAATTCACAGTTTATTTATGTAGCTTTAAACAAAATAGTTTTTTATCTGTGCCTATGTACGGCAGTGCCACAACCAGTACAAAAATTCTAATCTTTAAGTATTAGAGAGAAAGTATAATTTTGGTCAAAATCAAAATTAGCCAAGTGGGAACCAACGTTATTCATTTGAACATTTGACCGGAAGTATATACCTATTTAATCCTGCATTATATTGGTACCGAAGCAAGTGCTCATAGGTATATGTTAGTGCATTCATTATTGAAGAAGGAATTCGTGTGAAATATTGAACTGAAGTATAGGACTATATGGTACTACTATTATTTCTGTCTAACTAATTTTAGTTTCAACATTTGCACACTCACTATAATACTTGCTTATTTATATAATTTTGCCATGAGACAATTCTAACCAATACGTTCCGCGAATATTTTTGTGCGATTCAATTTCAAATTAGTTATAAAATATTGAGCATTTATAATAATCATTTAATGGTTTGAATATTAGTAACGGCGAATCAATAAAGAATTTAAAAACTAATGATAATCAACGCGGGCATAACTAGTTGGGTACTTGAAGCTCATGGTATTCAAAAAAAATTCATTCAAGCTTTCTAATATGAATGTACATAAGTTCATATAATTTTATAATTATGCTCCGAGCAATTGGTGAGTTACTGCCATTAATTCCATTCAGTTTGCTTATTTGCGTCGTTTACATATTTCTTTACGACATAAATACCCCGCGAACAACCAAAAATATGTGTGTCAGGGGGGTGGGTACCAGGTGGGAAGGGTGAGCGATAAAGGGTAGGTATGGAGTATATAGAGGAAGGGAAAAGGGTATATAGAGGAGAGGAAAAGGGAAAAATATTCAATAAAAACAATCATATAACGTGAAAATTTGTATGCATACTGTAGGAAGATTAAATTTAAAAACCTAAGCGTTAATTCACATAGTAAATTAGTCATTTGTTTGGCGAAAAAAGGGAATAAAAATAAACCACAACCATTTATACGGACGCCCGTACTTATTCTCACAAAAATTACTTTAAATCGATGCAAAAATATTGGAAATTCTTTGATTTGCTTTTAAAAAACATTCCTCGCTTTTGTATACTCTATAGCAATTACTCACCGCGAGGAGCGACGAAGAACTAGCATTTAGAAAAAAGCGTACGACCGACATGTTGTTGAAAAAAGTGACTACACTCTTTTGAAGTTTGGGTACTCGCCATTGGACAAAACGGACATTCTACATACCAATTTAACAGCATATTGTGCATCAATACTTTAAGAACATTCAAATTTGCAACTAAAATAACTTATTTGCTAGATTTCCGGATGCACATTCGTGCGTGCCGTGACCGTGGAGTGGTTTTCACGCCGTGAGTTCTGGAAGGTGTCCAGCAGACAACCGCCAACCAACCGGCCGATTTGAATTGCAAACGTTGGCTAATAGACGACAAAGCCGCCTCATTAACTATCTGCTAGATGAGTAAGAATAACAATTATTCCACCGGCCCATTCCGCAAATCCCTCGGCCATCGAATATCGGCGTAGAGGAGTTAAATTTGTAATACGTTGCGATGATAAACTTAATAGGGTATCGAAAATATTAGAAGAGCTGGGTTGGGAATCAATCAAAAGAGCGAAGGTTAGATTACAGATTAAATATCTTGCATAAATTGGAAGGATGTCTATTTAGCAATGATTTTGAAAATGTACTTTCCCCATGGTACTTAGGCGAGATCATGTCAATAAAACGAGAGAGATTAAGTGTAGAACAGATAGATTAAAAGTTTCCGCGAGCAATAAGGTATCAGAATAACATTGTCCGATCGCGGTAGGGATAAAAATATCCGGATAGGAATTAGTGTGGCGTGTATTCACCCCCTGCCACACACCCCAGCGGTGGCTTGTAGGGCACTAAAAAATACAAATAAATCTCCATTTTAAGATCCCTCTAACGCCGACGAAACACACGGGCGTAATTCCGAAGGTAGCGCCGTAATTAAGACGAATATCTCTAGATACGCCGTAAATTACACCAAAGTATCACTAATAATAGTCATTCCATCAGAAAATGCCTTGTTTCAAACTAAATGATTTCTCGACCATGTCCTTAACAGCTCATATTTTTCACGTCGATTCACCCAAAAGGCAACTCGCTCAAAAGTATTTTTGTTAATTTTTTATTTGCCACAGTCTTGGATTAATGATAATATTTCAACACATGGTGGCGAGCAAAAATTACAGATTGCAGTGTTTCAGAAAAATACGTGCAGTTACTAAGAAGGCAAGTCATCGTAGGATAAATCCTCGTTTAAAATACATGCCTTGTGTAGGTGAAACTTAAAGGCCTCTTGTTGAGAGTTTTAATAGTCATAATTTTCAATTATTATGGTTTCCAAGTAATTCCTGATCGAATTATCAAAGTTCTTTCAAACGAGAATTTTACTAAATATGACTCTCTTTGGAGGATCAGATGTCATTAGGTAAAAGGTAGGGTTTGTCCCTCAGGTGACGAAGGCGATCGAGGCGGCGGTCAAAGGCACGAAGTGCTCTAGGCTGCAGGTCGTGGCCCATGTGGGCACCAACGACGTCACGGAACGTGGATCCGAGGAGGTCCTCCGTTCCCTTAGGGAACTGAGCTCCGAGGTGAAGCGCGTCCAGGGCGTCGAGGGGGTTCAGCTGGGACTAACGGTCTGCAGCATCGTTCCGAGGGAGGATCGCGGGTCTCTGGTTTGGAGCCGAGTGGAAGGCATAAACCAGAGACTATCGAGATTCTGCTCGGACATAGGAGCCTCCTTCGTCGACCTGAGGCCAACCCTCCGATCTTGCAGGACTCCCCGTAACCGATCTGGGGTCCATTACACGGCGGAAGCGGCGAGTAAGGTAGCGGATAGGATACTCGACCACTGTAGGCCTTTTTTAGGATAGAGGGCAGGTCACTTAGTGGGTCAGTAACATCTGGGGATAGCGCGTATAATATTATTAATAAAAATATAAAAGTCACCGACAACACTGGCATTGATTTAGAAAGACATATGACACGTACATCCCCACAAAGGCGTCCTAAATTACAGTCAGGCACAAATAAGGACGTTATTCAACATCAAAATAATTTAAATATACTTGCTATAAATTGCAGAAGCCTCAAGAACAAATCAGCGGATCTAGAACACATAATCCAAACTCATTCCGCTGATATAGTATTAGGCACAGAGAGTTGGCTGTGCAATGACATAAACGACCAAGAAATTTTCCCAATAGATTTCGAAGTTTACCGACACGATAGAGATACAAGACCCGGAGGAGGGGTTTTCGTGGCAGTTAAAAGTCATTTTTAAAGCAGGCAAGTTTCATTTGAAAATAATAACATAGAAAGTGTTTGGTGCACCTTAATACCAATCAACCCAACATAAATTTATGCTCTTTCTACAGACCTCCAGACTCAGATTTGAAAACACTTCACACCCTCAACGATCAAATTTACAATTTTACACGTAAATATAATAACAGCATAAACATAATTGGTGGCGACTTTAACCTCCCTGGTATAGATTGGGACAACAATATCGTTAAATCTGGGACCCGCGATCGCGAATCTTGCAATTCCATGATAAAATTGGTTCAAAGAAACTCCCTCCATCAAGCAGTTCGCATGCCCACCCGTGGAAAGAACATATTGGATCTATTTCTTACAAACACGCCTGAACATATTATTAGTGTATCAACTGATGAGGGCTTGAGTGACCATAAAGCAATTAATGTCCACTTGGACATAGAAATAAAAAAGATTGTTAAACCAAAAAGAAAAATTCATAATTACCATAAAGCAGACTTTGAATCTTTTGCCAATCAATTAAACTCTTCACTACCCGAGTTCAAAACCCGCTTAAGTCATGTCAACGTGGAAGAAACTTGGACAGAATTTGTCAATATCATGCAAAAAGGAATCGTAGATTTCATACCTATAAAATACGTTAAAGCAAATCGCGACCCCAAGTGGTACAATAAAGACGTTAGAAAAGCCCTTCGAAAGCAGAGAATGCTACACTCTAGGGTAAAGAGGGCAGGCGTGAACACATCGTCCCCTGAGAATAAACAATTATGGGACGCATATAGATCCTCTAAAATTGAAACCAAAACACAATTACGTAGCGCTTTACTGGACTTTAAACGCAAAGTACTTTGCGAGCACTTGGACACTGACCCCAAAGCTTTCTAGTCATATGTTAGGGAAGTAAATGGGAGTAAACAAACCGTGGCTTGCTTAAGGGATTGTAGCAATATAATTCATACAGACAGCGAGGGTAAAGCTAACATCCTAAATTCATTCTTCCAAAGCGTTTTCTCGAATGATGTTGCCACCGCATATCTCCAAGAAACAATACATACTCCACCCATGGAAAAAATAAGAGTGGACCAACAAGGAATTCTAAAATTGCTTAATGAGATTAAACCCAACAAATCCCCGGGTCCCGAAAATATACCAGCTAGGGTGATAAAACATTTAGCTCCAAATATTGCCCCGTACCTTGAATTTATATTTAACAAATCCCTCACAGAGTGCAAAGTACCTAAGATTTGGAAAACCGCGCAAATAACGCCTATTTTTAAAAGTGGTGACAGGGAGGATCCCAGTAATTACAGACCTATATCTCTCACTTCCATCTGTTGCAAAATCTTAGAGCACATAATTTTCAGTTCAATAATGAGACACCTTGACAATATTAACTTTTTAAGTGACAATCAACACGGATTCAGGAAAACCCGCTCCTGCGAAACACAATTAGGATTATTTACGCATGATTTACTTTTATCTGGTGAGAGAGGTAGGCAAGTGGATGCCATCTTCTTAGATTTTCAAAAGGCATTTGATAAGGTCCCACATGGTAAACTCATTCATAAATTAAAGGTCGCGGGTATAAACAAGGGCGCTATAAGTTGGGTTAAAGATTTTCTTTCGGAGCGGGAACAGAGGGTAGTCCTTGATGGCGCTAGTTCCGACAGCGTTCGAGTCACGTCGGGGGTACCTCAGGGAAGTGTGATCGGGCCGTTGCTTTTCTTGATTTTTGTTAACGATTTGAACCGCGAAGTGAAAAGTAAAATTAGGATGTTCGCGGATGACACGGTGATCTATCGGGAGATATCTGGGGATGAGGATTGTTTTGTTCTAGCGCAGTATTTAGATTGCATTACTAAATGGTGTTCTAACTGGGGATTGGCTCTAAATTATAATAAATGTTCAGTGGTAAATTTCTTTAAAAGATCAACGGGATTTGCTTACAAATTAGCTGGAGGTGACCTAGCTGTAGTTGATACGGTAAAATACCTAGGTGTCACATTCACAAAAGACTTAACTTGGGGGACTCACATACGTAAAGTCAGCGGTCAAGCATATAAAAAATTGGGATTCATTAGACGCGTTGTCGGCAAAAGTGACTCGAAGGTCAAGGAACGTTGTTACCACGCTCTTATAAGGCCTCATTTAGAATACGCATGCAGCGTGTGGGATCCTAGTGAAAAAGGTCTCATTCGGGAAATTGAGAAGGTTCAACGCCGGGCAGCCCGTTTTGTAAAAAATTCCTACGATAAAACGCAAAGCGTCACCGAAATGCTCATGGATTTGGGGTGAGAATCATTGGCTGAGAGACGATTCAATGCAAGATTGAAATTATTAAATAAATTTAGATCCGCATGTTTCAGCACCGAGGTCTCGCAAATTATTCGTACTCCTACATACATTGGTCGCTTGGATCATGCATATAAAATTCGGGAAATAGATGCCAGAACTAGCCGACTCAAGGACTCCTTCCCACGGACAATACGGGATAGCAACTGCAGGGTTATAGATAGCAAAAATTCCACTTGCCACCCTCAGGGTCTAAAAAATAATTAGTTGTATTTAAATGCATGCTCTTCCACTAACCTTATGTGTTTTGTTATAATAACCCATTCTTTCCGAATGACCTCATTCGTGTTCTGTTCATCTGTTTTTAAGTTTCCCTTTCAATCCCTCGTCCCTCTCCGCGGGGGGAAATTCCTGCTACCTGCAACGTTGGGTCGCATTCCCTGCCTTTTACAGACTCTTGGGGGGTAGAGTGTTTCGTGGTGCATTTTCATGTGGTACTGATGTTTCAATTTCTTGCTTGTTTTGTCCTGGCTTCCGTGTTGTAGGATGGCTTTCGTGCTGCATCATGGGGTGCAGTTTTTTAGTTGTTTTGCGGTATATGTGTTTGCATGAGTATTGGATGAAGGGATTTTTGCATGAGTGTGTGCGCTGCTGTGGGTGTAATTTTCTGTGTTGTTTTTTTGCATGTGGTATTTTTCCTTTTTACGGTTGGTGACCTAACACCCCCCGCCACACGCCCTTGCGGCGGCTTGCGGGGTATTATGTATGTAGATGTAGAAAATATTCTTCAAAAATTTAAATAAAATATACAGTTATTTTCAACACCTACTCTGATCATTGTTTAATGTTCGCTGCATCGGTACGTTCCATTTCCACGTTATCTCGGGATGTTTTACGTTATAGATTCCATTTAACGAGCATTATTCAAAAAATTTATGATTCGCAAAATAACCGTATAAAAATTACACTTTACGTCATATTATTACTACTCTATTGCGTTGTGTGATGCAAGATTCCTGGATTTGAATGCAGTATTGCGTCAGCAGCAGCCGTTGCAATTTTAAACCTGTTCATTTCATTTACGTCTGCTTCTGATGGTGAAAAACGATTTCCACGAAAGTGTTTCTCCACATTGGGGAACAGGAAAAAGGCACATTGGTCCACATCTGGGCTAAAGGAAAATTGGGAAACACACTTCACATTGATTTTCACGAGATATTCAGCAGCAACATTTGTCATGTGTGGCTTTGTATTCTTGTATTTTAGCATTCGGCCTGCTGCTTTGAAATAGCGATTGAATTAACCTTAGTGATTTTCAGCACAATCCTATACTATGCTCAATTTACAGCTACGTGTACTGGGGCGATATGCTGATACATATATTCCCTGAATGCATATCGAAAGATATTAGGAGAAAAACTTTCCCAGCACTTTGCCTTCTTTTGGTGTCGGTGATGCCGGAGATTTCCACCAGAGCTTTGCTGTTTAGTCTCATGATCAAATTGATACATCTAAGATTTATCGTTAATTATAGTCTTGGAAAGAAGCTCGCCCAGCCTCCTGTAATACCAATTTCAAATGCGAGCGAACCTGCACGCGAACGTTCTCTTGTTCGCGTGTGAGCAATCTTGGAACCCACAGGGCACAAACATGTGAAATTTTCCAGCTATCAAAGTTTGGGTGACACCTGATTACTTAAAATATATTTTCGATAATATTTTGTCAGTTATTCGACGATATTCTCTCACAAATATTGACGCAATCGTTTAAGCTATCATGTACTCATAAAGTTAAAAGTAAAATATTACCTTCTTAAAAAAACGATCAAATTTTAAAATGGCCTCAACGTGGACGATGCCCCAAGACCCAGGCTCTGCTTTATTAGACTTCTCTCGAGTTTTATCTAATGCATTGATTGATGGTTTCCGCGATGATCCCAAAATGAATGAAGTATATACCACTTAAGATAGGCGATTAGATACAATCGAGAAAGGAATAACACCATTCCTATACTTTTTCGTCAACTTTGCCCACAGCCCTTTTATGCAAACCAAAGTTTACTCAAAGCGGAGAAGCATCTCACTCCTAAAAAGTTGTGGAATGATTCCCAAGCATTCGATTCACTCCGAGTTAACACAATCTATCTCATCTACTTTAAACGTTTTGCCAATGTCCCTCGTTTCTTTTGGCATCAATTTTGACACACTTCACACATGGGCACTTATCACGTAAGACTTCCCCGGTGCTCCGTCGCTTGACTTTCAGCTTCCCACCGCGTCCGTTGCACCCGTGTGACAACCGTTTCGCCCTCGTTCCATCATTTATCTTCAGTCTGAAGTGAAGTCATTTCGAATGAAAAATGTCCCAAAGTACTAGAGTCAAACTTTCATCTACAGAAGAAAACGAACGTGGCTAGAACATCGATAGTCCTGCGGCGTCATTCTCAACACATTTGTTAAGCTGTAAATATAATCCCATTGTTTACGCCATTAAGAAATTCTATCTTACTCGAATGAGAGTACCCGGAGCTCCACTGGGATTTCTTCTCACTCCAGCCTCGGAGTTTTCCCGGCGTATATTCGACCTCAGATCGATTAAGTCCATTTGCACCGAGCTCTCGCAACTGGCAAATAGTGGATGGTAGTGGAGTGAATCGATTATATATTCACTTTACTGAGGCTGCGAGCTGCCCTTGACATGCTCGTCGTACGTGGGAATGAGCGAAATCCAGTTTCAAATTTGCCGTTACCGGGATATTCGCCTCGGCGGCCTTCGGCACACCCGACACCGGAGTAGTTGGCCAAGTAGCTGGATCTTAAGTAACTGGTTTTTAACTGCCGCCGCGAAAGTGATATTAAATGTCATTTCACGTTACAACTCTCCATTATGAATAATGTATACTTATGATACCTCTTTTCATACAAAACTCAAAAATATTTGCGTTTACTGAAGGGTTACATGGAAGAAGGGACCTTATGGTCTTAATTTCGCCCGAACAAAGACGTTTGTTCCATCTGATAAGTAAGTCTTTTGGAAGGCACTGTCTAGGAAAAATTGAGAAAAACAATAAGTCGAGGGGAGGAATGGATCCAAAAAGACATCGGTGTTTGGTGTTAGGGAGTGTTCAAGCAATGAATTTGTGGAAACTCACTGAGAAATAATAAAGATGAAAAGCGATCGCTAGTTCATTGAAATGGTAACAGATAAAACTCAACTCCTTCAAGTTAGCTTAAGTACTTGAACACAACTTATCTGAAGCCATACCGGCTCATTTTCATCAACCAATTGCCACAATGGAATTTTCCTCTAAAGCTGATCAAACGACATCCATTATTAATAAAAAATGCCACTCAGGAGCTCTTATCCAATAAAATCTTCAAAAAGGTCACATCGCGTCCAATGACTGAAAACTGCCTATCATGACGCCTAAATATATTTAGAAGCGGCCACAGGGAAAACCAAGGTATTATGGAGCTATCCTCTTCATCTGATATCCTTCAACCTCGTACCTGTAGCTGTTAGCTAGATTAAATGCTTGTTAGCTCAATTTCCAGGACTAATTTATGATAATTTGGCATGGAATCCGACAAGTTAAATACGAGCCTCGAACAAGCAATTTCTATTCGGGAGGGAATAATGTTCCTGTTGGTGCGGTATACAAACCTAGATTTACGAGTGCTCCACAAAGTGACTCTCATGGAATGTTACTCGTGAAGTAGGAAACTCAAAGAGGGAGATGAAAATATTTTCTGCATTAGGTAATCCTTATTTCATGGCTTACACAGGATCCTCATGGTTGATGCACGTGAAGTCACTTCGAGTATTCCTCAAGGGAGCGTCATCGGTCCCCTCTTATTTCTTGCCTATGCATCAATGAGTTCAATACCGAGGTTAAGAGTAAGATTAACATATTTGATCTCGACGCAATACTTTATAGAAATTTACGCAACCGTGGAAGCATCTGTGGATTAGCCAGCAAGTAAGATAAATTTCCTTTCGTCACAAGGAAAATGGAGGCAAACCTGAAAAGAGTGAGTTTAGCGATGTATTATTCCTTGCCAAAGAGTTGTTCTTCTCGCTCGCAATATCGGCAAAACTGAAATGGCAAGTATGGCATCCATGAAATTCTTGAGTCTGGATAAACCACCGCTTTTGGCGAAAGCAAACATGGGAAATATGACCAGAGGGCAACAGAATTATCCTGGATTCTTAAAAATAGTGCCGCGGAAACATGATGATAACGTTGAGCATAGACGCCAACCTTCACTTTTTAGAATCCAATTGTTTTCTTTTTATATGGGACCCTTGCATGGTTGGTTCGGTTTCAAAATATTGGATTGAGTTCAGTGAACAGGAATAAAGGCAGAAATACAAATTCGCAATAAAATAATGAACCCAAATGAATTACACAAAAACTAGGTTTGGATTCATTCAAATCCCGGAGCTTGAAAATCATTGACAAAATCTTTTGTATACACTTTAATAGACGTAATTTGTTTAAAAGCTGAAAATATCGCAAATCCATCCGTACTGAGGTAGAATAGATCTTGAAAATAAGATAAGATTGATTGAGAATACTCCTAGCTTTGACATGCCACTTTCTCGCAAAAGATAAGGGACAAGAACAAGTCGCCAAGAAACCAGTTCTTCATGGTAGGTAGTCTTAAGATTTAGTCATTGCGTAGCTTTTATAGTGTCAAAACTACTATTAGCAGCTCGTGTAACGTGTACGTAGAGAAATAGGGGAAACTTTATAAATGTAATATGTATAAATCTGCCCTTAGCTTCGGTAATTTTCAACGCTCTTATTTTAGTATATTATTAACACACAATAACCCAAAAAATTTAGTAATAACTCATTCGGATCATGCATGACTTAAAGTGAAACCATCTTCTACCGCACCCTATAACGGTGGCTTGCGGGGAACCTAGCAGATATATGTAACATGCACCAGAAAATTTTGATTACGGGTACATTTAATTCAGGGGACACGCGCATTTAAGAAGCAAAACTACAAAAGAAGGTAGCGCAGAAATGGAGGAGATTCGATCGGTCGAGGACCGCGTCGGCTGATGTGCGCGTACACCGACGCTCGAAGATGAGGTTTTCTCGCTCAAGAGCCGGATTTCTCAGTTCCATTGCGACGCAGTGTGTGAAGCGCCCAATAAGTTCCCACTCCGTCTGCTAGATGAGACGCTACTACACTTCGCGTTTACTGAAGCAGTTTCTCTCAAATATCAGGTGAGGAGAGCGGAGTCGCCGCGTTCCCTCAGCACCCACCACTCGCATCAAGGAATCCTTCCAATTGCTGACTCAACGCACTTCTTCCCCGCGAGTTCCATCACCAGGAAACAGGAAGAACGGAGAGTATCGTGTGCCGTACTATTCTACTGGAAATCCCGAGTGCAGCGTGTATCCGAGGCAACGGATTCCAACTTGAACGAGACCGCCTCTTAACGAATGCATCAACACCACGGAAAAACCGTTGACTTGAGGGGAAACAAGCACTGATAATCGTTTGGTAGTCATTGCATGCATTACGTATTGTTCCCAACCTATTGGGAACAAATATTACCACTAGGAAGACACTTCATTTCAACGTCGGGATTATTCATGTTCGAATGGATAAAATGGATAATATCCTTCCGAGAAAAGAGGAAGGTTACTTCACGCGTCGAACACGCAATTTCTGTTGACGGCATCTAATACGACATATGAGACCAGAGGGTCATCCACATCCGCACCGGCCATTGGGCGATAAACGGCATATACAGTTTGTCTTAAGTGATTAAAGGAGATAATTACACTGCGAGGTGTTCACCGCACGCAACGGCAAACTAGGGAGTGAGGCAATATTGCCCGATACTGACGTGCCCGATGTAAGTTTTTCATGTCAAGTTACAGGTATCTTTGGTTCTGGCTTTTGGTTTAGGCTGAAACTTTATGGAAATCCATATTTAATTAATGGGAAAAGACTAAAAATAAGGGATTTTGAAAAGTGAAAAAATTAATTTATCTCGTGTTACGTAATTTCTAAGTTTTTTTCCCATTGATTTCTGTCTCTTTCATTGCCCAAAAAGACAAATTTGAAAGAAGCCTAAGGTAGCAAAACTGAGCACTCCAGCCTCTTCTTCTTCAACAATTGGATCCTAGGCGGCAGTGGGAAAAGTAAAGGAGGACAAGGAAGTAGGACGCTTGAAGGAATGCTCGGGAAAATAGTGCCTGCGTTCACAATTCTAGCTCGTCATTTATTCTGAGGGATATGTTTGGGCATAACTAGCGACGTAGCCACGATCAGTATAAGGATGTACTATTATCAGTCAAGGGGAACTATTCTTAGCTTTTTCTTGTCAGTTGAACTGTCATACCGATGAGTGGTCAATAGACATGGGATATAAATAAGATTCGAATGCCATAGCGTATATCTAGACATATGGTGGCATTTTCCTGTAGAATAGTGCAAAGGAAGATTCATGCCTTGATGCGATTCTTAAGTGAGCCTCATCGGGATAGTTGGGCTGAGACAACGTCCCCTGGATAAAAACTAAATCTCAAAATAGACTTCGTTAATTAAAATCACCAAACACCCCTTCAAACGGCCACTCCCGTCAGAATATCATCCCTTGCGTAAAAAGTAGCACTGCTATACTTGCATACAAGGTTTGTATAACAAGTAAAATGTAACAATGTTTCCTAACGTGTGCGTAAAGAGCTGAATTCAGACCGCCGGTTGAGTAATTGCATGATCGCAGATCGCATTGGCATTCATAAGATGACAGTGTACACCATTATCACTGAAAATTTGGCGATGCGAAAGATCTGAGCTAAACCCGTCCCGAGGGTCTTGGCGGACGACCAAGAATAGAATCGAGAGTCTACAGTTTGCAAAGAGCCTCTGCAACGGCATCGCGATGATACCCCAACCCCCTTACAGTCCCGACTTGGCACCTACAGACTATCTCCTATTTCTAGAAGTGAAATTCTCCGTCCCAGGGCACCACCATGGGACCATAAATGCCATCAAAGAGGCTTGCACGCGTACCCTTAAGGACCCTCCGCCTATCAAGGAGCCTTCGAGTCGGGGAAAGCCGCTGGAAAAGTGTCGACGCTCAAGGGGTGGGTGTACTTGGAAGAGTTTTTTTTGGACGAGTACTAGCATGTGTTTTATAAACTTCGTCTTTCTAATTTCGATTTTCAATTAAGAGTCGAAGGAAAAATATGGAGGTTGAAAAAAACCTTCAAACTCCACAAAAGTGGCCTAGCTTGAAAAAATACAGAGCTCGGAAAATTCGATTTTCTTTTGGGGAGATTTTGTCTTGGGGAGAGCGAACGTGTCATCATTATTGTCATTATTCAGACGGGAGATTCCACCCTCTCAGACAACTAACTGATAGTATACGAGTGTGTATCAAGACTGAAGAAATCGTGGCAGAAGTGATGTCGTAAATATCAGTTCCGACTCGCCAGTTCTATTCTCGGAGTGATTCGAAGATGGAATAACGTATGTATCTCAACTACAGAAAATGATCTCTCTCTTATGACACTCGGGGAGGCGATAACCCCTCGACCCCGCACGCTCCCTCCCGCACCCTATCGCGGTACCCCTCCCACACCATTCACCCCCTCCAACCCCCTCCCCTCTGGACGACGGTGACAGATTTGCATCGGACATTTGGTGCGAGTTCCGGCGTTGACCTCGCGGACGCCTTAGCCCCGCTCTGTATGGGGGGTGGAGGGCGGAATTGGGGGGTGGGGTATGGCGTAGGGGGTGGGAGATGGAATGGGGTGAGGGGTGGGGGAAGGATGACCACTCCCACGGAGGCAGAGGAATGGATGGACTCCGATCCGATTGCTTCACCGAGTCATCCTCCAGTGATAATGACTGCTATCTAGAGCCACGCCTGTCAACGCATAACCAGAAAACTATTCAACACGAAAGAGATTACATTAACTTCTGTGTAAAAGTAATAATTATGAATAGTACAAAACGGGCCTTGAACGGCAAATTGGCCGTCAACGTTTGAGTAGTAGTACTTGTAATGTGTGGTTCTTGAACCATATTTCATAACATCAACGTTATACAGAAATCTTTTGATGACAAAAATAAGAAAAGTCATTTAACTTTAATTAGCATAGAAAACAAGACACTTTTTGAGGTAGGTAGATACTGCAAGGAGAATTTTTTCTTTTGAATTGAAAGAGGCTGTTAATAAATTAACGAATAATATACCCAAGAAGATGATGATTTTAAAATCTTTAACTTAGGGGGAGAGGAGATTAAAATTGTATTTATTAAAAAAATTTGCAAAATTAATTTTTACTCAATGATTATCTATCTAATTTAACCGATAGAGTTTGGATTATAATAATGATTAATGTTGAATTATATTTGGAGGGTATATTGTATATCAATATGAGAGTACTAAATTATCAAATATCAAATTCACACTAATCGTGAAATATGTATCAATACAAGTATTATATATATATATATATATATAATACTTGTATATATATAATACTTGCCTTGCCCGGGACTCGAACCTGGGACCCTCCGGTCAGTAGTCCAACACTCTACCCCCTAGACCACCGCGACCCACACACACACACACACACACACATTTATATATATATATGTATATATATATATATATATATATATATATATATATACATATATATATATATGTATATATATATATATATACTGTATAACGTTGATGTTATATATATATATATATATATATATATACATATATATATATATATATATATATATATATATACATATATATATAAATGTGTGTGTGTGTGTGTGTGTGTGGGTCGCGGTGGTCTAGGGGGTAGAGTGTTGGACTACTGACCGGAGGGTCCCAGGTTCGAGTCCCGGGCAAGGCACTCTGGGCACCTGCAGCTCCACCCAAGCTAGTAGTAGTAGTTTTGAGGGGAGGCGACCGACAGCTAAGGTCATTTGCGCCATAGGGGATGGATAGGAAAGGATGAAGGGTGGAGAGAAACCCGGCGTCGGCATTAGCCTACTCTTTACGAAAGGCGCCAAGGGGTCCGCAGTTTAACGTCTCATCCGACGGACGGCGTACTCACTCAAAGTGCCCTCCACAAAGCACCTCAAGTAGGGATCGAGATACCTCTGAAAAATATTCAACACCGCCGGGATTTGAACCCGCGCCCTCATGGTGGGAAGCCAGTACGTTAGCCCCCGCACCATCTCGATCCCCTCCACCCAAGCTATGAGATTTTTCGGGTACCAGGTCTTCCTGAGAAACCATACGTATATAAAACCAATACTTGTATAAAATGCGGACGTTAACTCTCCTAGCAATGAGTTATACATGTACTTGTAAAATTAGTTGTCTCCGGTGTAACTTTATGGAATTTTCACAACATATTGAAATGAAATAAATAACTTCTGTTATTTCACACACAGTTGCCTTCTGTGAGGACCATCTGATGATGATATCCAACGTTAAAGTGTGTGTGGGTGGAATTACAAAGCTACTAATTCCATTTCAATGCGTTATACTTGCAGCGAAGGCACTCAAGGCATGGTGTAAATAAATACTCTTCCGTCTTCCCCGGCTCCTCGGCTACTTCCTGCGGTTGGGTGATATGGACGCGGGCGCCTTTCAGGGAAGCGTTCGCGAAGAATGCGTGAGGTGACGCGATCGGCATTACGTCGTCCTTGGCCCGACTCCGTCACACTCTTTCGCCCGACGGGCAGCGGTGTCAGGGCGCGTGAAGCTGAGGTTTCCTCTGGGAGCAAGGTGCCGAGACGATTTGCCAGAACGTCCCCCCTCCCCCACTCTCACCACCGCGTCCGTCGCCGATTGCCGCTCAGCTTCCGCCCGGAATGCAACGGCCGCCCAAGAGGCTGCTTGCGTTGAGGCCAATGGTTACTCCTCCCGATTATCCATCCACCTGGAGAATGTGGCTGACCTCGGCTCGAGGGTGAAGAGGTCACCGCTCGTCGCATCGCTGCAGGTCCCAAAAGCCGCATCCCCAGGAAGATTATTTCTTCATGTGTCCATATTATTCTCTTGACTTATGTTAGTGTGAGACAATAGTCAATTTAGCAATCGAAATAAAGAAAAAGGAAAATTACTCGCAATTACCCTCTTCCAATATTGCCTCTAGGCATTTCTATTTCTCGCTAAAAAATCTTTTTACTAGGTTTTTAAGAGAATTTCCTTTTCGTATTTTCCCTTTTTCCTCTGAATTTCGATTCCATTCAATAAATTTAAAGTTAACACAGAAGAAATATTCCTTCACGTAAAATGACGCATGTGACGCATCCGCACTAATTTTATATAACAGAGCCAAATTAACTAATTAATACCAAATTCTGCCTTAAAAAATGAGTGGAGACCGGCCGATAACATGGCCTCACTGATCTATCACCATCTAATCTCTTTCTTTTTCACCACACACCTTCACCGATTCCTCCAAAAACTTGCATCCTCTCCTTAATTCTAAAGACGCATTAATTATGTAAGAATACAATCGTTTAAATTCGAGGAAACTGCGGGGAAATGTCGAAACAGTAACTTTAGATGGGGTGCGCACACCAATGAGACACTTTCACGATGCATAGATCATTTGCCTGGGCCGAGATTCGAACCCGGATCCAGGGAGCTGGACCAGGGCTGGCTCCATGTGAGCTCACTTCGGCAGGTGTGTGCATTCTAGCACTACATCTCTCATCGGTCGAAAAATTCGGTTGAGGAATGCTGTGACGTAATAGGTGACTCTGAACAAAGCGGATGACGCGTAAAACATTTGAAAAACCGCAAAGCGAACATTTTTCATCTAAAACAAATGTATATGATTTGAACTCATGAGCACATAATTCATTTAAACACGTTAAACAGATTAGAATTCCGTGTTTAGACGCTCTTCAGTTTGCCTTGGGATGAAGCACTGGCCCCGAGCTGAATCTAGAGATGATTTCACGACACGGCTGCGTAGACCAGAGTAATAACTCGGCATAGACCTATCACCATACGCTCATGCTACACCACAAATACAATAAAATCAATAACGATTAGACAACATTGCAATTCATTCCAACATTATAATATATTTGCACATATTATTACCTGTGCTGATAATTTGTCAACCCATACGAGAGAGTCCCTCAAGAGGATGTTCTTCCTTCAATGTCTTTCTTTTTCAACAACAATAACATAGATCTCTTTCCACTGATAACATTGAATGTAATATAATCACTTCGCAAAGAAGTCTTATCAAGACACTGACCGCATTCTCTTCCTTTATGTTGTGCTTCAACCCGGCGAACGAAAAGAAACACGTCAACCATGAAAAGGTTTGCAGACCTTGCCGTAACATCACCAATTTCATTTTTACGGTAAAGTTGAAATAATTTTTCTAAATCTGAAAAAAATTCTACGCAACTAACTAAAAGCGTCAAACTTATGTCGCATTCAATCTTAATACCTAAAGTTCATGGTCCACCACGGTGCTAAATAGGCTGATGTTGCGTTTACGTGAATGAAGATATTGACATGAGCGTGAGAAATACGAACATAATTGAGACACCCAAGTGAAATTATTCATCTCCCAAACATCAGTCAAAACACGTCTTGCTTTAATAACAAACCAAATTGGTTATGCTTTTAAACGAAAAACCTCATTAACTCAGTTTTCATGCAAAATTACCAGCCCAGCTGTATCCCAGCAGAAGGATTGAGGTCCATATGAATATGACCATTCTGTTTTCAGTCAATTGGGTCGATGCGCAATTGCTCCAATTGTATGTTGTCGGAGTGTAGTACGAATGGACGGTGAATGGCCTATGTCGAGTGGTTGTTTACTCTGGTATTCGCGGCCGTGTTGTGTAGATAGCTCTCGATTCATCCAGGGGCTGGTGCTTCATTCTATGGCAAACTGAAAAGCATCTAAACACAGAATTCTGCTCTGTTGCATAGTATTCGATAAACGGTATGATCGATGCAAGATATGTACGATAAAATCAACATGCGTTACTGACGCTACTGCGACATTTTTTATTTACTTGATCTAGTCGATGGATCTCTACGTTCTCAGGGACTACGGCCGCGTCGATATTCATTTACGACGGTAGTTTGAAAGGTTCTCGGAATCACCAACATACTATATATATATATATATATATATATATATATATATATATATATATATATATATAGTAAGTCAGCGCTATAGCAGAGAGTTTCCTGCGTAGTAATAGGTAATCTTTATGAGTAAACACATAACGTATCAGTGCTCTGGGAAGAGATCAGTGGTGCGGACGCCTCTCTGTGGTTGTTCCCATGCAGTGATTTGTGAAGATGGAAAAAATTGATATTCGAGCAGTGATTAAATACTTCGTAAAGAAATGGCTGATAGCAAAGGAAATTTATGCCAACTTTCAGAACTCTGCTCCATCATATTCAACTGTTGCCAGTGGACAAACGAGTTAATGTTTATTCGGGACAGCTTAGATGATGATCGGCGTAGTGGAAGGCCAAAATGTGCCACTACCCCAGAAATTATTGCAAAAGTCCACACATGGTCATAAGTGATCGCTGACTGAAAGTGCGAGAAATCACTGGAACCGTAGGGATATCATCTGAACGAGCATATCATATTTTAACAATGAAATTGAATATGAGAAAGTTTACTGCTAGATGGGTGCCGCAACTCTTGATGCAGGATAACAAACGCATCAGAATGGAAATTTCCCGACATTGTTTTACCCGTTTTAAGAGCTACCAACAAGATTTCTTGCACCGGTTTGTGACCACGGATGAAACTTGGATCCACTGCTATACCCTAGAAACAAAATACCAGTCAAAGCTGTGGAAGTGTGTTGATTCAGGACCGTCAAAGAAAGCAAAGGCGATACGGTCGGCCGGAAAGGTGATGGCTTCAGTTTTCTGGGATGCTAAAGGGATTCTACTGATAGATTATCTTCTCTCAGGTGAAAAAAATACTAAAAAACACTACGATAATCTCCAGGACCAACTACAGCAAATGATACATTAAAAAAGGCCAGGTTCGGAAGAAATTCACCTTTCATCAAGACAATGAACGCCCACACACAAGTGTCGTTGCCATGGCAAAAATACATGAACTACAGGATAACGATAAGATAAGATACGATTATTTTCCACGCTCGCCTTATTCACCCGATTTGGCTCTGTCACATTTCCATCTCTTCGCCAGGCTCAAAATTTTCCTGGACCAAGTGCATTAGTGTACAGGGTGACTACATTAAAAAATAAAAACGTTTCACTGAGGTAAGCCGTTTATTTCTATTCTTTTCCAAGAACTTTTCAGATTACCCTCGTATTTCAACAGTCGATGCAACAAAATCAACATACCCAATTGCCAGCAGGGTTGCGGGGGGATTGGTGCTTGCTTTCCCCGAGCACTACACCTCCGCATATCTCCTCTTCTCCCCACTGCTCCGAGGGGCTTTCGCCCGCGCGCAAACCCTGCCATTCGTCCCTCCCCCGCTCTTTCCCTCGCCCACTTCCGATGGGAACCGGATTCGGAGTTCCGTGAATTGACCGCCTGAATCACACCCCGGAGTGCCAACCTGTGTGCCGCTGCCCTGGCAACCACGCCGTGAGATCACCCCTGGGGAGAGAGGGTTGGGGTTGCAGGGGTCAGTTTCTCTCCGCCTCAGTTATTCACAGGCGGCGCAGTATCCCTGTGGGTGGACAGTCAACCGATTGACCGCACGACCTGTGCACGATTTCCGGTGACTTGGACATCAAGGTGACAGATTTTTCTGGGAATCAAATCTTTTTGGGAAACCACACACTGTTGATGAGAAAGGAGCTGCACCCCCCGCCCTTGCGCGTCAATCTGTGAATTTCATATGACTCAAGGGTTAATGTGACCTGAACAGATGATATCCAATTGTGTAGGTGACCTGGTGACGGTGTCACCTCGTACGAGTTGACAGCCTCATCTATCAGCTGCACAATTGAATATCAACTAGAGCCAGTGCTAGGCTGATGAGGTGATATCCTAAACCCTATTAATATCAGCTTTCGGTGCAATTATTTCAAATGTAATAATCATTCTTCTTGACCGTGATTCGCACCCGGATCCCTCAATGTCCGGTCGAGTGCTTTAGTCAGTTTAACTACCGAGGCGCCCTCTTACACTCCGACAGTCCAAATGATATTTACTCTCTGAAATTTTTGAATTGTAACGCGCATTTAGTGGATTATTTTGTAAAAAGTTACTGTCGTGGCATCTCCTGCAGTTTCGCAGTAGGGGTAAAAAATTCAGGTCAAAATTAGTCTGGTTTATATTCACCCCCTCCCACACACCCTGGCGGGGGCTTGCAGGGTACGGGAAAAACTAATACATCTACAATACGAAAAATATAAATTAGCCATACAAAATAATATAATTTGGATATTAAAAAATTCAAGTATTTGTATATAATCATCTTCTCTTTACAGAATTAAATGAACAACCTTGCTCAAATCCAGCCTGCCTCAATTTCGTGATCTTGTGCATATTTCAGCCATGTCTCCCACCACGTCAACAATTCTAAATTCCATACTTACTTTACGATAGTTGTTCCCTAATAGGTGATAGTTGAGGAGCGATTGCGTCAGCATTTTCACTCTCCATGATAAATTAGTATTTTATTTTGTTCTATTCAACGCGTCCACTTCTTGTTATGCTCTGAGTGCATTCCGATGTTCAAGCAACTGCCCTAACTGGAATGCTTACCATCGTGTCCTCTCCAAGACCGCCTTTTAATTCGCGTACATTTACCCTATCGTGCTAACCTCAGTCTTTCATTTTCACGCCGTTTCGAATCAGGGGTGATGGGACTTCTGCTTCCTAAGCCACCTAAATCGAGAAAGCGTTGATGCCATCCTGTGTGCAAGAAAGCACCGGCGGTGACCCCTTAAAAAAACCTAATAATAAGACCCTGCAGAAAATGGTAGGGTTGTCCCATCAATAGATGCCTGTAAGTCCGTTGGCGAATGTTCAATGAATTCAACATGACATCAACCTATTCCACTTGTGCAAGACACCCAAAATATTAAACTGATTTTCATGTCGCAACAAAATCAAAGTTCAGCTTATATTAGCCCAGCTTTTCTCGCATCTCATGAGAAAGAAATTAAAAATTATATGGTCACCATATTCTTCCAAAAGTTCCATAACTTTGTTCCTTTCGCATAAAAACATTAAACGCTGCATTCGTAGAAGAATGCGTGACGTCAAATTACTCCAACCGGCGCGGCACGACACAACGGGACAGATTTCACGGAAGTCAAATTCACTCTTTTACGACCAGATGCTGTACAGACATTAAGAAAGTAAGTATGTTTCAACATCATCGTAAACTTCAAAGTTACGCAAAATCTTTTTCGGTCGTAAAGTTATCACAACCATTGAAGCGTGTCAAGGTTTCGTCATTAATGTCTTAAAAGAAAATAAGTGAAGAGAGAGAGAGAGCAATGAGATTTCGCACAGCTAGGCGTCGTCGCCCCTACCCCTCCGGGCGACGACGGCCGTGGTAGAGGCCCTGCGCAACCGGAGGCGAAGTGATCGTCCACAACACACACTTGCCCACGGACGCACATATCACATTGTGAAGCGAATTGCACAGCGCAAAAGTGTCGAAACATTAACTTCGCAAGGTCAATGGAAGGCTTTTTATGAGGCATCGCACACTAAACAATATTGCATGATATCCCACATTATTCTTTCCTACTGTCACACAGTCACATGAGTAGTCTTCCACTTGGTGCGGCCCCGGATAGAGCCAATTCGCTTCCACATAACATTCGCGGTATCCTGGCTCAGTCTTCTCCCCCTCAAAAATATCCTCAGCATGACCTGAGCACCATTGGCCAGACCACATAAGCCACCCATGGGTCATTTGCATTCCAAGCGGAGACGGTCCCACTCCACTTCTCCTAATCAAATCTTCAGTCTCTCGCGATCCCTCCAACCGTCGGCTAGGATTGACTAGAGCACCTTGCAATAGCACCGTATTCCAATAGCTTTCATCCAACCCCCCTCTTCCCTCAAATATCTCTCAGATCCCAGCTCTTTCCGACCTAATACACTCCTCCCAGATCTTGGGAAAATATTTAAAAGAATAATCAAAGAAGGGTCACGATTAATCCGCGAAGAGACGCTATACCATCCCAAGCAAATTGGGTTCAAGAAAGACACAGGTGCTATTAAACATCTTTTAAATAACTTGAGTAACGAAAGAAAATATATGTTGCAAATATTTTTCGATATATAAGGTGCGTTTGATTCTGTTTGGTGGCCTTTAGTTCTCCAGGAACTTACTCTCAAAATTCCGACCAACCTAATTAGATTGTTCTGCAGTTACTTTAAAAATAGACAGGTTCAATATCAGATGAATACTTAATTGATATAAAAATGTGGGGAATTACAAAGTCAATAATTTCATTTAATTTAAATTAGATGGTAGCTATATCTAGAAATAAATCCTCAAAAGGGGCTTTCCACAGGGCTCTGTTTTGGGCCCGTTAATATTGAACCTATTAGCTAACCAACTTCTTGGGAAAGAATTTCCAATCGGATGTGATATAATCGCTTTTGCCAATGGCATGGCATTATCAATTGAAGCGGACTAAAGGAGCGGAAACTGGGCAACTGGCTAAACAATGCATCGGAACAATAGAACAATGGGTGGCAGTAAACAAGTTAAGTTGGAAGGATGAGGCAACAACTCCTTTCTAACTCTTCCTCTTTTTCCTTCCTAGGGTGTGTCCAGGCCTTGTTTCCGCACAAACAGATTATCCATACAAAAGTCCCCGCTATTTACTTAGCTTTACATCGATGCTGCCAGACTTTAGGAGTTTGCTCCTCTTATTTAATGATCTCTCGCCGTATCGCATGGAGATCCAAGTGGCTACTGTAATGGCTTCAAAAACCGAAGGGGTCTGGTTTCAAATTCAGGAGGTAGCATTATTTATTGGAGGTACCACGATCAGTACTTGGATGCCGTGCGCAGAGCACCTCGATAACGAACGAAATACGACCTCTTTGTCGCCTTTCGATATTAAAGTAGACTAAAGCCGAGTTTCTCTCCACCTTTCTCTCTTTCCCTGGCAATCTCACCTCCCACCAAATCACTAGCAACCACCCCTAATGGCCCAATGATCAAAGCGTGGTTCGCCTTTCATATTGACAATCCCCACAGCTATTAAAACAAATATTATAATAAGCTATTTTATTATGGAGTGTAGTTATTTACGGCGCGGAAACATGGTCGCTAAAGTAGGAGGATGGGCGTAGATTGGAGTCTTTTGAAATGTGGACGTGGAGAAGGATGTAGAAAGTGAAATGGACGGATAGGAAAACAAATGAGGAAGTGATAGGTATGGTGAAAGGGGAGGATAGGGGTTTGCTGGGAGAAATCATAAGGAAGCAGGAAAAATGGATGAAGGGCGTATTGATCGGCAGTGGGATGTTGAGGACTGTAATTGAGGGGAGAATTTTAGGCGAACGAGGAAAGGGAAGGAACAAGATAGGGATGTTGGACGGGATGAAGGGAGGGAGGAAGTACATAGAGACGAAGAGGGACCTGATGTAGACAAGGTTGCTGGATTGTGTTTTGTTAGGAGTCAAAAAATATTTATTTGGTAGTTGTGTCCACCCAAAGCCTACCTTAACCGGTAGATTTAAAAATATAAGCTATTGGTTATATCGCCTGATATGGCATCGTGAAGTCGCACGTCACATAGCATCAATTTTCATTACATTTCGTACAATCTCACGTATAAACCACATATCGCGCTATGGCGAATGATATCGCATTTAATCCCAAATTGATACTTAGCAATTCCTTATTATTACGTAGGATTCGGATATCGAAATCGATACATCAGAGTATGGCGTGGCCTTATCCCGAAGGCGAGAGGGAAGCGACGCGTCGCGGGCGGCACCCTCGATGGTGGAGACCGCGGGTATCGCGGAAGGTGGTTGGGGGAAGGGAGGAAGGAGGGAAGAGGTCGCCTCTTACGCATTCGACCCTCATTTATCTCTGTTTGCCCACCCTCCCATCGTTACCCCCCTTCCGACCTATGAAACAAGAGGAGGTGGTGCAAGTAGGGGGGGAAAGGAGGAGTCGTAAGAAGTACCCAGTGACCTCCGCTCTTGCGAGAGGGCACCGTTGGCACGCGCGTGCCGCTCCACAGTCAGGGCGCACAGCCCGGAGATCAGCATCGGCAGGGTCGCCAATGGCCGACCGTTCATTCCGTCGGTGGAGGTCCCCAGACCCCCTGAGGCCCCAGAGCGGCGGGGCGGGGGCCGTGGCTTCGAGGGAGGCCGAGGCCCAAAGGCAGGGATTAGTGCCTCTCAAGGGTGATGCCTTCTTCAGCGTATAACATGCATAACACACCCTCCGCCCTAACGGGGTCTCCTGGAGGACAACAGGGGCCTGATTCCCGAACAATGAGTCAGTCTCCTCCTCCCTCCCTTCCAAAGTTCGTCCATCGCGAAGTAAAAGCCCAAATGCTCGTCGCAGTTGGAATCCAGATCACTTGCTGGAAATGATGCACAGCAAACCCTAGTAAGCTGATTAATTGCACTCGAACTTGACCCTTTTCGCAACTTATCGTTTGGGGCTGGGGCCTATCTTTTGTCTCCATATTTATTCAGATATAATGCTTCCTTAGTATTTATCTTTATTTGCATATCAAAATTATCACAGGAGCTAACTTGGAAATCAGTAACAGAGCGAAGATTAAATTACAGATTATAAGTCTAGCATAAAGTGGAAGGATGTTTCCTTAACAATAGCATTGAAAATATATTATTATCCCCATCGTACTACGCTGGGAAAGACCATGTCCACAAAATTTAAATAGGAGATTTAATGTAGAACAGATAGACTTAGAATGTCATATTTCCCACGATCGATTGGGGACCGATGAAATTATCCAACCGAGGTAGGGGGATAAGTATTTTTGGTCAAAATTAGTCTGGAGTGTAATCAGCCCCTGCCATGCACCCTGGCAGTGATTTGCAAGGTGCCATGCAAATAAATAAATATCTCCTTACTGCCATTGTTTTAATATGGTGAACTTATTTTTGCACTGATAGCACAGTATTGATTGCTCCGGTAATGAAGAATATGCATCTGTCAAGAGTTCCCTCTAGGAGTTGGGCAACGGACAAAGGCGGTTGTCGAGAACCACATGCTTCCAGCCTCCACAGGGACAACCACCGTCGGCACGGATTGCTGGAGAGGCTGCACACGGCACGTGGCGACCAAGGACCGCTGGGTTACACCGCTGAAATGATAACCACAGGCACGACCTTGTCCAGTACACACCAAGTATTCACACTCAGAATAAAGGGAGATAGTAGGGGAAAATACAAAATGGAGGAGGGAAAGTACTGGGCATTCTACGTGTCAACTACTCGTAACCAACGGAGAAGTGAGAATCTTTTTTTTTATTTTTCCGAGGTCGATTGTGGAGTAGGGAAAGAGATTTTCAATGCAACTACTGTGCTAATAACTGACATTTTCTCACCTGAGTCGAATAATACATGTTTCGTCGTTGCCAGCTGCCAATATCTTTCGTGTTGTTTAATAATGTAGGGTTGGGTGAGATAAGCGAAAGGTGAGCGAAAACGGAACATAATGCTTAATATGAAGATACTTATACCGATTTTGGACATTTTCATTTTATCTCTTTTATAGTGTATCTTGGTAAGCACTGTGATGCGATGTGGTAAGCAACCCGAGCGAAACATTTCCGTATCTATTACTTTGTATTTTTTCTTAATGGGTGCCTCTACGTAGGATCTAGAGTCGCCCAATGGAGCCTAAATTATATCACGCAGAGTGTAGGTGATATATTTTCTACCGCTCTATCCGTCTCCCTCATCAGCTAAGAGGGGATCGAGATGGTGCGGTAACTATCGTACTGGCTTCCCACCCAGAGGGCCCGGGTTCAAATCCTGGCGGTGTTGAATACTTTTCAGAGGTACCTCGATCCCTAATTGAGGTGCTTTGTGGAGGGCACTTTGAGTGAGTACGCCGTCCGTCGGATGGGACGTTAAGCTGCAGACCCCTTGGTGCCTTTCGACAAGAGTAGGCTAATGCCGACGCTGGGTTACTCTCCACCCTTCATCCTTTCCTGTCCATCCCCTATGGCGCAAATGACCTCACCTGTCGGTCGCCTCCCCTAAATACTACTACTACTACGAATTGTGGAGGGGCGCCAACAAAACTGGCATTCGTCAAACGTATAGTTTGAAGGTGTAGCGATGAAAAAGTGAAGGAAACGTGCTATTTATCTTTAGTAAGACCTTACATTGAGTACGCGGCGAGCTTCTTGGATACATTTCAAAAAACATTAATTACAGAATTGTGGAGGGTACAGAGAAAGGCCGCTAGGTTCGTGAAAAACTTGTAACAAAGGACCCAAAGCGTCACGCATTTAAAATAAAATCTGGGGTGGAAACCTTTACTTATGCGAAGAACCTTGCCTAGATTAAACTTATTACAAAGATATAAAAGTGTGATCTACATCCTACATTGGAGATATAATTTGTCCTAATTACATTGGATGGGCCGACAATTGCTACAAAATTAGAGTTAGATTGTCGAACTGATAGATTCAAGCTTTCGTTTTTCCCGCGCACTATTCGCGACAACAATAAAAGGGGGAATGCCTGAAAACATAATAGGTACCCACTATCAAAAATAGGGGTATATAAAGTTAATTTCCCACTAAACACTCTCCAAGTCTGATGTTCTATCGCTCCCCGCCGTGCGCATTTGTGTCAGGTGGGATTTAAGTGAAAGCATAGCCTGTACATATAAAGTTTATCGTATTCGTAAATTGGCCATCCGGAATGCGTAGCATAGTAACCGGTAATAATTGTCGGAATTACATCTTTGCCTGCCCTCTTTTAATTTACTTTCTTGTTATTTTTGCGTAGGCATAGGGATAGCTGCTAACCATGTTACACTCGTAATATATGTAGGCATGCTGCACGATTGGTGTTAGGTCGCCGCCTTCCCACGGGGTTTTTGGTGAATCGCGGGGTACCAGGTGCATGACGAAATAGAGGGAATATACAAGTACTCATTAATGTACTTGTATGTAGAATGGTAGGTAACCTACCACCCCCTGCCACACGTCCTTGCGACGGCTTGCAGGGTATTATGTAGATGTGCCCGTGTGTTCATGTTTGGTTTCGCGAGATAGTGTGCATAATATTTTGTGGGAAAGCAGTTATATTGAGCAGTACATATGTGGTCTGTTCAAAAAGTATCGCAAATTTTGAATTTTCGCGGGTTACGTAAATTTTATTTTCGATTTTTTTGTGGCGTTATGTTGGTACTTATGTCTCTCACTTATGCCGAAATTTTCAGCCTTTTCAACCTCGTATCATGCGTACAGGATCGTAATTAAAGTAAATGAATTTGGGAAGATCTTAAGCACAATTCACCCACCGGCATTGATCGTGGACAACGAAAGCGAAAAACCGTTTTCCTCTCGACTCCCAACATTCATGTACGATGTGGCCCCAGTCCCATGACAAGCGATGCCCTCCTGAAGTCGACTACGCAGAATTAATTTGACTTCGATGAGATCCTTTCGGTGGAAATATGTGGCGCTGTCCGTCAAGGAGTGCGGTGTGGGAGGCGGGGGGGGGGGGGGGGGCGTGGGTTCGCTCTCTCGATCTCAGACGTGGGGTGGAGAGTCAAGTGGAGAGCGAGGGCGTCAGAGGGAGCGCGGCTGCCCTTGCCTTGCAACTCTCGCCCTCGAGTGCCCTCGCGCGCGGATGCAGGAAATGACATTGTTCCAGTCCGAAGAGTGGGGCGGCGAGCGAAGCCGGAAGTGGCCCGTCGTCTCACAGCATATGCCTTCCCCCACCTCCGCATCACACTCCGCTCTCCGCCTCCGCCACCCCTTCCACGCCACTTCTGCGACATCAGTACACTCGCGCTCCGTTCAATGGAGGATGGTTCTCTCTGGATGGATGGAGGGGGAAGTAATATTCGAGGACGAGTAGGATATGCACCCTCTTCCTTCATTTACCCGTGTAGCACGTGCGTTCACATCCCCCCTTTACAATGAATAATTACATAAGTTCAGAAACAATTCTCGTTATTGTTGCTCCTTAATGATATTCAAAGTTGGTGCGACACTTGGCAACTAGAATTAGACTTAATAAAAGTTCGTACTGACGGAGTTATGTAATAAGAGTAGTACCCTCTCGAAAACCTACTGCATGAGGGACACCGAAATAGAAAGTGTAAACTCAATTAGTGACCTAGGGGTTACCCTCACTTATGATCTCTCCAGGGTGAAACATTTACGGGGAATATGTGGACAAGCTAACAAAAAATAAGGATTTATTAGAAGAGTATTGGAGAAATGTGATGAACAAGTTAAGGAGAAATGTTATCCTCCGCTGGTTAGGCCTCATTAAGGAAATGCTGCCAATACATGGGGTCCTCAGGAAGATGTATTTATTGACGAATTAGATCGGCTGCAGTGTAACCGGGAAACGCCAAGTAAAAATATATTTCTACATCTTTGGAGTCGTTTTTAACAAAAAAAATAATGGCAGCGCTACGGGACAGAGCTTGGTAACATGGACGAATGATACCAGGGAGAGTCGATGAAAATGTTAAAGAGAAATATTATCTTCCGCTTGTTACGCCTCATTTAAAATGTGCTGCCAACAACAGCGGTCCTCGTGAAGATGGATTTATTGACGAATTGGATCGCGTGCAGAGTAGAAGAGTAAGATTTGTGAAACATTGTAATGACAAACTAAATAGCAAATCAAATTATTAGAGGATCCAGGTTGGGAATCACTCATGGAGCGAGGGTTGAATTATAGATCAAATCTCTTGCATGAATTGGAAGGATGTCTCTCTAGCAATGACTTTAGGAGGTTAGGTATAGAACAGTTAGAGTTAATGTGTCATTTTTTCCGCGAAAGATAAGGGATCAGAATAGCGTTGTCCGGGCGCGCTAGGAGGTAAATTATTATGGGTCAAAAGTAATCCAGTGTGTGTTCACCCCTTGTCACTCTTGCGGTAGCTGGCAGAGTACCATCTGTGTATGCTCCAAATATGTTCACAGTAAAACAAGTTCAATCAGAAAGAAATGTCGTATTTCAAGTTTCGGTTCATAATGAATATTTTTAATAAATAAAAAATTGCGCTGGGATATAACTTTTGAAAATTGCATAACCAAATGCCGAGTTCCCTTTGCCAATGCATACTTTACGGTCGATGCAATGGACGAACTCATTGGGCGTTTTTTCCATTGACGACCGCGCCCTCATGGAGGCCTGCCCGTGGAAACCCTGGCGAAAGTGATGGCGGGCGGATGAGCGCAGGAATATTTTGGCCCGGATAAAAAAGTATCAAAAAATTCGCGTAAAAATACATATTATATTACGGGTCACTCGATATATAACTAGTCGCTTCATGAGAAACATGGTATAAGTCAGAGAAATAAGAAAATTGCACGCGTTCCCAAGCAAAGGAAGGAACACTGATCAGCTGCCAAGCCAACGGTGTCCACTCTTTGATTGATTTAACAAACCCTTTGGGTAAAAAGAAGCGGTTCACTTAATCAAGTGAAGTTCATCTTGGGTTATCAACCATAGAATCCGGTTCCCTGCGCATCTTCTCATTACTTCGCAGTTCCTTGAGCAGACGTCATCCATCACATGCTTCTCGTAATTCACCAATGGCCTTCCTCTGTAACATCTTCCCTATACGGTTTCCTTCAACGATAATCCTCAGGAAGCTATTACGGATCTGGGTGCCTCGTCATTATTTCGTGTGACTTTCAAAGGTAGATCTCTCCCTCCGCCCCCCCTGCCTATATTCTTTTCTCTCAAGGCGTAGAGAACCAAATTCCATGTCATTATTTCACAGATTCCCCGAACTATGTTACTCGCGATTATTGTCATTTGCTACCTCGGGTGGAAGCATTTTTCGCTTTCTATGTTCTGCTTTCCATTTCACTATTGTCTCTTCCAACTTGAGTTCTGGGTCACACGTGGATATTATAATTTAAAGACGTCGCACGAGGAAGTAACTTCCACATGTGATATTTTCATGGCGAAAGAGTACTTTTGTCAGTATATAGTTCACTTTTTTCGCAAAGAGACATCAACGCCATTCCCATATACGAATTCTCAGGAAACACTGAACTCGACCCAATGAGAGTCATGGCCGTCATGTAACAGACCCGTCGGGCCCAAGCAGAAAATAGAAAAAAAAGATTAAATCAGCCACAACTTCACAACTTTATTCTGTCGAGTGACACCGAGAATTATTCGAACCCCGAAGGGAATCCTCGTGGAAGACAACTGCCATTTTGTCATCGGATCACTCAAATTAGTCCGCTACGGAGCACAAATACCGGCTCCGAAGGAAATTTCCACCGAGGTCGCCTTGTTTTCTCCCGAGGGCGCTTCATTATTAGGAAAATGGAGAAACTGCGTTACTGTACCTTTCCACCCAATAACAGACTGCTAGCGTTGAGCACAAGGCAATGACTTCCTTCGGTACGCGCCCCGACTCGCAGGAAACTGTTTACCTTAACGACTTGGATATTTAGAAAATAAAGGGATCTGATCGACCAAACTAAACGAGGAGGGAGTCCAAATTCCTATCAGGTCTCTTCCAACAAAATGTGGCTTTGTGAGATGCTCTAATGCATGGCCAATTGGGAGAGGCACGCATTAAGGCATAGTATTAATGAGAGCACTAATAGAGAGGAATACGGAATACAATCAGGGTGTATTTTTTTGTTTATTGAAATTCGGAAAGGGGTTTGATAAAGTGAATTGGGAAAAACTAATAAATATAGTGCAGAAAATAGGAATATATTGGAGGGACTAGAGGCTAATCCGCAACCTGTACATATCCCAGACTGCTCGGGTGTAGGTAGGGAATAGGGAGTCCGTATGGGCAGTTTCAGGAAGAGGTGTAAGACAGGGTCGTCATTTATCTCCTGTGATGTTCAACGTATGAATGGAGGAAATGATTAAAGAAGCATGTAAAGAACTGGAGGTAGGAATGAAAGTTGGCGGCGAAAAAAAAAATCAGGTTTGTGGTTGATCAAGCTTAGTTTGTCAGTCAGCCAAGGGATTGCAAGTAAGAGCATATTTCAGCCATAGGAGATTTCAATGTCCCATCCATTGATTTGAGTATATATAGTTTTTAAATGGAGGGTAGAGGCAAAGAATTCTGAGAGTCACTAAAATATTCCTTTACGTTGAACTCCATTTATCAACCAGTTACTTCACCGAATAGGGGCAATAATACAGGTATAATACTTTATTCTGCTAGCTAGCTTTTTCTAGCAACGAGCATTCCCGAAAAGTCATAACTAAAGAAATTATTAATGGAATTAATCACCACAGGGCTATAAATTCTAAGTTTTTCCTATATGAATTCCAAAATAAGAAGCCCAAAAGGAAAATTTCTTGTTTGAAAAAGGGGAGTATAATGGCTAAAAGTGCGTGTTATAGAGTTCAATTACAAATTTTAAGAAATATAGTAATCACCGAAATACTAAGGATACGTGGAATCAATTCCCTGACATCACGGGCTCAGTGATCATCAGGTTCATCCCAAGTAAATTTGTAAAAGATAACACGGAACGAAGGGATCACAACGAAGTTATCCTAGATAGGGGGAAAGTATTTTGTGTCAATGGTAGTCTGGTGTGTAATCACGCCCTGTCACACACACCCTACCGGTGGCTTGCAAGGCATTATGTAATAAATAAAGAAAAAATCATCGAATGTCTCCAATGGCTTACCAAATCGTTTCCGCTAACCGAAGTAGTATTGGATATTGAATGTACACACAATGGAATAGAAGGTTTGCTGAAAAATACTATCCCTAACAAATCCTCCAGGCCCGATCAAATATCAGCTCGTATATTTAATGAACTTGCATAGGATATTTCGCCGTGCCTAAAAATCATATTTAAGAAGTCTCTAGTAGACACAGCGTTCCCAGTGAATGGAAAACGGCTAATGTAACACATATATTTAAAAACAGAGACATGGGGGAAACGAGCAATCACAGACATATTTCTCTCACATTCATTTTATGAAAGGTCATGGAACATATTAGTGCTAGTTCGATATTGAGACACCTTGGTAGTCAAAGAGTAATTGATGAGAAACCAGCAAGGTTTCCGAAAATATTGATCTTGCACAGCTGGCGTATTTTGTTCGTGATATTCTTACTTTGGAAGGGAGTAAAATACCAGTGGACGTGGTTTTTCTATATTTTAAGAAAACTTTCGACAAAGAACCTCCATATAAATTACTCACAAACCTAGAAGCATGATGCATAGATACAAATATCTTGGGTTTGGTTAGCTCAAATGCAGTAGAAGTTACTTCAAGTGTTCCCCAGGTAACTTTTATCGGGCCTCTTTTATTCTTAATTTACGTTATCGACAATGACTCCTTATTCAATGAATAACTGATCGTAGCATTTTTCCACTTGACTCCGTAGTCACTAGTAAGATACGTTTATTTGCCAAGGATGCAGTGGTTTACCGTCATATCCGTGATTCTTAATGCTGAACAACGCCGGAGCGACACTTGGATATTAGAATTAAACTTAAAAAAGGGCGCAGTCATAAATTTTTGGAAAAAAAGAAATTCCCTTCAGAACGAGAAGAGAAATTTTATTTGTCGCTGGTTAGGCCGCATTTGGAATATGCTGCTAGTATATGGGTCCTCATCAACGTCCTCACGAAGTTGGGTTGATTGCCGAATTGGATCGTGTACAGCGTAGAGGAGCTAGATTTGTGAAAGGTTGTTATGATAAATTGAGTAGCGTATCTAGAATATTAGAGGTGCTAGGCTGCGAGTCACTAACGGAGCGAAGGTTATATTACAGATTGAATCTCTTGCATAAATTGGAAGGAGATCTCTTTAGCAGTGATATTGAAAACGTATTATTACCGCCATCGTACTACGGCAGGAGAGATCATGTCAATGAAATTAGATAAATATAGTGTAGAACATTTAGATTCAAGATTTTATGTTTTTTACGAACGATAGGGGACCACAATAACATTGTTCAACCGCGGTAGGGTCATGTTCGGGTAAAAATTATTCTGGTGGGTATTCACCTCCCTGCCACGCACCCTAGCGGTGGCATGCAGGGTGTATATAAATAAATAAAGCAACAACGATTATAATAAGGGAAGGAACATATTTTATGAATATCGGTTAATTTCCATTTTAAGATTTATATGCTAAACAAACTAAAATATTTTAACGCTATCCTAGGAAAAAATTTGGTTGAGCGAAACACGGAAAGTTGTGAGTATTTTGGGCATAAATTGCATCAGAATATCATTCCACAACATCGACGTGTGCAAAATAAATTCAATCTATAATGCATTAGCAAAACAACATGTAAATAGCCGGAGGAGAGCAATGTAATTTTTGTAAACAATCACTCAACACTAAAAGTCTGTACGAAAAAAAATGATTAATATCGTAGACACACGCTGGCGGTGAAATGCACTGCTAAGCTCGTATTTCCTGAAAGGTAAGCAAAAGCTAGCATTCCGATTCATTGTGACTAAAGTTGCAAGTAATATTCCCTCTCTCAAATTCAGATACTGCATCAAGATTTTTAAAACCCACCATTGCTTTCAACGCCGTACTTAGGAAACATCTGTGTTCTACAGTTTTGTATAAACAAATTCGTGCACATTTATAATCCAATTATTTGTCATAAAACTCGACTACAGATATTCAAGAATACCTTTTCGTAAAATACTTAGTCATGATTCCAAGCCAACACAATGTTTCGGGCCTCATCGTTCAGATACGAACCCTTCAATATGAACATCGTTCAGATATTTTTGCAGTTCGCTAAAGCTACCCTTTTGAAGTGTCATAGGCTAGGACCAATATTTTCTGAGTCATCTATAGGTTCTATTATAATATGCATATTAATAAAGTTAATGGAAACAGCCAATATAATTATTTATAAAAGGCGAATATTTTTGCCGTATTATCGTGAGAATCATATGGTAGATATACGCGTTCAGAAAACCGTTCGATTCGAGCGACGCATTCCGACATCTTGCTTTTGATCAAGGACGACTCCTTATAGGGTGCCCTCGTGTAACCTGCTATTTGAAGGACCGTGCCGGAGATAGATGACTCTGCGGAGGAAAGGTTTGAAAAGTGTCGGACAAACTGACAAGTGACGTAGAACAAGCCTGCCTCTTGAGATGCCCTCCTGTATGGTCATTAAGCCCTATTCGGCGTGGGTGGCTTTCGCGTCAATGTTAGTAGTAGTAGTTTTAAGGGAAGGCGATCGACAACTGAGGTCATTTGCGCCATAGGGGATGGATAGGAAAGGATGAAGGGTGGAGAGAAACCCGGCGTCGGCATTAGCCTACTCTTTACGAAAGGCGCCAAGGGGTCCGCAGTTTAACGTCCCATCCGACGGACGGCGCACTCACTCAAAGTGCCATCCACAAAGCACCTCAAGTAGGGATCGAGATACCTCTGAAAAATATTCAACACCGCCGGGATTTTAACCCGGGCCCTCTGGGTGGGAAGCCAGTGCGCTAGCCCCCGCACCATCTCGATCCCCGTGTGGCTTTCGCTCCACATGATGTTTATGGGGTCCAGTTTCTGGTTTTCGAAGAGAGCTGGTGCCCGATAAATCAAAGAACTTGGGTGAAACTGAGGGTGCCAAGAGGTGTCACCGGGAGTTGAACCCGGGCCCGCCGGTCACTAGCCCAGCGCACCACCCACTGGATTACCACGCCACACACACAGATATGCAAACATAGTAGACGCACTCAGCCACTCGCATTGGAATCTCTTCAATTATACGAATGAATGGTCGCATCCCAGCTTTAACACGGAGAGACGCGCGAGGACGTCGGGGGGACGTCGGGGCGAGGCGCGGGGCCGCACGTCGCGCGCTCATTCCCCGCGTGGCGCCGCGCCCAGTCACCTTCGAGACGGACATCGCCTCTCCCTCGCCTTCCCTCCCCCCCCCCGTCCACTAGGGGGATGGGGGCGCCAATACACACGTGCAGGTGGGCATACACCGGAGAGGGGATACGACAAACAACCCTCCCTTCCCCACGCCACCCTCAGCCGCCTCCCTGCAAAACGAGGGACGGGAATGCGCGAACTGCGTCGCCTGGAATTCGAGCAGTTCTTTTCTGCGACACTCGCCTTGTCTCATTTCGCGACACCCATGACGGCACCGAGGGCCTGGTGCACGTACTGCGTTGCCATCCGGGGATCTTTACGCCCTTTATTATTATTATTAGGTATTCTACAGGTTAAGGTAGGTTTCGGATGGACGTAACAACCAAATAAATATCTTGTCTCTCCAAACAAAACGACGCACAACATTACACACTACACCAAAGTCCCTCTTCATTTCCGCATACTTCCTTCCATCCTTCATTCCATTGAACATCCCTATTCTGTTCCTGCCCTTTCCTCGTTTTCCTAACTTTCTCCGCTATATCACAGTCTTTAACATCCCTTTCCGGCCAATATGCTTCCTATTTTCTACCTCCTGATGATTTCTCTCAACAATCACCTCTCCTCCCCTTTCACCCAACCTGTCGTTTCCTCATTTGTTTTCCTTTCTCTCCACTTCACCTTCTCTATTCTTCTCTACATCCACATTTCAAAAGACTACAATCTACGCCTATCATCCTGCTTCATTGCCCATGTTTCCACATCGTACATAACCACACTCCATATCTAAGTTTTAACAAGCCTTTTCTTAACATCCTCACTCAACGTCCCTGTCATCAATTCCCTCCTCCTTGTGAAAGCTTCTTTGCCTAACGAAATTCTTCTCCTTATGCCTCTACTACTTTCACCATTTTGGTCGTAAACACTTTCGAGATGCGTAAGCTGCTCAACTTGCTCTATTGTTTGCCCTCCTATTTTAACGCTTAACTTAGCCTTTCTCTTTCTGGAAAACCGCAAAGCTTTTGTTCATATATGTGCAATTATTCTCATCCCATATCTATCGCACTGAATTTCCAATTCACTCAGCAATGCTTGCAATCTCAAATACATCGGAGTAAACAATGAATACATCTGAAAATTTTATCATACTTAAGGGCATTGTATACCAACATAATAAAAAAATGTTGACAATCGGACTCCCCAAATCCGCGAAATTTAAACATTCCCGTTATTTTCTGAACACACCTCGTATTATGGAAAAGGAAAAGTGATAATGGATCTCCCTATTATACTCCTCTTCCTACAACTCCCTCGGGGCTCTCCATCCGACACTCGTAACTGAGCTGTTTGTGACATGTACAGGTTGCGGGCAAGTCTCCCATTCCTCCAATCCACTCCTATTTTCTGCAATGCATTCATTAATTCTATCCAATTTACTCCATGAAATGCTTTTTCAAAATCTACGAAATAGACTTATACATTCTGATTGTATTCTATGTGCCCCTTTATTAGTGATCTCGTTACTGGAATGGCATCATGCTAGCCCCTCCTTTCCTGAACCCAAATTGATCAATCCCTAACAGATCCTTCGCCCTGGTCTCCATCCTCTTGTTGATGATCCTGAGAACAACTTTAGCTGCGTGCAAAATCAAACTTATTGTACTGTAGTCCTTACGTGATATAGCCTTTATCTTTTTTGGAATAGCAACTAACACACTGATCTCACAAAGTCTCAGGTAGGATTGTGTCTCAATGAATGAATATTGTCAATTTACTTGTTATACTGGTGTCCACAAGGTTCCTCCGCACCAATTCACATCGTCTTACGCATTAAAAAGCCAAGGTTGTGTATGAATTAGAAAAATACAATGTTCGTTAGGGAGTAAGCCCTTAGGAAAAAAATATAAAAACAAATTATATTGGGCAGATTTTTTTTATTTTTCCACATAATCTCCTTTTAGCTCGACACATATATCCCAACGTTTCTCCAACATTTCTAAACCGTACAAAAATTAGGATTACGGAAGGTCCCCAAAATAAGCGGCTGTGTTGGCAATGGCTTCTTCGTTCATTACATTTGTACTGAGGAAAATGTAAAAAGTATGTCGGCTTCCCCACGACGGCGCCGAGGACGGAATGCAAGTATCGCGTGTGGCCACCGGACTTCCCGTCCTTTGACTTTTCATCGCCTCCCCCCCACATCCACGGTGCTCGCGAACGGGTGCGGTAGTGGTTGCGACCTACGATTCACCGATATCACTTCGATATCGATCATTCCAATAAATGAACGATTCAAAGAAATTGATACATGAATATTTCTAATGTCGATGTTTAAGGTCTATGCGGACTAAATAATCGATTTTTAATGTCACATAGAGTAAATATATCACAATAAAGATATCGTTTTGAATATTTGAAATACGGTGGAATTTTTCTGCGGCATACCATTAAATGGACATGAAAGCACTTATAGTGCCGCACATATTTCGTCGGATGTGACATAACGCTGTTGACCCGTTGGCGCATTTCGTTTACAGTTGGCTAATGATAACGCTGGACTTCTCTCCATATGTTCCCCATCCCCGTAAATCCTACCTCTGCCAAATTATCCTCCTTTCCCTAATGGCGCAAATGATGTGTAAGCTGACGATCTACTCCAGCATAATAGCTACTACTATTCGATAATACGTACCCAATTACTCATGGTATTCTGATATAATTGGATTCGTTGGGTCTTTATTCTCGACACGATGTTTCGGATACATTTCACCTTCCATCTTCAGGTCAGAAGTGGTGCGACTCATTTCTTCTACTAACTATTCTATTCCATAGTTCGTGCAAACAGTTCTTGTGACCTCAGGGCAATAATGGTGTCTCACGCAATGCCGCAAGATGTGGGGATGGAGAAATATTAAGGGAGTGACTGGCTGTCAAACTGATGGATTCAAATATTCTTCCCAACCCTCGCGGGGAGAGAAACTGTGGGCGTGGGACGCTCAGTGATTTCAACAGTCGATAATGTCCCATGACTGACTACCTTTGTATTAAATAATATTTCATTTGGCTGTAAAGGGATTTTTACACCACTGTAAAAGTAAAAAAGAAGAGTAAAATTAAGATTGGTGCGGTAACTTACAGGGAAAGTTAATCCCTCACCAATAGGTTTACAAGGAAACTGATTCAATTTCCAGGAACCGAATTCGGAAACTTACAAATGCACACACAGTCGCACTGGTTAGCCCAAAGTTTTTCTCTCGCCAGGGACCGGATCCGAGCTACCTTAACCACTTACTTGTTAACTAGGAAGAGACCGTATGAGACCGTATACCGTATGCTTGCGAAGAAATTAATCCAGACGCCAGGGACCTACTTCGGAGGAATAATGCACACACTCTCACTGACTTGAGTATTACAACAAAGCAATACCAACACTCGGGAGTATGAAGTGGACAAAACACAGGATGGCCTGATGGCGTTGTCAAAACCGAAAACGTTAGGGAATAAAGCCCTTCAGTCAAAAGAAAGAAACAAATGGAAAATAAAGGATGAAGGCAAATTATCACGTAAAAACTAAGGAAACACATTGGTGTGAAAAGCGGATACGCGTATTCCGGCCACAAAGTGGTCCTCTTCAGCGCTCTGAAGGAGAAAAACCACTGCAACACAAGGTTGAAGTGAATCCTCTTTTGCTTTTACTGTGGTGTAAAAAACCCTTTACGGCTTAAGGAATTATTATTTGATATAGTCAGTCTAAAAAGAGGACGTAATAAGGTCAATTTAACCTTTCCAATGTTCCATGAGCTAGATAATAATCGTCGCCTCGATATTTATTTATATTCCGATGATCGATGACGACGAAGCATGATGGGTTTCGAGGTGGGATTCGAAGGAGGCAGAATAGGTGGATGATGGGTGGAGGAAATACTGCGAGGATATAGCTTGCTGTGACAGAAGTGAGAATTTTGGATAAGTAGAGGCAAGGAAGGAAGGAAACAAGCTTTGTAGACAACGTGAAGGCAGGGAGAAGGTAAAGCTAAGAAATGAAGAAGGAACTAAAACACATAGGTATACCAACACTTCGGGAGAATAATATGAGCATGTGGATATACGGCCACGTTTAAACTCATTTACCCACAAGACCTGCCATGAACTTCTTTCAATTCGGTTTGATCCCTTTCGGTATTATGCATTTTAAACATAAGTGTTTTATCACCGCACTAAACTCATTTTTCCCAATATTTCAAATTTAAAAAAGTTCTTTGTTTCAATTGCCCAAGAAAATGAAACCACGCGATGGATACAACTGAAACTTAAGCAGCATTCTATGTACAGAGTACTAAATAATAAGGAGGAAAATCACATAACACATGGAACAATATTAATTAATGACTTTCAAAAACCCTATCTTTAAAAGGTAGATAGATATTCTTAAATGGTCATTATTGATGAATGAGTATCGCGAGACGAATGAAACGCGTGTTTGTGTGGGAGGGAGGGTAGGTGGTGGGTTGGGAAACAAAAGACGGCTTTGATCCGCCACTCAGCGGCAGTTTATTTGGACATCCATCCGGTCGAGCGACCGGAGGAGGATTCAAAGCGGGAGGTGACGTCACCCCCTCCCCCTTCACCTCCCCACCTCTACCCCCTCCTCCTGTTAACTCCTCCCTTCACCAAGCGGAGTAATGCGAGGGAAGCGAGGGCACCCAGGAGGGGTCAAGGGAGCCAGAGAGAGAGAGAGAGAGAAAGAGAAATTCCTTTAAATTATTCCACGGGATAAGAAGTCGATTACTTTTTTTTCGTAGAAAGAAAAGTCACGTAATATCATAATTTCAGATAGTGATTTCATGTCACTCTATCCATTAATTTTTTGAAGAATTACTGTGGGAAAGATTCGAAAATCAGCCGCAGTTTATTATTCATGATCTAGGTTTCGTTAAAGCGTGCAAAACATCATTATCTTCATCAAACACTGAAGGCAGTGCCTTGTCGCAAAAGCCACGCCTCTCTACTCAATGCTGCTTCCTTCGGACTATCTTGTATGGTCTGAAGTCCAACTCTTGCTCCATTTTCTTAAAGAAAGCAGCTCTGGGATGTTCCCTTGTTTACTTACCCAACAACTTTTCCTTGAAATATGTTCTTAAGGAATTGGTTATGCCTTAGTAAATGTCCGATTACTTTTGCTCTTCTTTGTCTTTTTGGTACATAAGAGCGATCTCTTTTCTTTCACTTCTGTCAAAACTTTTTCATTACTTTCTCTTTCTATCCAGTATGATTTTTTAGTTTCCTGCAAGTCCGTATTTCCATTGCCTCAAGCTTTTTTTCCTTCCCGCTATCCTAATTGTCCATGTCTCACATCCACATAACAATGCACTCCAAACGAAGGTTTTGATGAAACTTTTCCTGGTCACAATATCATCAAAAACCCTTTTCTCAAAGCCGAAAAGACAACTTACGAGTCTTCCAGAAATTACCGAAAATGTAATAACTATGTTTAGAAACTGTGTATAGTGTAACGCAAGCTAGCAACGAATTTTAACTAAACGAACTAACCGAACGAACCCTTTAATGTCATGAGCAGACTCCGTATGTCCAAAACACATGGGATTGAAAGCTGGCTTGTAGGTTTGAGTGTCAGGCCCCACGCGATGATGTTAATCTACAACAAGAGTCGATGATGTCATACGCCTCACGTGCAAACCTCTCTCCCTCTCTCGCTGCAGTCGCAATCTCTCTTTTACGTTTTAGATATCCACGTACATCGCGCGCAAAAATCATCATGAACATCCACATTCCCAAATGATTTCGTGCAGTTACAGAATGTAAGATTATAGCATCATGATATCCCATTATAACATACGTAGATATTTAAATCATTATAGCCTCTCAGTAATCATAGAATTTTTATTGTTTCAACTTAGAAAATTCTCTATATCTACTTTAAAAAGATATATAATTTGCCTTTTAGATATTTTAAGGCAGCCTATTCGAAAAACAAAATGATTTGACAAGACATGACATAACATTTATCGATGTTCGGTAATGTGGTACATGAAGGTTATCTGCATTTCGTTCTCCCGTTTTTTAATCCAATAATCCTTTCTGCATAAATATATGAAGGTTTCCTTGATTTCATTAATTTGTTAATAAATAAGACACGCATATAATCTCAATTTAATGCATTTTAAATTTAATCAATTTGATTTAATCATATTTGGACTTCTTAATTTTGCATAATACGGAACTCTCGCGTCGTACATGGTTTGGACAAAAATTATCGGGAAAAGTCTCGGAAAAATAGCTTTATTTCAGATACTGCTACAATGTCTCAAAATTCTTCCAAGTCAATCCTTTGCCTAACGCACTTTTGCCAGCAGCTTTTACACGACTCGAAGGGTCCCTGGTAGGCGGAGGATTCCGGAAGGTCCTTAAGGTATGCTTGTCAACTTCTTTGATGGCACTTAAGGTCCCGTGGTGGGGTCTTTGAGAGAGAATTTCACTTTTGGTAATAAGAAAAAATCTTCTAGTGCCAAGTCAGGACGGCATAGGGTTGGGGGGTCGTCGCGGTGTCGTTTTTTGCCAGGTGGTCGGTTACCTTGGAGCAAGTGTAGCTGGGTATCTTCGGAACGAGTTTATCGAAGATCTTTCGCATCGCCAACTTTTCTACATCTACATCAATACCCTGCAAGCCACCAAAAAGGTGTGTGGCAGGGGGTGCGGCACCAGGAGGAAAGGGTAAGGGATTAGGGGGTTGAGGTTTTTCAAATGGATGGGGAAAGGTAAGGGGAACCTGCAAAAAAATATATAAATATAATCGTATAACCCTGCGCAGTGCTTTTCAGTGATAATGGTGTGCACTGTCGTCTAATCATCTTTAATATGATCCACGATCATGCAAACACTTAAACGACGGTCTGAATTCAGCACTTCACGCACAGGTACGGGGGAAATTGTTACCGTTACTTTTTGTACAAACCTTGGTTACTAAAGACGAAGTTTTTCCCCCATGTGAGACAGGGAGAGATAGAAGCAGGGCGATGATGCCAATAGGACGCCGCTAAATTGGTGATCGACTCGAGCGAACATGAAACATTTCTCCGACGTTATAAATAATAAACAAATGCTTTCTTAAAATGAAATAACCTTCCCCATTTTCCAAAAATAAATATTCTCCCTTCGTTGCAGCTGAGTAGTTCATATATTGGGGCCCAAACCCAAGTCATTGATTAAAACAGTGATAATATTATTACCGCTGCACCCGATTACTGTTGAATACTGCTTTTAGAAGTTTACACAGCGTCAAGTAACTGAATCAACGATAAAATAAGGGAGATAGATTCCAGTAAAGATAGATACAAATACTCATTCTTTCCCCGAACAATCAGAAATCATCATAGTAAGAAACCGAGGTCACTTTAGAAATATTAAAAACATTGAATTTACAAGTCGGAGCAAAATTAAACTCTGCAAAGGTGTTAGGTATACTTTCAGGTGCATGTGTATGTTAGTTGGTAGTTTGAGTGTTTGCATGTGTGTGGGGTGTAAGTGTTCATGCATGAATGTACGCCATGTTTTTTGTGGATGTATGATTTTGTGGTCTTTGCATGCGGTTTTTTTCTTTTCTAAATAACGAGTGGTGTCCTAACACCCCCCGCCACACGCCCTTGTGGCGGCTTGCGGGGTATTAAGTAGATATAGATGAATCAAACTATTCAGCAGGAGACCCGTCTTCATCAATTCAATAGTAGGGACGCATTCGAATGAAGAAGTTAAAGAGAGAAGTAATTTCTCACTGGAACTTACCATGAATACACATCCGCATTCCTCAGGAGTTAACTTCGGAACTGAACCCGAAAAAAAGGCTGCCATTTTCTTGAAAAAACGCTGCGAAAAAAGAAAAATAGCGCCACATTATTATTACTGGATACCTTAGTTCGGGTTAGATTAGAAGAACGAAAATCGCACGACTAACCTTATGGATAAATAAATAGCGTTCAAACTTAACGCTAACAAAAGGGATAGCCTCTTATTGCTTTCGTAGTTGAAACCAAAATAAGACATCAATGGATATTGACAGTCGAACAGACAGATCTATCTGTGCATACAGAAAATGTAAGGAATATGACACATATAATTAAGGAATAATTTGTTCCTCGCAAAATTCGTTACCGCAACAGCATTTAATTAAACGTCTGACAATTTCCCGGAAAGTAAAGTAATATGAAATTTTAAGCTGCGATTAATGAAGTTGACCTCCCAAGGATCGTCCCTTCACTCAATAAAAGAAACGTCGGAGGTCAACGGAGGAGGAGAAGAGTCCCCTCTCCAGTTCCTCTCGCGGGAAAGAGCCGGTTCCGAAAGAACTGGTTCCGGTACTGGTGCATGTCTCCCATGGCGAAGTCGTCTCCTGATGGTTTCAGAGGGTGGTCTTTCAGAGGGATGGACAGGTATCGTCGCCTGGTGCTCCCTTCAAGGTCAGACCCCAGCGTCGAGACACCGACGCGAGGGAGCTTGGAATGCGATCTTCCAGCGCTGCGGTGGTCGGCAAAAGGCCTTCCCGGCGACAGGATGAGAGTCATCCAGTGCGCAGCCGAACGTGGTTCCAAGGGCGGCACACCAAATCCCCCCCGCTCACCTTCGTTAATTTGCCGGAGTTCGAACCAAGCGGCGCGACAGCATTAGTCTGGACTACTGACAGGAGGCATGCGGGTTCAAATTCCAAGAGGCGTCTTTGGATAACCCCACCAATAAATTCAAAAGGTGCCATCATACGGTCATTAGATCTCCGAGAGAAGCCTATTGGTGGAGCGGGGAAAGGAACTGACCGCCCAAAACCCAGGAAATGTGTGATTTCTTCACGCATCAAGGCTTAGTCCAGAGTGAAGTCTTACTCCTCAGAGTGAAAATTAATCTTAAAAGATCATTTTTACTTCTGATGGTAAAAATCAATAAACACCCTCATTATATATACACTATCCGGCCAGGAAGAAATCCTTTTCCTACTTCTAAACATCCGCCGTAGACTAAAAGGTCTGTCCTAAAAATAGTATGACTAATTTTTTCCCGGATAGACGGACGGACGGGGTTCGGAATCTCTGACAGGGTACAAGGGAGGGAAGAGACAGGAAAGGCTGGGAGGCCGGTGGCAGTTGATTCCTCGCCTCTGCGGAGTGTGGATCGTTCGTTTGCAAAACCTCTATAACGCGACCTCGAGACGCTACGTCATAAACCCGTAATCGAAACGGCGCCACGCCATCATACATTGCTTGAAACTGGGCAAAATCGGGAAATAAACTCATGAAAGTCTCAAGGCAGCTTATGGTGATAACGCCGTGGGTAGATCGGATGTTTCTGAGTCGTACAAGTTGTTTCGGTAGGGTAGAAAAGATGTTGAAGACGCCGAACGTTCAGGACGCCATTCGATCTCAAAAAGCTATGGAAATCTTGCAGGAGTGAAGGCTTTGTTGGACAGTGATCGCAGATTTAGTGCCCACATGTTCGCTTGCCACCCCCAAAAGTGATGTGCATCGACTTGTGACCGAGAATATTCGTATGACAAAAGGTGTGTGCAAAGTTGGTGCAGCGAGTGCTCTCATACGAACAAAAGTAAACTCCCACGCAGATCTGCCAAAAGGTTCTTGACTATGACTCAGCCACCCTTCAGTCCTGACGTTTCCCCACCAGACTTCTTCCTCTTCCCCACCTCAAATTCGTGCTGAAAGGACGACACCGGGGACGTTTTAACTATAAATAATTTGAAAACGTCTCATAATATCAATTCAAAATTGCTTCGTATGTTTTGAGTAAATTGCACCTGGAAAGGGAGTTATGTGCTTAATCATTCTAAGTAGAGCTGCCCGCCCGCCCCGAGGGCCCGGATGCGAATCCCGGCGTTGATGGGTTTTCCCACGGGGTTTTTTGTCCAATCTCGACGGAGAGTGCCGTATATTCCATTCATGTTAACCTCGTCGATGACGCCGAGCGAGAGGGGGAAATAAGAGGAGGAAAGGAGGGGGTAAATTTGAGGGTTACGAACGCATTAGGTGTGCGTAGAGGCTGATTTTGGGTTCGAAGTTAAAACACTGCCCATCGAGGGGGTTGCAGTCCGTGGAGGCTCTAGTATGCAGGTCAAAACATACTCACCTACTCGAGAAGGAAAGGGTAGTTCTCCCTCCCCTTCTCCTCGCTCCCCTTAGACTCCTTTCACTTTCGAATCGCTCTTTGAGCACGTTTCTCCTCCGTGAGTGTTCCCCCCCCCCCTAGTAAATCCAAGATGGACCAGAAACCCACCTGCGCAGTCGGCTACTGAGTGTCCGCCAACGTATCTGTTAGGGAAGATACCGTACACTCCACCTGTCAGATAGGGAACATTCAAAATACCCTTTCGACCCCAATTAAAAGCGCTCCAATCGTTAATTAAGTCTCTTACCCACTCTCTCACTAAAACAGTAACGTAGATAGTTCGTCTATCCTCCGCTGCATGTCATTTTCGATCTAAGTACTGGACAAAGGCTTGAATGGAAACTGAGGTTGAAGTGAATGCAATATCGTGATTTCGGCGTTATTCACGCGTAATTTATTGCATAAAAATTCTAAAAATGAGCTTATATGGATAAGAGTGACCGTGAGTCGTGAGTGCGGGGCGTCTTCATGCAGTCACGCGTATTCGCTAATGCGCACACCCGCGCGCGCAGCGTAGGAGTTCATCTGTCTGTTCATATGTTCACTTGTGTCCTCTCCCGTTCGTCGCCGAGGGTCAAGTCCGCCGTATGCCTTCCTCTTATTCGCCGGCGCTGCCACAACATCCACCGGATTTCCCACCAACACGACTCATCTCGTATTTTCAATTTATCACCATCATGTGCACCCCATTCATGCACGCCTTCCGTGAATTGTAATGAGTCATTGGGTCCCGTTATCCCGTGCATTATACCTCATTCAAATCGAATTCTCATTTGATGGACAATTGACTAGATCTACAAGGTTTTTATGAAAAGTATCGGTAACAATTTTTTCCTGACCTGTGTGTGAAGTGCTGAATTCAGACCGTCGTTTAAGTGTGCGCATGATCGAGTGTCGTTTGGGATTGATAAAAGGACAGTCCACACCGTTATCACTGAAAATTTGGCGATGCGAAAGATCTGCGCTAAACCCGTCCCTAAAGTTTTGACGGACGACCAAGAGCAGAGTCGAGTGTGTGCTTACTAAGACCTTCTACAACTACATCGCGACGATTCCCCAACCACCTTACAGTCCCGACTTGGCACCAGAAGGCTATTTCCTATTCCCAAAAGTGGAATCATCCCTCAAAGGACACCGCCATGGAACCCTAAGTGCCGTCAAAGAAGCTTGCACGCGCACCCTTAAGGCCCTTCCGGAATATTCCTGCCAGGGAGCCTACGAGTCGTGGAAAAGCCGCTAGAAAAGGTGTTCCCATGCTCAAGGGTGCTTTCACGAATTTTGAGGCATTGCAGCAATATCTGAAATTAATCTAGTTTTCCGAAAATTTAACCGATACTTTTTATACAAGCCATGAATACGTCTCGTGATGATCGCTTCTTATCTGGCTGATATGTTGCGTGCATGTTATATGTACGGAAAACTTATTATTTATCGTTCGTGCGAAGCCCTCCATTACTCTTAGGCGAGCCTAAAGCTGAGAGTAGAGCAACTTCCGAATGGCCAAAAGCCGTTGATTCACTGTTTAAAATAAATCTGTTTCCCGGGAAAACACTCCACGTCTTAATCAAACGTTGCAAAGTGGTCTTATGAAAGTTACTGTCTGAAACTCACCTTGAGATACATGATCTCAAAGGGTGGCATATGCATCCATTTTTATCTCCATAGTTCAGTAATAACACCAAATTATCCCTAAGATTTAAAAAAATGTATTTATATTAATCCCTGCAAGCCGCCGCTAGGGTGTATGGCAGGGGGTGAGTACACACCAGGCTAATTTTAACTCAAATATGATCTAATTGCGGTGGGACTATGTTATTTTGATCCCGCATCGTTCGTGGAAAAAAGATATCTTAAATCCATCTAAACTACCCTTGACCTCTCTAATTTTATTAACATGATCTCTCCTACCGTAGTATGATGGGAGTAATAATACACTTTCAACGTCACTGCTAAAGAGACATTCTTCCAATTTATGCAAGAGATTTAATCTGTAATTTAACCTTCGCTCCGTAAGCGATTCCCAACGCTACTAAGTTGATCATAACAATGTTTCATGAATCTTGCTCCTCTACGCTGCACTCGATCCTATTCTGCAATTGATCCAATTTCGTGAGTATCCCATATATCGCACTAGCAACATATTCTAAATGAGGCCTAACAAGCGAAATATAACATTTCTCTTTGACCTTTACATCGCTTTTACCCAGTACTCTTCTAATAAATCCTGATTTTTTTTAGCTTTTCCACATATTCCCCGTATGTGTTTCACCCGGGAGAAATCGTGAATGAGCGTAACGCTTACATATTTAATTGAGTCTTCACATTCCATTAAATTAAGATTCATTTGAGGAAGAAAATAATCACCTGATGCTATCGTACTTCCGACACGAAAGTGATCACCTTCACACCCAGGAATCATTTCCTGTAAATATTCATCGTGAGTTTACCTCAGTTCTCTATTCCAGCTATTTTAAAATCTTTTTTATTTTACAGGAAGTATTATTTTATACATTTCTTATTAATTCAAAACAAATCTTTCTCTTCCATGATGCATTCTCTGCGTAGGAGACCGTACATATTAATTCTCCTAGCTTGTAATCACATTGGTAATATTTTTATGAGGATGCTATGAAAGTGAAACAACACACGTAGTGAAACGTGAAAGTGAAACATAACACACGAAGAGCAGGGGATAAACATTAAAAGGGATCGTGAATTTCGGGAGTTTGAGGGGCTCAAACTTTAAATTCCAACTGTATCTTTGCTGTACTCCACCCAGCACTTTACTCGAAGAGGCTCGTACTTGGTTTTGCTGCTCAGCAGTTTCATCAATTGACGATTCCACCGGAAGGCAAAACCGAAATAAAATTTCGTGTGCCATACGTATTACAAATCTACCGCGGTCATGTGAATCATGGTAAAATTTCACCGTGAATTACACCTGACACACCCAGTTAAACCGTGAGATCAGACCTCGAAAGTATAAGAGCAGCCTTTGTTTCCCACCACAGCAAAAGCATTACACCTGTCACTGTTGAAATTTCACGTCTTATGCATACTTTTCCCCCAATAATAAAAATACAGTTTTTAAATTTTCTCCCCCAAGATTGAAAGCGGACGTGGGAGCTGTCCTGCGGGGATGCGATCGGCACGCGGGGGAGGGTTAGCAGCGAAAAGCGCGCCCCGCCCGCCGGCATCCTCTCAGTTCACGTTCGCAAGCGGAAAGGCCTCCTTCCATCTCTCATTCCCTCATTAACCAAAATTTCATAGATTTATTAATGTTGGTCATTGACATTGCCCCCGGCAAAATAATGGCGCGTGTTCCAAGATGATGGCATGGACAAATCTCGTCCACTACGAACCAGCATCACCCGTCCTCCGTATCGATGGACCTCTCTGAGGACTGTGCCGGAAACTCTCTTCATTTCTCAACTCAAGGGATCACATATTTTTGAAATAAAAGTTCCAAAATACAAATATGATCATCAGAGTAACCAACCCGAAGGTTTGTTTCGATAGGCGAAGGCAGAGCTCGCCCTCAAGTGGGCCCAATAGTGCGTGTGAAATTTACGCATAGTAAAAGGGCAGTGACGGCGCCAGTTTCTGATTCCGTATGCCCATTTCGGTTCGAATATTATGATTGTTTTAAAGGAATTGTGCACACAAAGGCATTTACCAGGATTCGAGCCTAGGGCCCTCCATTCAGAAGCCGAACGCTCTACGCACCACCTCCATAACGCAAAGCAATGGAACAACAGCAAAATAGTACTGCATCACGAAGTAAAATTATACTGAAGGTAAATTCACATCACCACTACAGGATTCCCGCAAGGGTTATGCTTATAAAAATACGCAAATAACATGCTGACCATTAAAAGTATCGCGATGAGGGGTACTATGCTATGCATGAGGGGTAGTCAAATAAAAACCCAACAACCGCTACAAAAACCAGTCCGCGCGCCAGCAAGGGCATAACCCAACAACTGCGTGCGCCAGTCAGTTGTCACTATGCATTTCTCCTACAACAGCGATAGCAGCATCGATACGTAAAAAGCTAGCATCTAGTTTTTAGCGGACTGCGTGTTATAGCGCGTGTTCGGTTGTCATTTGACTGATCCTAGTACTTAGGTGAGGGTGAAAGAAAGAGAAAAAAACACTATGCACTTCCACACACTTTTAATATAACACGACCATGGTTTCGATGCTGCGCATCATCATCAGGTGGCGAAACTATGGTCGTGTTATATTAAAAGTGTGTGGAAGTGCATAGTGTTTTTTCTCTTTCTTTCACCCTCACCATGAAAGAATTCCACAAAGTTAAGCCTGAAACTGTTAGCTTTATCTAGTACTTAGAATTGTAATGCTAACGATCTAAATACAATACAAAAGTACGGCAAGATATTGGTGCTAGAATTAAATTCGACTCCACCCGAAAACACACATTACAGGGAACCAACATAACACACGTGGAAACGGTAAAATACTCGTGTGTGACGATAGCTAAGGATATGTCCTCAGTAAAATACATTGGTGAAATTTTTGGAATAGCAAATAAAAAGTTAGGAATGAAAAGTATAATTGGAAATTGTAATGATAGGGTCGAGGAGCTTTGTTATTTCACGTTAGTTAGTCCCCAAAGAGAGTATCCTGTTAGTGTATAGGATCCTCACGAGGTGGGCTTAATTTTGGAACTAGATCGAGTGTAACGAAGAGCAGCTAGGATTGTGAAAATTTGTTATTAACAAGGAAGCAGTGTCACGACACTATTAGAAGAATTAGGATGGGAGCCCCTAGTTAACCGTAGGTTGAAATACAGGTTAAATTTATGGCGCAAATTTGAGGTAGGTTATTTATCTGAGGATGTTAAAGACATATTCGTATTACAGACCCCGACTTACTATTATAGATCAGATCACCAACGTAAAATCAGGGAGATTTATTGTAGATCGGATTTATTTAAAATGTCATTTTTTCCTCGCACCATTGGAGTTCAAAATAGACATGACAGCAATCTCGTAGGAGATAAGTAGAATTGGCAGTGTTTAATTTTTGTCGATATCCTGCATGCTCTTTCCTGCTGTTATTTTTTTATTTGGTAGATCCATATTTTTAATAGTTTTATCGCATAATTTGAATATACGTATACTATTATTGAATATTATTGCATTTAAGCACCTTTTTTCGTTTGATTAATATTTTTCGAGTGCATGATCAAACTAATATTTGCGTAGAGGTGACATAGTTGGGATTCTGCATGCATGGTTGGTGACCTAACAACCCCCGCCGCACGCCCTTGCGGTGGCTAGCGAGCTGTTGTGTAAATGTAGATGCAGAATAGTTACTCCCAATCAGCGATACCTCTATGAGCACCAGCTTGAAACTTTCATTTTTATCTCAATCGTTGTCACTACACACGACGCAATTGTTCACTGCAGTGCCAAGATTGCGATCACGGATCTTATGAGTCCTCGGAACCATTCATTTGTGACAGCAGCGCCAACATCCGGAAAATCAGAAAAACGGCGATAGGAATTTCTTCATCATTCGTATTAATGAAGATCGCAATTTTCTGTCATTTGACGAAATGGTGTCGTGGATTTGCCTAAAATATATTTTCAACTGTCTTTTCTTTCCTTCCGCATGTCATATCCTAGCGTGGAACGGTGGATCTACCCAGCAAAAATTCCACGACGTGGCTGCCGCAAAACCATAACCCGAAACTCAATAAGCGCCATAGTTCCTCCCTTCTATTATAATATTTTTTGTGAAATCACGGAGCTAAATGAGGGTGACGCGGATGACGAACATGGTGAGCTTAGATTGACAAGCACCTTTGCAAAATGCACGAGTACATTCTTGCTAATATTCCTTTGGTGTTACAAGAATCTTAAGGTTTTTGACCTCTTTAAGAATTACAAACCACATTCTCTAGTTTTTATTAGTTTCGAGTAATTAGATTCGCAAAAACGTAAGGAATACGAGGTAATGTCGTTAAATAAGCCGCAAACGTTTCGCAAACTAGCGAACTAGCTCTTACGAGCATTTCATTCGGAAAGCTAGGAATATCCATCGCACAGTCCTGACTTAGTCCCCTTGGAGTGGTTTTCATCTGCCGCTAAAAAAATCATTTGGGTGGTCGTAGGCCGAAGAGGCTACTCGTTGGCTGCGACAGCAAACAAAATACTTCTTTGGTGCGGGCTATTAAGGACTTGTAAAGAGATGGGATGAGTGTCTGAATGTGAACAGTGTGAATACGTAGAAAAGTGGAATAAATTTTAAGTTTCCCTTTAAATCCCTCGTCCCTCTCCGCGGGGGGAAATTCCTGCTACCTGCAACGTTGGGTCGCATTCCCTGCCTTTTACAGACTCTTTGGGGGGTAGAGTGTTTTGTGGTGCATTTTCATGTGGTAGTGATGTTTCACATTCTTGCTTGTTGTGTCCTGGCTTGCGTGTTGTAGGATGGCTTTCGTGTTTCATCCTGGGGTGCAGTTTTTAGTTGTTTTGCGGTATATGTGTTTGCATGAGTGTTGGATGAAGGGATTTTTGCATGAGTGTGTGCGCTGCTGTGGGTGTAATTTTCCGTGTTGTTTTTTTGCATGTGGTATTTTTCCTTTTTACGGTTGGTGACCTAACACCCCCCGCCACACGCCCTTGCGGCGGCCTGCGGGGTATTATGTAGATGTAGAAATCCTAGGAATTTATTGCCTCATTATTAGTACTTTTTATGGGGTCTATTTACTAATTATTTAGATGAAAATTTGATGAAATTATGTATTATATTGGAACACGAAATAATAAAAGATCTTTGGCATGTACTTTTTACTACATGTTCGTTCCGAATTAATAGCTGTTATTGCTGGAATACTCTTGAAATACACTACCAGAGACGAGTAAAATAGAGACGCCGTTAAATAAAATAATTTTGTGTCAATGATTTTTAATATTTTATTGCAAGTTACACATACTAATTCAATTTGATACTGGTGTTCCCACTGTCCCAAACTCGATCGGTCACCATCGTCCAACCAACCCACCCACCACCAATGTCTCACAGAAATCGGGGACCCACGCTTATCGTACGTCATATCTTTTTATCATCATACAAGCATGTCGTTATATTTTGTCAAACAGAATTTTGCAACCAGTATTTCCGCACTATTAGCTAAATACTAACAGGCATAGATAATATTTATGCATTGGAATTTTGTGAAATTTGATAATTTATAAAAAATTATTGCTGAATCACTCACTTTTTCAATCAAATTTTTTTTATCTTAATGCCATTGGCTCGATTTGTTTTTCTTTAACCCCCCCTTCGCCTCCTTCCTAATTATTAAATGACGAATTCCGAGTCTTGAATCCTCCCTGTTGGTGGCAGAGTATAATAAATGCTAATACCTCCAAAATAGTAATTACCAATCATTTTAAGCATCTTTTTGTGTGGAGCGACCCAAGAAAAAGAAATATCATATCCTCTTCAGACTTAGCGTTATTCCGTTGTGCCATTGAAATAAAATGGGTAGACAGAGTGACAAGTGAATACCTACTTTGCAGAGTGGATGAAAACTTAGGGAAGACAATTTGAGCAGCTAGGCATTTCCAACTGTCTAAACATGGAGAGAGAAAAGAGGGAAAGTAAATGGACATCCCTAGCCACGATACGTGTAGCTCACAAAAGACCATAACGGATGGAAACGTCGCAGGCGGGAAAATGGAGAGAGAGAAACTGGAGACTATAAAGTCTCAATCTCGACCCCAATTAAATATCATTAAATAAATCAATAGAAGGCGTCGTATGTACTGTAGCAGTTATACGATGAAATGAAGGGAAAAGGACCTCAAAAGATAAATTTGATTTCGGAATTAGATCGAGTTCAGCGGAGGGGGGCTAAATTCGTCAAGCATTGGTATGACCAACGCAGTAACGTAACTACTTTGACAGAAAATTTAGGCTGGGATTCTCTCGCGTAGCGGCGTTTACAGTATAGATTAAACTTATCAAAACCATTTAAAGATGGGTCCTTTTCCGATGACGCCATGAACATAATAAGAACCCCAACGTATTACGATCGGAGGGATCACGAATATGAGGTTAGAGAGATAGACTGCAAGACTAAAAGGTTTAAAATGTCATTTTTCCTAAGAACGATAAGGTACCAGAATGCTTGTAGTCGAAATCCCCCTGGAGTCAGTTCGACACAATAAATATTGACCTACAAGGTAGGAACTGCGCATGGTTACATATACCTGTATGCACATATTCGAGTCCCGGGCAAGGCACTCTGGGCACCTGCAGCTCAACCCAAGCTATGTGATTTTTCGGGTACCAGATCTTCCTGGGCAACCATAACCGGCATAGGGAAAGGAACTGGCCCCCCTACCTTGATGTGTAAATTTCACACGCCGTATAGGGCTTAATACTGGGTGAACTCTATCATCACCACCCAAACCGACCTTCGGGTTGATTACTGTGTTTATGATTTTTTATGTTATATATATATATATATATATATATATATATATATATATATATATATATATATATATATATTTGTGGGTTCCTCCCTTCTTCTCCCACCCATTTGAAAAACCCCAACCCCCTCATCCCTTACCCTTTCCTCCTGGTACTGCACCCCCTGCCACACACACACACCTTTTTGGTGGCTCACAGGGTATTGATGTAGATTGGCAGATTGAATGAGAAGTGGAGAACTATTGCGAGTAACTCCAAATCTAAATCGATTTGTAAATTATTATAATGGTGAATTTCAATTCAGAAACAATTGAAACGCCAAACCAGGAATCAGTTACTTTCCAGAAAAAAAAATTTTAATAAGAAGCAGATTAGTGCGAATCGGAGTAAAAATATTGACTGACTAATAAAAATATGGAAAAAGATATTGAAATTGAGTCGCATCTGAAGCATTAACATGAAAAGAGCCGTTCATCAAAAACAAAAAGTCTGCGCATGTGCAATGTGCGTTTTCGATTGCCCATGGCAAGTCTGCTGTTGATAAGAAGTGGATCAACACTTGTTACCCTTCAACATAAATCAGCAAGCTAAGTTGACAGTTTTATATTTCGCCAAAGACTGTTATCTGAAGGCTTGTGGCATTGAGATTATACGCAGTGTATGACAAAAATTAGGCCGACAGAATCTTCGGTTTATTGCGTCTATTATTACCTCATTACTTATGGTTGTCACAATCTCACCGCCTTGAAAATTTAATATCTTACTCTATAACACTAGTATAACAGCAATAACAATAGTATCTATCAGCAAATTTGCTTTGAAAAAAACATTAAAGAAACTACGTAGTTGAGTGACAGTTAGATTCAACCAGAGACGCGTTGCGTAAAAATCGCAATTTTCATACAAATTGAACTCCTTTGTTATTTTTTATATTGTTTACTTTTGTTTTTATTATTATTTCATGAATTCATATTCCCTCATTCTCTTTTTGTTTGAATGACTTTTTTTTTCCCTACCGGTAACCTCACCCACCGAGGCCCAATCCCCGGACCCCCCCCCCCCTAATCGTCACCGCTCTCCACCCGATTGGTCGGAAGCTGTGGGGAAAGCCTTGCGACTCGTATTTCACGGGAGTCTACTTGAGAAGAGGAATTCGGAATGCGGGATTACCAAGGGGCGGCTGCCGGGAGGAAATCCTTGTTCTGTCTCAGGTGGGGTCTTCCATTTATCACTCTCCTTAACCCCCACCCCCTCCTCCGCCGTCCACATCATTCTCTTCCTCACCCCCTCCCCTCCCTCTTGGGTCGAGTGCCACGGCGAGGCTTAGTTACCACGGGGATACCAACCTCTAGCACGACTATACTCGGAATTAAACTTACTTCATTGGTTATGCTTTCCCATAGCGAACGGTGAAACAATATTGTTGGGTCACCGACATTTTAGCAAAGTTATTAAGTTTGTAAATGTCACCTCTAAAAGCAATACCTAGATGATACAGCAATGACCTTCCCTAACGCACATATTTTAGGAAAATATTTGGCCCGAGTAATGTTTACAAATTAATATCATCTACAACAGATGTCAACGCACAATACAATATCGTATGGTTGGTGTTCACATATTACCACAATGCCTCAAAATTCTTCAAAGTATCACCCCTAAAGCATCAACACACTATTGCTAGCGGCTTTTCCACGACTCGAAGCCTCCCCTGGTAGGCGGATTCCGGAAGGTCCTTGAGGGGACGTGCAAGCTTCTTTTATGGTACTTATTGTCCCATGGTGGTGTCCTTTGAGGGATAATTTCAATTTTGGGAATAGGAAATCGCCTGCTGGTGCCAAGTCGGGACTGTAAGGTGGTTGAGGAATCGTCGCGATGTAGTTGTAGAAGGTCTTAGTAAGCACACACTCGACTCTGCTCTTGGGCGTCCGTCAAAACTTTAGGGACGGGTTTAGCGCAGATCTTTCGCATGGCCAAAATTTTCAAAGATAATGGTGTCCACTGTCATCTTATGAATGCCAGTGCAATCTTAACCGACGCATCGTTTCGCGATAGTCTGAATTCAGCACTTCGCTCACTTGTTGCACATTGTCGCCGGTTCTTGACTTCGACGGCCGGGACGGACGGCCCTTCAGCGCGGGTCTGCCCGCTGCTGGATGGCCGTCAATATGCCAATACGATAAACGATCTACAATAAATGCCAATACGATGTGCAATCATGCGCACTCTTTACCGACGGTCTGAGTACAGTAATTCACACACGTCAGGAAAAAATTACTACCGATACTTTTTATACAAAACATGTATATATATACGAGGCATATTCATAAAGGGCCGTTTGCTTAAATTTAAATATTGGCGCGTCAGAACACAATTTTACTCCTGCAGCGCCATCTACTGATTCATTGAGAAGCTATAGCAGCATTTGTTTTGTTTTAGAAGTCGTTTTCTTGTCCGTGCATGCAAACAACAATGTCCGCGACAGTCGTTCATCTCGCCAGCTGTGAAGTGCGTTCTGTCATACGATTCTTGTATGCAAAAGGATTATAGGCGGCTGAAATTAATCGGAAGTTATGCCTAGTTTATGGACCTGCAGTTATGAGTGAAGGAAAGGTTAGACAATGGTGCCGGGATTTTAAAAATGGACGAACAAATGCCCATGACGAAGAACGAAGTGACAGGCCCAGTATTCTGACCGATGAAATTGTTTCGCAGGCGAAACAAAAACTGCGATGTGATCGTCGATTGACGATTAATGGCCTGGCTGAACAGTTTCCTCAACTTGGATGCAGTACTGTCAACAATTTTGTCACGGAAAACCTCGGATACCACAAAGTGTGTGCAAGGTGGGTACAGAAAATGCTCACCGACCAACACAAAGAGACTAGAATGCCCAGGGGGCCTGAGGTTTTGGGCCGTTACCAACAAGATGCAGATGACTTGTAGGCTCGCATTGTTATGCTCGCCTAATTCATGACCTTGCACCTAGCGACTACTTCCTCTTTTTGCACTTGAAACAGTGGCTCGGTGGACAACGTTTCGAAATAGTAGAGGAACTCAAGAACGGCGTTGTCAATTGGTTCAACTCTCAGGCGGCGAGCTTCTATGCAGAAGGGTTTAAGAAGCTGGTGCAGCGGTATGACAAATGCTTAGAAGTGAACGGCGACTATGTAGGGAAGTCAAGTAGGTTTGTAGCTAACTAAAAGTGCCAATAAAATGTGTTTCATATGAGTATATTTTTTCCTGTGACCAAACGGCCCTTACTTCATGAACATGACACGTATACATGCACAATTTCTAGCATAAGCCATGGTAGCACTATCAGGTATTGGAGTTAAAAGCGTCCGTTCTTCATCAAGTCACAGATAAGACGTCTCCAAGGTATAGCTTTCCAAATAAACAAAATTCAATTTTAAATATAACATAAAATCTTACGATAAATATGTTCAGCCTTTTAGTAACTTGACATAATTAAACTTTCTCATAAAAACTTGATTTTTATCAATTTTAATTTTCGTCAAAGTAGCAATGACTACTGCATTCAACAATTTCTGCCTTTAACAGGCACTGGAAAACATTCTCAGGGTATTCTGTTTAATATTGACAAGATGAGTAATAAGCCACAATTGTAATTTAAAGAGGTCTACAATATTCAAAAATTCACCCATTGCCACTAATGTTATTTACATGTATAGTGAATTCAAGGCTTCGAAGTCCATGTCTCCACGTAAGGGTTTTAAGGTCCCGCTACTTTTCGAAATTTTATTGAGTTGGCAGACGTTCAAGAAGAATGTTTTGTTCTTATGGAGAGCACAGAGATCAATTTATTTCTATCTTTCACTGCATTGAATAGAATTACGAGCTGTGTGACTACAGCCTTACATCATCCGATTATTCACATGCGGTTCTGTTAGAGAGAGGCGATATGTATCCACACAATTCCGCGCTAGTAAATTTATCTGCCAATTATTTGATCCAATGTATCGTGATTATCGATAATTTCGTTTTGATATTCGATTCTAAACACAAGTCTTTGTCATTTTCAAACGATCTAAACGATTTATAACCATGTATGTTGGATAATGCCTTGTAGGGGGATTATACGCATAGCTCCACCGGTTAGGCTTTAATTATGTAACGGAATATGAAAACAAATTCGAATAAATAATCCATGCATGTATGAAAATTTGTTACCTGTTCCTTTTCCACATGGCTATACTGGTGTTATTTTTTTAGACTTTTTAGATATTTTATTACCCTCCATGTCACCGCTAGGGTGTATGGCAGGGGGTTAATAAACACCAGACTAATTTTGACCAGAATGTGACCCCTACCGCCGTCGGACAATTTATTTGACATCTTAAATCTATCTGTTCCACATTTAAACTCTCTAATTTTGTTGACATGATACCTCCCGCCTTGGTAGAATCGGGATAATAATACAATTTCAACATCACTACTAAAGAGACGTCCTTCCAATTTATGCAAGAGATTTAATCTGTAATTTAACCATCGCTCCATTAAGTGATTCCCAGCATAGATTGTCTAATAATTTTGATGCGCTACTCAGTTTGTCATAACAACGTTTTACACGCACTAATCTTTATTTAATTAAGAGCGCCTTCAAGACGTATGTTCGTACGCACACCATAAATGACTAATAACACGCCACACGCACACAATATCGCAAAAAGATGACTCATTACATGCTAATGTATTTTCTCCTACTCCTGTAAACAGACTCTTAGATTGATTGCTACAGTTCACGGCGAAAGGCGGACAGAAGGAAAAAAAACAGCGTGATCAATTTACACATGGCGAAGGAATTTCAGGAAGTGATTCACTTTTCCACACCGGCGGCGAATTATCACCGTCAAGTCGAGTGGATGAGTTCAACCTTTCCCTTTTCGAAGTTATTGAGATGAATTCTTGTGAATGATCTCCTCTATCTCAGCGGAACGGAATGTTCCAGTCTACCGGCTTTGCAAACGGTGGGTAGCAATTTGGAACACCCTTCAGCCTAATTGATGAGGAAAATAAGGGCGCTAAAGGTGAAAATATTGGGAAAAGATTGCGTGGCGAAGGAATTAGTTGCACGAATTAGGGAAATTATGGATGGTACCACAAGGAAAGACACGAAGAGAAGAATGGTTATTAATTTAATATGAAGGGTAGCATTTTATGGATCGGAAACCTGGCTGCGAGGTAAGAGGTTGAGAGTAGATTGGAGGCATTTGGGGTGTGGGTGTAGCGGAGTGTGGAGAAAATAAGTTGGGCCAAGAGGAAACTAATGGCTAACTGTAAAATATGGAGAGAGAAAAAGAGAGGAGAATTCCGAAGAAGGTAGAAAAAAACGCACGTTGGATGGGATCTTTGGAGGCAGAGATTGAAGGGAGAATGCTATGCAAGCGGAGGGTAGGAAGTAAGACTGGAAATAAGCCTTTTGAGTATTCACTCCCTGCCACACACCCTAGTGATGGCTCCCATGGTACTAAATAAATAAAGGGAATTAGATACATCAAATGATATAAGTCTGAGAGAAATTCCATGCTAGATTTAATACGTAATAGTTTCTAGAGGAATTCAAAACCAAAATGTAATGTTTGATAGCCCGATGACCACACATCTAAAGAAATAAAATGGCATAGAATCACACCAGTTAGAACTGGAATACTTAAGGTGAAATTGAGTTTCAAGATCTTCCAACCCAAATGCTATTTTGCATCGGCAAATGGAGCCCAGAGAATATTGTTTGTCAATATTTCCAAACTGAACTCGGTACGCATATAATTCTGCGATAGGCTTGGAACGAGCGGCCATGGGTAAATGAAGTGGGTTGGTTAATGGCTGGATATAGGTTCGTTTCCTTTTGACTTTGAACACTCTCAACTTCACTCGACCCGCATGATTTTCCGAACAGGATACCTTCCAGTAGAAACCGCAGGGGGGACACGGGAAGAAGGGATTCCTTCTATATAATACTCTCCTGATGCATGGATTTCACACCTCGTATCAGGGTCATGATATTAGTTCTCACCTCATCTGGCAAAACCGACCCCCTGGTTGATGACTGTGGTGTACGTATACTTCATTAATAGCTACGAGGATTGTCCAGAAAGTGATCTCCGTTTGCATGAAGCGAGCGAAGTAGTGTAGGGAGCCGAATGATTGGCGTATTGACACACACCCTAGAGCAGTACGCCTTGATCTGCAGTTTTAGAATGCCAGGAAGGCCGCACCGCTTGTCTTTTGGTTATAGGAGAGAGTAAAAATTAATAATACAATTGGAAATCCCGTCAAATGTAAAATCCGTTTAGAGATAAGATTTTTACTGGCGATGGACTTCAAAGCTGCTGACATTCATCAGGAAATTTTTTCTGCGCACCGACTAAGTGATGATTGACAATGTTGCGCACCAGTGGTGTCGTTTGTTTAAGAGTGAACGGACAAATGCCCATGATGTCAATGGACTGGCCATCGGTTTGTGGCGAAAAATGAACTGCTCCAGAAAGTTGAAAACGTTCGTCGAAACTGGCGTTCTAAGATATCTGAGTTCTTCATAAAGTGTTCTACAGTTTTCTAGGAAATCCCAAGAGACTCTGCGGAAGATACCGTATCAGTAACTTTTAACGGAGTCATCCGTTACATGTGCATTACAACGCATCAATTTCAGAGGGTAAAAATCATTCGTTTTGACCGTGATTCGAACCTGGATCCCTTGATGTCCGATCGAGTGCTTAAGCTAGTTAAGCTACCGAGGCGACTTCTTACACTCCGAAATTTTAGGGGTTCTGAAGGAACAAGATGTTGCGTTGAAATACTGTACATACAATGTCACAGGCATTCGTGATCGTGCGCGAAGCGCCACAGCCCACGAGATTAAAACCGACTTAAAACACTTAGGTTGTTTTAATTGATAGTTTCCGGCGTAACTTTATGGAATCGATTCATATCGGAAATGAAAAAATAGTTGCTTTGTGATTTCATAGTAAATTTATTTCGATACGACCCGGGTTTCGACGTTCAACGTGGACCTGAAGATGGCGTTGAACGTCGAAAACCGGGTCGTATCGAAATAAATTTTCTGTGGAATCACAAAGTTACTATTTTTTCATTTCCAATAGGTTGCTTTACCTTTGGCAATTTCCGAAAAACTTCGGGAGATGCCGCGACAGTAACTTTTGACGGAGATTTCTACGAGTCTGTTGTATGGAATCCTAACTACATGTAAACAGGCTACCACAAGTTTTGTGCTCCTCGTCTGGACGAGGAACTAACTCTATGATGCTGTCATCGATTGACTGCGATCTCAGGAGGCAGAATTTTATACTGAAGGAATTTGAAATTTTTTTTCAGAGATACGGCAAATGCTTGGAACTGTTTAGCAAGTATGTGGAAAAATAGTACCGATGTAAATAATGAATTTTCTGCATTTATTCCAGTGGTTTTTTTATAGCCTAACGGAGGTTATTTTCTGGAGAGCCCTCGTACACCGTCATTGCTTGTACGAAAAAAATCGATAATTTATCGATTTATTTCGTCATATCCAATAAATTTCTTTCGCCTCAATGGAAGGATGCAATGCCATTAAGACGACTTAAGTAGTCACCTCTAACTTACTAGCGATGCGTCGCACCGTGGTAAATGGGCACAAACCCTCCGTCCCCAGAAGAGCAGTTAATCTGCTCACCAGGAGAAGCGTCTCCGGCCGTGTGGCTCGAATCTGAGGCATGACGTCTCCCCGACTCGAACCTCTACCCGATTCAGATGCTGCCCTATCTCCCTCCCCCCCACCCACTCCGCCCCTCCCTCTCCTCCCCTCTCGAGGGGATGCGAAGTGGTCTCAAAGTTGAAGGTCCGCCTTTCCCCTCGAATCGGTTCACGTCATCACAAAAAAGTCGTGCATGACGTCTCCCCGCACCACGTGCTATTCCCTGCGCGCTTGCGGCCCTTTCCAGACTATCACTCCGCGTTCAATGCGCGGCCATCTGCCCCTCCTAATTTTGCATATACGTACCAACCCCGCCTCCGCATCGCAGCGATGGTCACCGCAGCAGTGCGCGCAATAACACCTTTCCTCGTCGGAAAGAATCAATGATCAAATGTAATCACTATTGCAAAGTTACCGAGAGCCGAGTTTTATTAAGAATCAAGTTCACTTCAGGTCAATTGATTGAATTTGGGGAAGCATCAATTGTGTTCCGAATTTTTAGGTTTTTTCGAGAAAGTGCCTGTTTTAGTTTTTTTTGAGACCTATATATATATAAAGGTCTCACTTGAAGAAGGGCTCCAAGAGGGCCGAAAGCTCGAACAATTTACCGTGTGAGTGTCCTTTTAAATGTTGCTATTCTATTTGTGTTCTATTGTGCCGCTCGTGTGAGTTTTTCCGTACAATCGTGGTATATGTGTGTGTGTATATATATATATATATATATATATATATATATATATATATATATATATATATCCAACATATTATATATATATATATATATAATATATATATATATATAATCCAACATATTATATATATATATATATATATATATAAAATATATACGAGTGTGTGTGTATATATATATATATATATATATATATATATATATATAATATGTTGGAATGCATTCGGTGCTTTAAGCCCCACTTTCGTTGGATGCATAATATGTCGTGCTTGCATAGCTCATGTTGCAATCAACATTAAGCAATCTCTCGACCTTGGTTTTCAATTTCTGGGAAATATTCAACAGTCAGCCATAAACGCTTAAAAGAACCTCGATCAACAGAAAGCTAGAAGGATTTCGTGAACATCAGGAGGAAATTTTTTTCTTCGTTAACCTCATCATTATATGTCGTAACAGGAGGTTAATGATGGTGTTTTACTTTTTTACTTGCACATTTCCGCTTCTTTCCAGTTAGATGAATCACATTTCAATATGCGTAAGGCGACGCATCTCAATCCAATGCGATATTATTTGCTTTAGGATTTCGGATAGTACGAATTATATCCTAGTTCAACCAAACTAGAACGTATAGTTTGGCACGACTATAAAGTATGTGTATAGAGCTTAAAATTGGTTCTTAAATTTGGGTAAACCGTTTAGTAAACATATTCCTTCATTTATCTGGTTCTATTATTGATTTGCATGGGGTAAAGGAACTCTGTCAAATAGAAGGGAGTTGATGATGGAAGCCTTAAATAAAGACGCAAAGAAAATGCTGGAGAAAATTTTTATATCGAGGTGGATTTTATGTGGTAGTGGACAAATGTCGTTGAGCACAGAAAATAAGCTTATATTGGAAGATTTTTGAGATGGGGGGTGTGGTAGAAGATGGAGAGCTTGAAATGAACGGAAAGTAAAAAAGGTAGAGGTTTTAAAGAGGTTAGAAGAGTAGAGTGTGTCGTTGGGAGGACTCGGAGAAAACAGGAAAAATTGAGACAAAGAACATTGAGTGGCAATGGATTGTCGAAGAATGCGATGGAAAGAGTGCGGAAGGTAATGGACAGAGAAGACAAAGGGAGAAAGAGAATAGGTTTTTAAGAGGGTATGAAGAAAGACAAGAAGTACATGCAAGGAGTTGAAGAATAGCTTATTATAAAACAGACTGTTAGAATAACTATTAATATAATGCCGAGTCAGGTGGGGTTTAGAAGTTTGATGCTAGCAATACCTGGGTGCATCAATTAACTGTCTTGATCGTTGGAATACTCTAAGTAATATCTAATATGATTATTTTATTTAACCCTCGGTTGCTTGGGGCTCCGATTTTTGACACCCTATTTCGCTGCACCCAGAGCGGCCACTTAATTAATCCCATCACCTCTCAAGGGTAGGAAAAACTCACAGCGACCGCGCTGAGGACATCGGCAGCTGGCCTTTCGCTTCCATTGACGCCGAAGGAAGAACGCATGTGATGACGGCGATTGGAAAGGATTTACTCTTCCAGCGTCATTGAATATGAGTGCAGGGTAGCCAAGAGGGTGGAGCGTTCGGCAAAGGTTCCGGGCTCAAATCCGGGTGACGCCTAAACAGACGCAAACGAATTAGCCTCCGTGAGAGATCTCCCCAGAAAATATTGCCACGGAGCATGGGAAAGTGACAGCCTCTCCCTGGCAACCCTCTCACTGCGCGGATTTTTGCACGCCGCGCGGAACTCAAGCACTAGGTTAGCTCTGGCCTCAAACCAAGGAAACTGACCTTTGTACTGTTTATTGCCGGAACGTCGGTAAATAAATCTCGGAAATTCCCATCTATTTACATTTTTTTAAATGCAGATAAATTGGCATTTTCGCCAAAGCCGTTTAGTCTCCGCATTTGTTTTTCACGACAAAAGCAATGAATTACGAAATGCGAGACTAAGAAATGTGAAAGTATTAGATTGGGAGTTGGCGGACTATATGGTTTGTATAAAAAGATTCCAGAAAAGTTTCGGAAAACAGATTTATTTCAGATTTTACTTCAATGCCCCAAAATGCTTCCCTACATGTACATATGTACATCTCTTGAGCATCGACACACTTTGACCAGCGGCTTTTCCACGACTCGAAGGCTCCCTGGAAGGCGGATTCCGGAAGGTCCTTAAGGGCACGCGTGAAGGCTTCTTTGGCGGCACTCAGGGCTCCATGGTGGTGTTCTTTGAGGGAGCATTTCACTTTTGGAAATAGGAACTAGTCTGCCGGTGCCAAGTCGGGACTGTAAGGGGATTAGGGAATCGTCGCGATGCCATTTTTCGTCAGGTAGTTTGTTACCTTGGAGCAGGTGTGGCTGAGTGAATTGTCGTGATGCAATATCTAATTTCCGGCGATGTCTAGCCTCACCCGGTTGACCCTTCTTTCTCTATAGGTAAAAATAACCATTCACTGTGCACCGTAGGTACAAATTCGTAATGGACCGCCCCCTTGGAGTCGAAGAAAACGATGAGTATGGATTTCACGCTGATTTTGCTCATTCAAGCCTTTTTTGGACAAGGTGATGCCGCGGTGAGCCATTCAGAACTTTGTCGATTTATTTCCGGGTCGTATTTGTTTATTCAATTTTTGTCTCCCGTGATTGCGTTGCCCAAAAATTCGGGGTCTTCTACAACGCGTTGCATAAGGTATTTGCAAGCAGACACTCGATTCTACTTTTGGTCACCAATCAAGACCTTGGGGACGAGTTTAGCGTAGATCTTTCGCCAAATTTTCAGTGATAATGGTGTGAACTGTCATCTTACCATTGCCAATACGATCTGCGATCGTGCGCACATTTAACCGATAATCTGAATTCAGCACTTCACCCACTCTTTGCACGCTGTCGTCGGTTCCTGACGCCCACGGCCATCCAGCGTGGGGCTCGTCCTCTACACTGTTTCGGCCATCTTTGAAGAGCTTGTGTCGCTTAAAAACTGCAGTTTGTGGCATACGTTCATCCTTGAACACTTGGCAAATCATTCCCAATGTCTTCGTACCCGATTTCCTCAGTCTAATACAAAATTTGATGCCCTACTGCTGTTCAATCGTTCGCTATATTTTGCGCACCGAGCAACTCGACAAGGGGTCCACTAAAAGCGCGATCTAGATCTAGAAGGAATGAACGCACGCTCGCAGACGATCGGAGTTTGGCGAGTGCTGAAGACCAGACCCCACACCGCCGAGCTTGCGCGCTGCGACTTAGAGAAACGTCAGGAAAAAATTGTTCCCGATACTTTTTACACAAGCCTTGTATGAGGAGAGACAGGTTCAGACCACTGGAAAAGGAGGCCACTGAAGAATATGACAAATCAACGCGTGGTGCAGAAGCGAATTCTGAAGATCAAGCGGTGAGCTAAAAGCACTGACGAAGTCTATATGAGTAGTGGAGAGAAGTACCAGAAGGACTGGAAATGTCTTGAAATATAATTGAGCCTAAGGAAATGGAAGGGAATCATGAACAAGTCCCCCCACTCCATTTGCCGTCACTCTTCCAGTTGCGGCTGCACTTGCTCGTCATTACCGATGATCTCACGAGATTTGGACCGTGGCGCCGCCGGAGTCACGAGAGCGAACCCCCCCCCCCCTTTCTCCCTGGAGACTCTTTCCTCTTCTAGCGGCAAGAGGAGGCAAGGACGGGGAAAGTACGCTTGGAACATCTGCGGACGGCCGCATTGAGGAAAGTTGGCCTCATCAAACGAAGAGTGAGAAAATACGATTGAATAAATTAAATATAGTTGTTAGTTATCGTAACGTAGACCACACCTCGTATAGGCATCGAGCACATAGGATTCTGCACAAGTGGATCCACGAATTTCAGAACTCAACAGGAAATGGGGAAAAGTCGCTCGTTTCGTAAAGAACCGTTATGATTGTACAGTGAGAGTCACATTATTTTCGGTTGACCCAGACTAAATGCAGGATTCAGAGAGTCACTCGTAATTCGAGTTCAACACCGTCACAGAAGGAATCATTTAGAACCTCACATGAATTAAGTAGGCTGGACCGCAACGAGACCGCGTAGGAACTGCCGATGTTTCAAACAGGCTAACATACGAGGAACACTTTTTCACACGTAGTACTGTGGGTGAGGAGGGAAGGTTGTTTGGAGAAATTAGGAGAAATTTTGATGCAGGGCGTTATGAAATGGCAAATTTTTGTTGAGGAGTGATTCATAGAGAGGAGGATTCTGGGTATGTGAGGTAGGGTGAGAATATTTTAACTTGCTGGTCGGATTTATGGGATACCGCAAGTATATTGAGTTGAAGAATAGTTGATTGCAATCTAGGGGTTAAATTTATCGTGCCACATTAGTTGGGACTTAGGTTCGATAAGTAAGGGTCATCAAAATCGTACCATGAACGGAAAGGCTAATTGCTTACCTTTATTTCCGTTTCGAAAAGTTCTTAATCTTGCTATCTTTCTGTTTAATGGAAAGTGATCCCTAGAATTAATCACAGTACTTCGACAGTAGTTTGAAGTAGTAATATATTAACCATGTTTAGCATATGTGGCATTCCGTTAATTCTTTTTTTTAATTTTATCATTGGTCCATGTCAATAATACAATAAGATAATGTTTTAATTCTATACTTAATCGGCCAGTCCCCCAGTGGTCTCTATACAAATTTACGTACAAGTTTTGAAAATGTTTTAAATCGAAAAAATAAACAATGGTGTGAGTTTCACACTGTATAATGCATTTATGTAACAATTATTCACATTTAAACTCGGATATGAATCCCGAGAATAAGTTCTCGTTTCCATATTTTTTTGCATTGATGTTTGACAGTTTTTTCAAATGTCAGGTGTTTTATAAGGGTGAAATTGGCTTGATAAGTGCACCCCAAGAGAGAATGAGTGCAGAGATTGTATCATCATCGACATGGGATTTCATTTGCCTTCGAATATCAAAGAATTTTACGAAAACATCGACTCGATATTTTCCTATACATATTTTTCATGCTGAATGGAGTGTACTTAATAGTTGGATTAAATATTAGTTTTTTATTGCTATTAATTGATCCAGTGAATTCCGTCAAGGTTTACAGAATACGCGCTTTCTTCTCACCGAACACCGCTGCCGTGGACGGCGAAACCGAAGAGACCGGCTCGCACCTCCCCCGTATCCGCCACTCTCACCAAATGAGCATCGCACTCCGTAAGATTCTTAAGCGCTTTCCAACAATTTTGCAAGACACCAGTTGCACGGCAGATCTTTATTGGAAAATTTCATACAAATTTCCCGGTTCAAACCCAGGTCAAGGCGAATGATTTTTACGTTCTGATTTTGTATCATTATCATTATTTTATTCACGTATTTGATTCTTACTCCATACCTATCACACTGATTTTCTATTGCGTTCGGCAATCATTGCAACCCGCTGTCTGTGTCACTTACTGAAGCTTGCTCATTGGAAAATTTAACTCTCTTCTTAGATTATCCGCTTACTTTCATTCCTATCTCCAGGTTTTCCTAAGCCTGTTTCACCACTTTCTCCATAAGCGTTAAAAAGCACGGGTGATAATTGAACAGCTCTGCCTTACCTTTCTTCCACCCACCCCATCTCGACTCTCCATTCGTCAAACACACCTGAGCAGTCTGAGACGTGTTAAGGTTTCTAAGCAGGCACTCAACCCTCCGACCTACCCCAATATTCTGCCACACATTAATTATTTCCACCCAATTAAGCGTGTCGAACGCTTTCTCTATCTGCATGAAGGGCACAAATTCTAGTCGAATTCTTGATGCATTCATTTCTCTATGCTCTCTCGTAAAAACGATGGCGTGAAACGTATCCATACTCTTTCAAAACCCAAATTTATTTCCCCTAGGTAATCATTTTCTCACTTCTCCTCCCTTTTTTGGTGTTGAAATATTACCTAGTATGGTCCAATACATGCATGGAAATATTGGGACAACTTGACTTAAATAACGAATGTGTAACAATATTTCGGAAGAAAGATTTTTGAACGCAAAGGGAGGGTGACCTAGCTCTTCCGGCGGTTGGATGAAGCGGGTGGGGGACAGGTGGGTCCGCCACCGGTGACCATTGGCGACGCGGTGGGACCTCGGGCGTTCCGAAGTCATTACGTCATCATAAAGCAGCGCCGCAAACGTCATGGCTTCTCACGTGAAACTACTCCGTATGAAACAGTAAAACAAGTATGTTTAAAGTTTGATTCGACGATTAAATCGACAGCCCTGACGTCCCATTGATTATATAGGTGATTAAATTTTTGTCAATGGTTTCAGAGACATTTTAATTGAACATTATACGTGCGAGACCTTTAATGAGACCAGAATGACACCTTTGGTCCTTCTCATAAGGTCCTAGCGTCATATGGCGTCATAAACAGGAAGACAAATTGTGATTCATATGCATATTGTGCCACATAGCTGGGGATATTTCTGGGAAGGCAAATTATTTATATTTCCCCTCCACAAAACGCGGCGTTTTGGCGCCAAATGCATACGTGCAGTCAGCCAACGATAAACTGTAAACTACGCAACATAATCTTAATTTTTTCTCCTTTTACTATATTGCATAATTGCACATTTGTTACGCAGATAGTGACTAAATACGCGAAAGAATATAAACGGATTCGATAAATACCAAGTGCGTATTTAATGAAATTTATTGTCTACAGTGTGACTTTCTGGAATTTACCCAACATAATGAAGTAAAATGAGTAACTTTGTAAAGTTTACACATGCTATTTTTAGAACAAGACCTAATACCTACGCAATTAGTTGGAAAAAATGTAGTTCGGAAAGCAGGGACTTCTTATTTTGAGCGCTTTAGATGAAGTTAATTTTTAAACATATCCATCCATTAGTAGCTAAAAGTATAACATGTAGAGATGATAAGAATAAATTTTCTAGGGGTAGATATGAATCAGATTGAACTAAACTGAGAGTTCAAAGCGATCATTAATCTTGAATAGACTTCAACATTTTTTGGGTTCATAAATTTTAATTTTTTTTCCACTCACCAATCTCATGGAAACAAAATGAAACTTAATAATGTAAACGAAACCACAATTTAGGGTTTACTTTGTCCGTTAAGGTTATTCAAGATTTAAGGCGACCTAAAAATTCTTGAAATTATAAAAACTTGCGTGATCAACATGGAATTTGCAATTAATCAAAAAAATTACGCATCAAAACTCAAAGGGTCTCCATGAAGATGGTACACTATCCTGATCGAAATTGATTTCTATTATTTTCTCAGATTAAATGTCCACATTTTTTGGGGATGTGGTTGTTACAGCGACAATTGTTTTGCATGGACACGCACGATAAACTTCCCTTGTTATTTCAAAGAAACTGCGGGAGATGCCGCAACAGTAACCTTTAACGGAGTCATCCGTTAATGTGGATTGCAATGCAACAATTTCAGAGTGTAAAAATCATTTACCGGGATCCCGGTTGTTGCATTCCGTAGTTATGTCTGCGCAAAAATCACTGATGATAAAAAAATATCATTTTCATTTACGGTTGTTGACAGTGTTTGGAACAATCTACTTCTGAGCTATACGTGTCAAGTTCGGACCAGTGGAATTCATGTGGTGCTCCAGGACTTTGAATAAACTGTGGTACATAATAACTCATCGCCGATTGACATGCTCGATACAAACTAGCCTAGCGCAAGGATGCAGCGGGGAATTATTCATAGATTGCTTCGCCTTCATTTCATCACCTTCACATGACCTACTTATTCCAAATATATTCCGTTTTGACTCAATTCGATCAATCATGACCCCAAGGCCCTTCGCGCCCTCTCAACGAATTCCGATTCACCGAAGAATGAGAGGGCTTGCGTGAAGCCATGGAAATGAGTGTAGCAGTTTCGGGAAAAAATCAGGAATGGGACCGTAGGTGAAGGGTAAGTAGTTCTGTGCGAAGTACAACGATTATTCCAATTACTTGCCAGCGAAGTTGGCGTTCTATCAGAAGAAACAACTCCCGACGGTAAGTAATACAGGGTGTTTGAAAATGAATATCAGTGTTCTTCGGTGAAGCAACTGTAAATGGTGTTTCTTATCTTAATGCGCTGGTACTATAGCCCTTTCCCCAATTGGAAGAAGCTGAACCAGATAACTTTATTTGGCAGCAATATAGTACGCTACTTCACTGGCATAACTCAGTGAGCAATTGGTTAAACGGCGTTGTACCCGACGGCTGGATTGGCCGCAAGAGGCCGGATGACAGAGCTTGTTTTCCATAGCCTCCACTGTCACCCAATCTCGCACCATGTGATTTTTTTACCTTTGGGGGTTCATAAAGGATCATGTGTGTGTTCCTCCGCCACCAGCAGACCAACCCGACTAAAGAAACAGGATTGAAGCACTTGTTGCAACAATGACTTCTGACACAGTGATCAAGGTTTGGGTAGAACTCGCCTATCGACTCGATGTGTGCCGTGTGACGAATGGTGCTCACATTGTACACTTGCAGGAAAAAAATGTTCAAGTTCCCCTTTTGATCTATGCATAATTTATTATTTTAAATTAAATATAATACACACCGCATGGTTATAAAACACCAATATTCCATTTGAAACCACCTGTACTAGTAAAAACATAAAGCGGAGATTCGTTAAAATTTAGGCATAGAGCCTACTCTTCTACGGACGTAGCGATGTCAATGTGGTGCTCCAGAAGAATGTTAAAAATGAAACTGATTGACGGAGTAACAGATAAAGAGGTGCGTGAGTACCAGTGAGCGAAGAGAGAAACTTATTAGGGAGGCAATGGCAAAACACCACCTCTTAGAAAAATGAGAGGGGAATTGATTAAACATATTCTGAGTCGCGATAGCTTACCGAAGAGCAACACATAAATGATGTATATAGAGTTTAGGCATCATACTAAGGGAGGCGGGTTGAATTGCGAGAAAATGGTGATGGAGGAACTGCGACGGAATTGAGAGATTGGCGGGGAATCAACCATAGAGCTTTTGCAAACGATGCCTCTGACAGATCGGTGATGATATTACAAAGAACCCTGGTAAAATTCATTGAGCTTAACCTCGTCTTAATGACATTCAGGATGAAAACCTCCTCCCATGAATGGTTCCAGGGCAGTCCAAAAAGTAACCTCCGTTTTCGTGTAGCTTAAGAATAGGCGGAAGGAACCGAATGATCATTGTATTGAGTTTTTGTATCGTCGCTGTATTTGATTTTGCATGTGGTTGTGTTCCTTTCTACAGGTAGTGACCCAGCACCCCCCGTCACACGCCCTTGTGGCGGCTTGCGGGGTATTATGTAGATGTAGATTGACGCAGGCAATAGGTCAATACGCGTCGAACTGCAGTGGTCGGAAGGTCACGCCGCTTGTCGTTTGTTAACCTTAAAGAGTCAACATGAGCAAAACAATTGAAATTTCTGGCATTTGTGAAGTTCGTTCAGTGATAGGTTTTTTACTGAGATAAAAATTCAAAGCTGCTGACATTCATCGGGAAATTTGTGCTCTGTACGGACCAAATGTGATGAGGCGTATTACGATATCAGTAATCCTTAAAACATTTTCCACTTATTTCTACCACTCTGTTGCATGGAAACACGACTGAAAAGTTAGGCTTACTACATGTTTTGTGATCGTCTCGACGGATAAACTTCAAGATGCCGCCTTCTCGCAAATCTCTTGCATAATTTGGAAGGGTATCACTTCATCGATGCTATTGAAAATTAATAATTAACCCATCGTACTACGGTAGGATGTCATCATGTCATGTCAGCAGACAATGTTAGTAAAATTAGAGAGATTTAGTGTAGAACAGATAGATTTAAGATGTCATTTTTCTCACGAACGATAAGGGATTAGAATAACGTTTTCCGACCATGGGACATATTCGGGTGAAACATTAGTCTGGTGTGTATTCACCCCCTGCCACTTACCCTAGCGGTGGTTTGCAGTGTACCGTGTGGATACAAAGGCGAATTCATGCATAACCATAATACAGTGTATCTGATGTCTTCCTGACTCCCCAGGCAATTTTAAGTCAGCCCACACCTTTTGTGGTGTCTAAATCAAGTGTTCGGAATGATTAAGCCCTGTCTCCTGCAGAACTCGAGTGCTTCGTCCCCTCGGTCATTCATTGTTCCTAAATTGATGTCCCCTTCCCAAATACCACATCGCCTCCCCGCCTTCCGCCGCGTTCTTATCCCCCATAGCTATAAAATATTTCCTTCTCCCCACTCTTCGCTTTATATTTTCTATATTACCTACCATCGGCGTCTTTTAACATCTACATAATACCCCGCAAACCGCCGCAAGGGCATGTGGCGGGGGGTGTTAGGTCACCACCCGTCTTTCTTACTTTCCGTGTTCCTATTCTACGTAGTTCGATCGGCCATCTTCTGTTTCCTCTGTGCTGCTGCTATATATTTCGCTTTACAAGGATTTTTTGAGATGACCACCTCGGGAGCCTTGGCTCTCCCGCAGCCGGATACGACGCATATCCCAGAGGGTCGAGTCCCGTATAGTTGCCAAACTTCTTTCCCTTTGCACCATAAGCACACGTATAAGGGTCTTTTTTCACTTGAACATGGAAATATGCTTCCTAAATTTACCTTGCGCATTTCCTTGATTTTTTTAACTCTTCAATCGCGATGTTCATATTGAGTTTCACTTTTACCATCACTCTTTCTTTCCTTCACCTCAATCCAGCAATGAACTACACTTTGGTTTCATCTAAGCTTCCAAAATTTTTGCCAGAAAGTGAATTCTGATTCAATTACCCATATAATTCTTTCATATCGCCGGGACACTACTCGCTAGAAAACTGGAAAATATAGCACCCTAAAAGAACACCATATATATGAAACTCTAACAATTTTCGTTCACTGCCGCACTTAAAAGCTTGCTTCTAAGCACTCCCAAAACAACGATTGGTATTCAGAAAACGTTATTGAATTTGAAAATACATTCATGAATCAACGGCTAAACTCCAATTCCCTATTCTAATTGGTTCGGGCTTCTCTGCTGCTGCTGTCTCTTTCTCTTCGTAAGGATTTCGTGAAATGACGTCCTCCTTTGCCTTGCCCCTCCAGCTACCGTTCGCTTCGGTATGAACGGGAAATCTTTCCACAAAGTAAAAATACCTGACTCTATTTTTTTTCTGGTCTATGGAAAATTCTTTCATCTTGAATGGGAATAGAAAACCAAAACTGTTAAGTCTCCAATACAGTTAATCGGAGACGACCATGGTATCGCTGTAACACAGCATTGTCAGGTGACTATTGAATCATGCGAGCACTTGAAGCACATAATAATGTGTGCTTAGCGCTCACTCGTTGCTGCTAACCCCGTCCCGTGACACCTGCTTGTTTGAGTTCAGCGAGGAATCCTTGAAGTCTAGCCCGGCCCTCTCCTCGGGAATGCTGCCCGCGGTGTGCGGTGATCATGCGAATGTCGTCCCCCTCTCCCTGGAGGTCTCCCGTGGGATGGCGCACAGAGAGAGGGGGTAATTGACCTCAGGGTCGCCATTGACCGCCCCGGGTTCCGCCGCGAATGGCGGAGTTCGATCGCGGAATAGGGCGTGGGTCCTCCCGCCGCCTGTTCGCGTGTGCCTCCAAATTGGACTACAGGTCGGAAAAACCTGGGGGAATGCCGGGATTAAATCAATCCCCTCGAAAAATTCGGGGAAATATACGGAGAGAGAGAGAGAAAGGTGTTTTTTTTAATTCGAGAATTCTATATTCTGATATGGAACACGAGATACGGGGTTGGGAATTTCCGGTAAGGACGATTCTCCATTTAGTTGTGAGATCAGTTTGCATTTTAAATAGGTAATCAACACACGTATAAAGCCGCAGCAAAAGCCGATACTGTATTAGTTTCGGACCGAGTTTGATGATACACACTAGTGGCGCGTGCAGGGGCATGAGGCGATGGTCGGCAAAAATGCCCGATCCGATTCCATGCACCGGGGGGAGAAGAGGGGGAGGGGAGCACATTGTATTTGTTCGTCGGGAAAGATTCGCCAAAAGAAATTCAAAATATTAGTGACCACCTTGGCCTCTGGAATACCTAAACCTGCAGTCAAAAGGGCGGACGCCGGACCCTCGATTATAATCTCCAATTGGCATATATTTATACTGTATGTTTTGTGCTGGTTTCGACAGAGGAACTTCAAGATGCCGTCTTCGATCAACTGCAATTTCAGGCGACAGAATTTTATGCTGAAGGAATTTCAAAACTAGTTCAGAGATATGACAACTGTTTAAAAACTGTTTGGCGAATATTTATCAAAATAGTAGAGATATGTAGTTTTGAGATGAAAGTAATATATTTTCTGTATCAATTCCAGTGTATTTTTTTAAAAGAATAACGGATATTACTTTCTGGACAGCCCTCGTAAATGTGAAAGCGATTCATGACAGTTTTAAATTAAAATTAAATTTTAAATTATTTTGGGTATTGTAAAAAAGTTACTCTCCGTTTCCGTGGAGAGGTTCATAGTATTTCCAACTTGCAGGGGTGCTGTCATGCATTGGTCTGTCAGTCGAAGCGGTGGCTTGAGTGGTGCGGAGAGAGTGTGGATGGTGAAGTGAGGGTAGGTGTTGGTGTTTGCTTCGAAATTGGCAGGGGACGTCGATTAATGAGGAATTCAGACCGAAGTCACGGAGTCGACTCTACTCTGCTGCAGTAGGTGGTTGGGGGAGGTGGGCAATGAAAATAAAAGAAGGGAGCATTGCGTCGTCGTCGGCACTCTCCCGTCGGCCGATCGATTCTTCGCCGGCACCTTCCCCTCTACTCCCCCTTCCCACCCTCCGCCCGTCTGGGGATGCGACGGCGGCCGTCGATTCATTCGCGGGGCGACCGGGGAAGGAATGACCCCGCGCGCGCGCCTAACCTGCTGAGCAGAAGCAGAAACCAACGAATACTGCGTATAGAATAATGTATCATCGTGCTGTCAATAGCAATACAAAGCAACCAAGGGTGTCGCTCGGAACGGTGGCCCTAATGCTTCTGCTCCTACTCCAATTATCTCCCAAGTAACAGTACTCATTCTTACTTGCCTCTACGCCCCTCTTATTAATTGTCGTTTTTTGTTAGCTTTCGAAAGTTTTTCCTTTCACTACAAAGAGCTATTTTTTTCATATTTACCCGAGTATTCACGAAAACACCTATTCTTCAGTCCCTTGCGTGTTGGGCGGAATCATAAACAGTCTCACTTTAACAAATTCAAATAATTGCAGGAAATTTCGTGACTGTTACTTTTCCGCTGAATGAGAGATGCCGACATTTCACAGAGTTTAAATCATCCGCATTAAAAAAATGCCTTTAGGTCTTGGCGAATGATATCTTACATTTTGAAAATACTGCATACTCGCCTCACTTTAAGTTAGTTGTGGAAACTTGCTACCTTCGATCACTTTCTTCGTCTTATTTCTTCACTGCTCTGTCTCCGGGCGCTTCTTTCTCCCTCTTGGCCAAATTCATAAATTGCTGTTCCATACGTGCCCTTCTGATCCGGGGGCCCTTTTCACATCTCGAGTATCCTCGAGGGCATTCGCCCACGTGACTTCTTCGGTCTTCTCTGCTCCTCTCTCTCAATTAGAGGAACGAGGCTTGGGACCGCTCACGGAGCGAAGGTCAAATTACATGTTGAAAATGTATTATTAGTCCCATCATGCCGACATAGGAGAGATCGTGTCAATATAATTGGAAATATTAGGGGTAGAATAGATGGATTTAAGATATCATTTTCCCCACGAACGATAAGAGATTAGAATAACATTGTCCGACCGCGGTAGGGGTCCTATTCAGGTCAAAATTAGTCTGGTGCGTATTCACCCCCTGCCACACACTCTAGCGGTGGCTTGCAGGGTACTAAAATACTAAATACTACTCATATCCGTTCATGTTAATGATTCATTTGTCTCAAGTCCATTCTCTCAACATGACCGAACCAATCTAACGCAAGTCTTTCATGCATGCCGATAAACAAGTCATCCGGAACGCATTCTTTACTCAGCCACTCATTCATGCTATCACTACTTATTTCCTTTCCTATTTTTAAACCATAATTCCCCCATGAGAAAACCACACGCCCACCACATCACTCGGCATTTAGTATGTATGTATGCAACGGCATAATGAAGTTTCCCTTCCATGCAGTGATGTGGAGCAGGTTTTCCTTTACAGACGACCGCAAATTACCTGAATTGTAGATATGTTAAGTGCAAACGCTTACGCTTAATGCGGTATCGGGTTGTCGGGAATTCCAAGAATACTCGATCTATTTATATTAATGACACAAGTTTTTGTTTCCATCATAGCTAAACTTTTATGCAATCACTCCTGAGCGTACATTCCTCTCAATATCTCAGCAAATTAGCGTTGAACCGGGATAATACGTTCACACAAGTTCCCACGTTACTTGAACCGATATAGTTTATTTCATTTCAGCTTCGTGCCCTTAGTTAGTGACTCAATTTAATATTTCCACACTCTACATTCCGCCGATTGGACCACATTTTTTCAATGAAATCAGGGTTCTGCCAAGAAATGTTCGACTCTATGGATGCGGGAATAGAAGTGGATGCTATAATAGTCGATCTGTCAAAAGCCTTTGACAACTTTGACCATGATCGCTTAATGCTTACAATGGGCCAATTGCCACTACACACAGATGGAAGAGTAATCTATTGGGTCAAAAATTTCATGGAAGGTCGAACATAAAGGGTCAAATTAGGAGAAGTGTATTCTGAAAAAACAAGGGTAACATCGGGAGTCCCACAAGGAAGCGAACTTGGCCCGCTCTTGTTTTTCATCTATATAAATGATCTCCCAGTAAATATTAATTCTCAGATAAGACTTTTTGAAGACGACTGTATTATCTACAGGAAAGTCGAAAATGACAGAGACCGCGACATACTTCAAAGGGACATTAATAAAATGGCGGAGTGGGTGACAAATAAAGGGATGGATATTAATGTTAGCAAATGCAAATCCATCACTTTTAGTAACAAGGTAAATGGAACAATAGGGAATATAAATTCTCAGAAAATGTCAGTCCTAGAAGTGATACTTGCAAATACTTTGGTGTATATTTAACTAAGGACTTAGGGTGGGGGCTAAATGTGGAGTACATTTTTAAGAAAGCTTTCAAAACTCTTCATTGCGTGATGAGAAACCTCAAAGGAAGCGTTAGAGCAACTAAGGAGAAGGCGTATCAGACCCTGGTAAGACCAATTTTAGAGTACGCATCTCTAGTATGGGACCCTCATGAAGAAGGACAAATCAAAAAACTGGAATAGATACAAAGAAAGGCTGCCCGATATGTACTGGGGAAGCACAGGAGGATGGAGAGTGTCTGACATGTTAAAATCGCTGGTCTGGGAACCTCTTCAAAGTAGAAGGAAAGTAAAAGTAGACTTTGCGGAATGTTCCGCATTCTGAAGGGGGAGAAAGCTTGGGTAGATCTTAGGAAAGAGGCGGGGAACCCAAATTTTATAGGGAGAAATGACCACAAATTTAAGGTAAAATGCCGGGCAGAAAGAACAAATTAAAAATAATTTTCTTTTCTAAATAAAACAATTGTTGATTGGGACACTTTACCTGCAAAAATATTCGAGTCCTTTCCTAACAGAGTGTATTATATGTAAAGGCTTAATTTTTTTTAATCTATATTTTTTTCTTGCTGATTGATGGATGTAAATGAGATGGGGATTCGGTTGTTTTGTTAAAGAGATTTGTGTTTAGAAGTTTCCTAAGTGTACTTTTCCTTTACTGAATTTTTTATCTATTATCTTTTGTGTTTATTTGGGACTTATGTGCCACCTGACACTATCTATCACCACATGTGTATTTTTAATAATAATAATAAAGATATAATTTTGATCGCGAAAACCTAGCCCGTCGTCGGGCGTGGTTTAATATTTTGGCGCAAGCATTATTGCCTCCGTGATAAATAATCGAATTTGATTGCTGATTGAACGAGATAGACCAACGTGGTTAATGAATACAAAGAAACAAGGAAACGAACGTTCACACACACCAACTCTTGGCTCACTGGATGTAGATTCGGCCTTGGCCAGCTGCGGAAGTTTATAAACCTCCTGTGACAACATTCTTTTAACGGGAATTTGCATAAGTATAAGTTCCTTAACTGAGAGAATTAGGCATATGTGACTAAAACCATATTATTTTCAATCGTAACGTTGAACAGCACCGGTGATAAAGGACAACCCTGCCTTACACCTCTTCCTAACATTGCCCAACCGGACTCCCCGTTCCCCACTCGCACCTGAGCAGTCTGAGACGTACAGGTTGTGGATTAGCCTCCTTTCCCTCCAATCTATTCCTATTTTCTGCAATATACTCATTATTTTTTTACAAATTTACTCTATCAAACGCTTTTTCGAACGCGTACCTCTCCCCTTCCTAAACCCTAACTGATCATCCCCTAAGTAATCATTTGCCCTACTCTCTATTCTTTTGTTTATGATCTTGAGAACCACTTTAGCTGCGTGGGATATCAAACTTATTGTCCTGTAGTCCTCACATGATGTAGCCTTCACCTTTTTCGGAATAGGAACTAAAACTGATCACACTAAGTTTCATATATATATATATATATATATATATATATATATATATATATATATATATATATATATATATATATATATACACACAGGATTCTGAAGATTATACTTTTACAGGTATATATATTATATATATAACACTTTTTGAACGTCTCACGGACGTGAATTATAATGTATAAAACTTAACACTAGTGGACAAAGACCAATACACAGAAACACACAAAAAAGAGACTCGCTATTTTTCGAATTTTCGGTGGTCGTAGCCATCTTCATTAAGGAAGAGAGGGATAGAACTATAGTGGAGAGGGATAGAACTAGAACAGTTCTATCCCTCTCTTCCTTGATGAAGGTGGCTACGAACACCGAAAATTCGAAAAATAGCGAGTCTCTTTTTCGTGTGTTACTGTGTTTTGGTCTGTGTCTACTAGTGCTAAGATTTATACATTATATATAAATATAAATTATATATATATGTATGTATGTATATATATATATATATATATATATATATATAGATATATATATATATATTATTTTTTGAGGCCGCTTCAGTCAAAGGGACATAAAATTTTATTTCTTATTGTCTTCTGTTGAAACAATCTTGGTTCAGTTCATACTATTTGTATGCTCATGATTAGGTGAGCGGTTCTCTGAAATCAACCAAGTAAACCTGTGAGTCGAATCACATTTTCAGGTCGCCCAACATTTCGTGCAGCGAGAGAATTCGTGTCGACGACGATGATAGAGCTACTCGTATATACCACGATACCTGTATAAACGTCCGCTTCCGAAGAAAAAGGCCACCATCTCTCGGGTCTTAATCATTTTCGATTAGGTATTCCCGCTCGACTCGAAATAGCGAACCCTCCCATTATCGCTCTGCCTTTGAAGGAGGGGGTTTTTACCTTCCCCCTCCCCCCCCCGCGCTGCTTTCCCGCTCTGGGGGGGGGGGGGGGAGAGAGGAGTCGAGGAGAGGTTTTAAATGGTATTTCGTGGGGTTGGGAAATCCTCGTGACGAGATTCAAATGCCGACGAATACCGAAGGACGCCCGCCCCTCTTCGCCGCCGTGTCCTCGTCCTCACCCGTCCCCCTTCCCCTCCTACAGGCCCCTTCCGAGTGCTACTACACGAACCCCACCCTTGGGTCTGCGACCGTTCAGAAGGCATTCCGTTGAACGCCCATCGAACAACGCTAAAAATTACATAGGTCCGCATGCGATAATCGTGGGGCATGCAACCTCACCCACTCCAATCGATTAATTCGAGGGGGAAGTGAATATGCATGGTATGTATGAAAAGTATTGGGAAAATTTCCGGAAAAAATGGATTTACTTCAGATATTGCTACAATGCCTCCGGAAGGTCCTTAAGACTATACGTGCAAGCTTCTTAACGGTACTTGACACCTCCCTCAGAGGACACCATGGTGATGTCCTTTGAGGAAGAATTTCACTTCAGCGAATAGGATATCGTCTGCTGGTCCGGGAACCGTCGTGACGCCGTTTCAGAAGGTCTTCGCAATCAGACACTGTACTCTGCTCTTAGACGTCCGTCAAGACCTTCAGGATGAGTTCAGTGCAGATCTTTTCAGTAATAACGGTGTGTACTGTCATCTTATGAATTCCAATACGAACTGCGATCATACGAACACTTGACTGACGGTCTGAATTCAGTAGATCACGCACACGTCAGGAAATAAAATTGTTATCGATACTTTTTATACAAACCTTGTACATCCTTCACAGTGCGGTCCAAATACGTGAATTCTGCACCGGCTCTATTCAATTCCCAAAAATTTATAACTTAGCGTTATATCTTGCGCTTCATAAATGACGTGATAAATAAAGTCAACTGGGAAAAAAATGTGAATCTATTTCGACGAAATTTTATGGGTATTCATTTGAGAAGACGGGAAATAACGTGGTATCCAAACTATAATAGCGGGAAACGGCGGGAAAGTAGTTCCTGTCACATCAGGTCTGATTCCGTGACGTATAGGGTAAATTTAAAACTCTCGGAGGGTTCACAATATTCGGGGTAACATTTTGACGGAACGCGTATAATTAGCCTCTCTCGGGTGTTTTTTGACGGCGCCCGTTGTCTCTCGTCTCCCGACATTGTGAAACAAAAGGAATTGGGGCACCTACCTTTTAACTTGAACGCAATTCATTTGGCGGCAACAAGATAAAATAAATTATGAATAAAGTCGGCATTTCCATGTGGGCGGATGGTCATCAGTATGAATGCGGGCGAGGAGACCGCCTTGGGCTCAAATACGAAAGCATCAACGCAGGGATCAACAATGAGGAAACAATGGGAGGGAAGCGTGGCGAAAAGGCGTTTACCAATGCGCTCATGTGACGAACGCATTAATACGACTGTCTATTAAGTAACCTCCGTTATACTATAAAAAATAAATAAATTGTAATAGATACAAAAAATTATTATTTTCCTCTCAAAACTACATATTTTTAATATTTTATTCACTTTTGCTAAACATTTTTCATGTCTCTGAACTAGATTCTAACTAGTTCAGTGTTTTAAATTAGTTTAATATGTAATTTAATCTTCGCTCAATTGGGTGATTCCCAGCCTAGATCCTCTAATATTTTTGATTCGCTCCTCACTACGTTATAATAATGTTTTACAAATCTAGCTCCTCTTTACTGCACATCTGCGATCCAATTGGACAATCAATTCAACTTCATGAGGATACCATCAGTATTAGCAGCATATTCTAAATGAGGTCTAACCAGTGAAAAATTACATTGCTCCTTAACCTTTTCGTCACATTTCCCCTCGCCTCGCATCTGCTTTGAATAATATGATGTTATTCAGCAACTTTGGTTTTTTAAACTTCGTAGATAACAACTAATATGGATACATTTTCCTTGAAAGTACGGATGCTTCAATATTTAACGGGAATCTTTTTCTTACTACGAGGGTCATCCGGAAAGTAGTACCCGTTCGTGAAATAAAGACACAAAAGTAAATATTAACAAACAAAAAATTTTATTTGAAAGAGGACACTTTAAACTACTTCTCAACATAATCTCCAAGCAAATTAAGGCATTTGTCATAACGTGTGACAAGTTTCTGTATTCCTGCTGCATAGTCCTTCGCCGCCAGCTCATTGAGATACGCGAGGGACCCATCTTGCACAAATTTTTGCATAATGCAGATGGTGTTTAACAATTTCATGAACAATTGTTCGAGAAACATTGGGAAAATGCTCACAGATGTCATCAATTGTGACGCGCCGATCGTTCCTCACGAATTCGTCAACTGAGCTCACCAGTTGGTCTGTAATGACAGACGGTCTCTCCGAACGCTCATCGTCGTGTGTGTTCCCCCTCCCCATGTTGAAGTTGCGACACCACCGCCGAACAGACGACTCGTCCATTACATTGTCTCCATACACCTCCTTTAATTGGCGATGAATATCACATGGGCGAACGTTTCTTGCATTGAGGAATTTAATCACTGCCCTCACTTCACAACTGGCGGCGTTCTCAATTTTTTTAAACATTGTAAACACTCACAGAAACAACACAGGCAATGCTAGCGTCACGCAACTTGGCTCAGAGAAGGCAGACAAGCCACTGAAGCTATCTGACCTCGTCCAGCGGCTACTCGCGTCGTCAGCACTTCATGCGGCACGAACGGGTACTACTTTCCGGATGACCCTCGTATTTTCGAATCTCTCAAAAAATGTTTTATCCTATGCTCTCTATTTCCAATCAAGAGACCATTTGCATGTCCCTATATCCAAGGCCCTCACTTAACCTAAATCTACATTTTTTACAATGGCGTTAGATGCCTACTGGTTGAGCTACACTTTGATATAAGAGCGCCCTGCAGGGCTCTAAATATCCCACCCGCCACACACGTGGCGGCCTCAGACGCGTAATGAACACCATAGCAGTAGAGGGAGATTCATACACGAAGCATAGCTTGGATCGCCGGCTGAAGGTCAACGAAGGCGGCCCCGATATACTCGAAGAAATTACGAAACCTCTGGCTTATGCCTTCCAATTGCCTCCAAACCAGAGGTCCAAGATCAATCCTCTGGACAAGGCTAGAGATCGCGTGCGTAGCATCTCCTCAGATCCGCAGTAGTCACCGCATCGTTGACGCTAACATGAGTTAAAAAGAGCTTGATTAATTCGCACAGTTGCCCGGGAGGGGACTCTGATCACAATTTAGAAATTATGAAGTGTAACGTCAGATGCAAAAGGATAAAACAGGGTTGGCGATGGAGGCAACGGAATGATTATCTTTAGCATGGAAGCTATCTCTAACGAATGGAAGCATTATCTCTGACGGATAGAAAGATTAATCAACATCCTAGAGGAAACATTATGCGTGTGGAAAAGGAAACGGGTAATAAAAGGGAAAAATGGGAATATATATAAAAAAGGATACCGAAAGCAGCAAAGGAAGCTGCAAGAACGGCGATTAGGAAAAGAACAAGGAAACCATCGATTAAGGACGAGATGATTACAAAGATAGACTGGAGAATGAAATGGAAGTATGTAAACACAAAGATACGCATAATGAAGTACAAAAAGTTAATAAAATAAATAAATTAAAAAATGTTAAAAACCAGAATGTTTTCTGAAAGAGTGAGACCTGCGAGACAAAACGCGTTTTTTTACTCATGACATATTTGGTTAGAGAGAGTTTAATGCTCCAGTGGACGCGGTTTTTCTATATTTTAAAATAGCTTTCGACATATTGCCTCATAGTAAACTATTCACGATGCTAGAAACCTACGCCATAGGCAAAAATATCATGGGCTGGATTGGAAACTTTTAGAATGGTTAGGTGCAAAGTGTAATCATAGATTGAGTTAGCTTTAATGCAGTAGAAATCACTTCAGGTGGTACCCAGGGAAGTATAATGGGACCTCTTTTAAATTCTTCTATACATGACCTTAATTGACTCCGTAGTTAATAAGTAAGATACGTTTATTTGCCGACAATGTAGGGGTTGTCAGATATATCCGTAATCTTACGAATAAAGTAGCTTTAGCAGATTACCTCAATGTTATACAACGTTGATGCGACACTTGGCAAAAAGAATTAAACTTAAAAAATGTGTAGCAATGAATTTTTGGCAACAGAGGAATTACCTCTATAACACCTACTGCATCGGGAATGCCGAAATTAAATTTGTAGACTCGTTTAAATACTTGGGCGTTACCCTCACTCACGACCTCTCCTGAGTGAAACACATACGTATGCGGACAAGCCAATGAAATATTAGGATTTATTAGAAGAATACTAGGAAAATGTGATGAAAATATTGAAGATAAATGTTATCTTTCGCTGCTTAGAGCTCATTTATGTAGACTATGCTGTTAGTGTAAATGGGATCCTCACGAAGTTGGATTGATTACGGAATTGTGCTAGAGGGGGGGGGGAGGTATTTTGTGTCAACAATAGTCTGGTGTGTAATCACCCTTTGCCACACACCCTAGTGCTAGATCGCAGGGTACGATGTACGCATGCAATAATTCTTCTTGATGGCTTTGCAAAATTAAAATGAGTGTCTTTTTTATAATTTTAATAGAATATGGTGCGACTTCGTATAAATTATTGATGCCTATAATTAATAAGTTTCTTTGTACTTTCCACACTTTTCTGGATGAAGAAAGCAAAATGCCTTTCCCTACGCTGTAGAGTAATCATGCGAAATACATTTGACGAAGCCTTCTGCCCTCTTTTTCATCCCCATTTCCCCCTCATCCTCCCATTTGCTATAGTATAAGCGGTGATTTCAGCCAAATCCTTTGCAGATTTTTGTACTACAGTGTAGGAAAACGCGTTGTACCATCTATCTGCAATAAAATTGTAGAAACTAAAAAATTATTTTCAACCTATGTGGTAGTACTGAGAGGTAAGGGGATTGGGGTGAGGGCAGTATCATATAGAGGTAGGGAAATTCTGGGAAAGTGATGGCGGGAGGAGGGGAAATGGAGAATACACATTGCGGATGGAATTGAGGGAAGTAAAAAGTATGCAGAATCCTAAAGAATGAGTTATTTTTAAATGGGCTCTGGGAATGTAGTGCGCATATTTGCTTGCTTGTTTTGTTACTAGTACCCTACAAGCTACCGCTAGGGTTTGTGGCAGGGAGTGGCTGCTTTAACAATTTTGATACGCTACTCAGTTTATCATAACAACGGTTTACCATTATGCCTCCTCTACACTGCACGCGATCCAATTCGGCCATCAATCTAACTTAATGAGGATTCCATTTATACTATCAGCATATTCTCAAGTCCTAAGAGTCCTAACCAGCGAAAGATAACATAACCCTTTAACCTTTTCATACTAGTCAGTAGTGGTTCCATATTAAATAGGTCATATATGTGCATTAGGGGCAGTGACTGGGCCCACCAAAAATCCACCCTAAGTAGATTATGCCTCATACCACATAATTTGCAACTCTTTTCTGTTTTTGTTGGCATGTTCCAGCTGTTGTCGTAATAGGAGTACTGAGGATCGTAGGAATCCCTTAGAATCAACAAGAGATAATGGCTCAGGCGAAGAATGCCTTCTACTTGAAGAAGTATGATTATTTCTTAATCCCAGCCTGCAGGTCACCACTAGTGTGTGTGGCAGGGGGTGATTCAACACCAAGTATTCAATATCCAAATATAATTCCAAGAAACTGCGGGAGATGCCGCGACAGTTACTTTCGACGGAGTCACCCGCTAATATGCATTAAAATACAACAATTACAATGCGTAAAAATCATCTTAAATGAGATCCCGGCTTTGAAATTGTGGCAATTTAATAAAAAAAGCGTTTTTATTAATATTTAGTTACAATACATTAATGCAAAACACCTTAAATAATGTAGATAATGACAGCTACAGGTAAAAATAGAAGGCCAAACGGGCCTAAAGGCAAGTATTAACCAGTGCAGGTTATCAATCCTAGGGTTGGTTTTCGACAGCCCTCTAACATTATCCTGTTCCATACTGCCACTCCCTTTATTCTCTCATAATTCCTTCCATCGGCATTCGTCATAACATTCATCCCATAGTTCATCCTAGGTCATTTCCTGTAATTATTTCTCTCTCGTAGTTTCATTTAATTACGATCTTCCGTAAACTATCATGCCTCAAGATGGGCCCGATCAATTTCCCTCTCCTTCTTTTGGTATCCTCCATTGGTTTATTTCTCTCCACCCATTCTTAGAAGTACTTCTAAATTTGTTACTTGGTCTTCACATTTCATATTCAGTCTTCTTTTATAGCACCGCATTTCCATCACCCCCAGTATCCTTTTCCCCGATGGTACTCCTATTGCCAAATTCTTACATCCGCAGAAAAGTAGACTCCGGAAAACCACCTTTCTCACTGTCCCTTATCTCCATCCAGAAAGTTGGTTTTGTCACCGAAAATTCGGAATACGTGTGAGTTTCATTAGTGTGTGTTTCTTGGTGTACATTACTATTCACATCTGTGAGACTTTCATTTTTTAAAGGTTTTTATATACATATAACCATAAACACAGTAATCAACCCTAAGGTCGGTTTGTTAGGTGATGGTAGAGTTCACCCAGTACTAAGCCCTATAAGGCGTGTGAAATTCACACATGAGGGCAGGGGGGCCAATATATGTATAAGTATATGTATATATATATATATATATATATATATATATATATATATATATATATATATATATATATATATATATATATACATATATATAACGACTGTATGGAAAAACTCACACGAGCGGCACAATAATGGGACGGCACAATAGAGCACAAATAGAATAGCAACATTTAAAAAGACACTTACACGGTAAATTGTTCGAGCTTTCGGCCCTCTCAGAGGCCTTCTTCAAGTGAGACTCTTTTATCATATAAATATATATATATTTATTTATTTATTTATTTATGTATTTATTTATACACACACCATCCACTGAAAATGAAATTGGTAAGCTGATATGACCCGGAGAAGCCGATGGGTCAGTCCCCCATTTCGTAGACGTGTGTGCGTTGAAATCTCTAAGTGAAAAATACATTCCTTCCTCCTCTCTCGACGGTAATGGGTGGATTGGGAGACAGAAAGCAGGCATTCATAATGGAATTTTAAGTCGCAACTAAACAACCCCTTGACGAAGATCGTTGAATTAATAAATGGCGACAGTATGTGCGTAAGGGCTTCATAGTCCTCAAATAACAAGATGTTGATCGATACGGTGTCTACTCAGCAGGTGATATTCATTAAGCTTGCGTAAGAGCCAGTGTTTGTAACCAACCGTATATATTTCTTCAATTGTTTACTCAGATTCCAGAAAACAGTTCGTTATATGACTTTTATTGTGGCGACTATATTATGAAACGGAATCAAAGTCAAGACATCGGTATTTAACAACAGTGAAGAGAACAGAAAAGGCCTTTGTGGGAATTCTGAAAAATAATATCAGCGGATATGTGTGGGACGGTCGATTCATGAATACCCTTTATTAGAAACTCACAGTGCATTAAACTGAATAAAAACATTTGATGGCAAATCCGTTTGATTGCAGTTTTTGTCATCAGTTTCATTCAAATATTAAATACCTAAAATGCCACAATAATTTCTAATTAAATTTGATAAATCAATTTTAATTATTCTCGTATTTACGATAATTATGGACAGATTTTGATTCATCACATGAAAACAGCCGGTGCAAATGAAGAGGACATGTTTTGGGAAAAAAACGCATTAATATCATTATTAGCGATCTGTTCGGAATATTATATGAATAGTATTTAGGCCTTTACTTACCCACATATATTTCGAGTAAAAAGAGAAATGACATGCTGTCCATCCAGTGTGATCATTCATAACCATTGCCATGATCGAAATAATCACAAACTTTCTCTATAGTTATCAGTCGACAAGGTTTGATACCTAGGTCGATCAAGTCAAATGAAATACAAATAAGTTTGCATTACTTCTTAGTCTCGCCTGGATCCTGCCGAGGTAACACCCCAGTGTCGCTACTTAGAGTAAGATTTATTTCACTTTATGTTTTTTAAACAAATTTCTTCGAAGAGTGATATGTATGTACTACAAAAATTTTCTAAAAATGAAACAAGTTTTGCGAATTACTTTAACATCAAGCATATTATAACAATTTAATTCAAAAGGTTGTAAAAGGTATTTTTAATTTGCCATCGTTGCAATCCATTAAACAGTTTATGCTAGTTTAGGGTGTCATGTTGTGTCGCCTACGGTGAGGCTTAGAAGTGTACCAACGGATAGTTGGCGTGTCCGGCCAAAGCCTACCACAATCGGTAAAATACCATGGCAGCATTGCTTTAATCACCGGATGGACATGGAATAAGGATGGACTTCCCTTGAAGTGTGTGAAATGGCGCATTTGAACGAGACCTTATTTACGCGGCTAGAGTTTGAAATATACAATTAATTGTAAATAGCAATATGCAATAAGGGTTCCGACAAAAAATATGCACAAAAATAATTACGAAGTTCGTGCAATATATATTGTGAACATACATTTTTTATTCGCATAATATTTCGGTAAAATTTTAATTTTATTTTATGTTGTTAGTTTAATGGGTATTCTATGTACATGCCGTACGAGGCATATTCTAAGAATATTAGCCGTTTGGTCATAAAATTATTTGATAATTCATAGTTTTTAATGGCAGGTTTAGTTTCCTAGAAACCTATCACACTTTTCTACATATCAATGTTCACTTCGAAGGACTTTTCGCAAGGCTGCACTAACTCCATTAATCGCTCAGCATAGAAGTTTTCCGCCTGGGAATTGAACTAGTTGACCAGTCTTGGGTTCCCCGTCGTTTTCAAACCGTTGTCCATCAAACCAAGAGCAAGGAGAGGAAATAGTTGCTAGCTGCGAGGCCGGGACTGTAGTGTTAATGTCCAAAAACGCTCGTCCACTCAACATTTTTTTTTCTTTTTTTGCTGGTCGGTAAATATTTTCAGCACCCACCTTGCACAACATTGCTGATGTCCGAGCTTTTCCATAACAGTCGTGTAAATACACGCGCGGGTGGCACTTAAATTAGTTTTCAAATATTGCTTTAAGTGATCTTTACTTCATTCGACGGCCTACTCGCACAAGGGCAGGAACGATGGTTATGTTATTTTCCGTAAGAACAATGACTGGAGCTCACTTTAGGTCCACCTTCCTTTGAAATTTTTTTCATTCTTCAAGCAGTTGATAAAAGCACCGTCAAGCTAGCAAAAACAATCTTCTACAGGATACATACATACGCACAGTTGGTCGGAATGAAAGCATCTGCCCAGTCTTAAGGAGATTTCCTTTAGTCGAGCCTAGCCACACAATTAACTTTCGAGTTGTAAGGAACAGTCATCTTCTTGCCTAAAACATCTTAATTTCCCCTCTCTCTCGTGTTATTCTCTCTTATTTCCCTGTCCTCAGCATGGTCTAATATTCCAAGTCCCTCTTCTAACTAGTTCAATCCTCGCCATGTCTCTTTTGCTGCTGCTGTACCTGAGACTTAGTATTTGTTGGGAGATCTCCGTAACCTATCCATGTCTCAGACTGCTCAGGTGCGAGTGCAGAAGGGAGAGTCCGGATGGGTAGTGTTAGCAAGAGGTGTAAGGAAGGGTTGCCCACTATCACCGTTGCTGTTCAACCTGTATTCAGAGGAAATGATTAAAGAGGCATGGGAAGGACTGGAGGTAGGAATGAAGGTGGGCGGGGAATTCGTGAAATCAGTTAGGTTTGCTGATGACCAAGCTTTAGTTTGTCAGTCAGCCAAAGGGTTGCAAGCTTTGCTGAGTGAATTGGAAATTCGGTGCGACAGGTATGGGATGAGAATCAATATTAATAAAACAAAGGTTATTCGATTTTGTAGAAAGAACAAGGCTAAGCTAAACATTAAAATAGGAGGATAAAACTAAAGCAGGTATAGTAGTATATGTGTTATTGAGGAAAAAACTTTCTATAGACCTCCTGGACCATTCCTTAGGCCTCTACTGCCGATGTCCTCAGGCGAAGGTAAAATGTCAAAGCAGCGTGTTGTTATCGTAGGAGAAATGAACATGTTTCAACTTTCAATGACTGCAGTTGGCTGTAATCAAATCAGCGAAATTTGTACCAAAATACACATGAAGCGAAAAATATAATCTTCCTTCTATTTGCACGTGTGTGAGTTATGAAGGTTTTTGCATGAATGTATACGATTTTGTGTGTGTGTGTGTGTGTATTAGCATGAATTTGTGGGTTTTGTGTGCGGTTTTATTCTTAATCACAGGTGGTGGTGACCTACCATCACCTGCCCCTGGGGCGGCTTGCGGTGTACTATGTAGATATAGTAAAAATAAAAAAATGATTTAAAAAAGATTTGACAAAGTCACAATACCTATTTTAATAATGGATTGTAGTGGTAGTGTAGGGTCCTTTTCTATGTTTATTGAGTTATTCCCTTGGCATTTGTCCTAACAACCGTTCCTAGAAGCCCTTGCGGTGGGCTGCAGAGTGCGTGGGATTACGAGCCATGATATAGATCAATTTTGATGTGGTTGTCTTAAAGAATGCGAGGGACATGAGCCGATCAATTAACGAGGCATGATATAGATGAATTTTAATGCTGTTGTCTGAAATAATGCGAGGGACATGAGCCGATCAATTAATGAGCCAACTTCGACGAGAGTAAATATTACTCATTTCCAGGTACGCGACGAAATCTATGGATCGGGTTATGAAGGTTTCGAGAAATGGGTCAATCTTTGATCATGGTTTGCAACCATGCTGGACATGAGAATGACAAAAATGTATCCCTTCGCAATTGATTCGAAAGCCATTAATGTCGTTCGACCTAGAAATAGGTATTTTTTTCAATCAAGCATACACTATCAATTCGTTTAGAGTTTAATTTTCCCGCCACTGCACTTATTTTAAAATTTAACACACAAAAGATATGAACCGATAGCTGGCGACATAAGCCTCTGAGAAATGAAACTCTTAATAAGGATACATATCTGGAGGATGCTTCTCGACGGTATGTGAGTCATGGGCAATAAAAGCTGAGGGACAGAGAGAAGATTGGAATCATCGGAAGTTTGCCGCAACACTTGGAAATGGTGAAGATCAAGTGGGCAGATCGTATGACTAACGACGGCTTCCGCGAAGGAAAAGAGAGGAGTCGCGGGAGTACTTGAAGATGGAATTGGCCTTGATGGGGGGGGGCATGATGGAGGTAGCCATCCATCGAAAAGGGAAGGGTGAAGGAGGAAGGCCTCCGGACGTAGTACGATATCCCCACTCTCTCCCGTAAAAACGAGAGGGAAGACACGGAGCTGGATTTTTGACCGTACTTGGACGCCCTGCCATCCAACAGCGCGTCCCGTAGCAATGGGATCTGTGCTATCGCCAGACGTGGAGAAGGGGAAGGAAGGAAGTCTCCTTGCCTTATATGGAGATCATTTTCGCCCCAATCGCGCCAATTATACATTCTGCACTGTTCATCACGTCGATAGGCAGATTTAATGCCGTCCGTCTGTCCCCGTCCACGAGGGGGAAAGGGGAGGAGTCGGGCGTGGGGAAAGCAAGGCAGAGCGATTTTTTTACGTCCTTCGCCTGCCCACCGATAACCAAAGCATTGGCGTTTGCTCCGTTGACCAAGGACGGCGGGCCGCATCCCTAGTGTGCACCGAACACACTACCGCATCGGAAGAGAATAGAATATGAAACGCAATCCAGTCTCGACACCATGTACTTCCTGGATGAAACATAGCATCCGGGAACTATGTGGACAACTAACAAAAAATTAGGATTTATTACAAGATTACTAGGTAAATTGAATGAAAAGGTTAAAAAGAGTAATGTTTATCTTTCGCTGGTTAGGTCTCATTTAGAATAAGCTGATAGTATAATTGGGATCCTCATTAAGTTGGATTGATTGCCGGATTAGATCGCGAGCAGCGTAGAGGAGGGATATTTGTAAAACGTTGTTATGATAAACTGAGTAGCGTATCAACATTTTTACAGCAGCTAGACTGGGGATCACTCAATCGAGCGAAGGTCAAATTACAGATTAAATCTCTTGCATATGAATTCGATGGACATCTTTTTGGCAATGATGTTGAAATTGTATTATTAGCCCCATCGTACGACGGTAGGCGAGGTCATTTGAAAAAATTAGAGGTATTAAGTGTAGAACGGATAGATTTAACATGTCATTTTTCCCACGATCGATAAGGAATCGGAATTAAATAACTTTTTCCCGGCCGCGCTAGGAGAGATGGGTGTTTTGGGTCAAAATTAGTCTGGCGCGTAAACACTCCCTGCCACACACCCTAGCGGTAGTTTTCAGGGTACTAAAAATCAAAATAAGCAATCACACTGCATCTGCAGATCCCATGTAAAAATAACCCATTCTTTAGCATTCTGTATACTTTTTACTTCCTTTAATTCCATCCGAAATGTGTATTCTCCATTCCCCCTCCTCCCTCCATCACTTTCCCAGCATTCCCCTCCCTCTATATGATACCACCCTCACCCCAATCCCCTTATCTTGTCGAATCTTATTGATAGAGTTAGTGTAGACCAGATGGATTTAAAATGTCATTTATGGCATTCTGTATACTTTTTACTTACTTTAATTCCATCCGAAATGTGTATTCTCCATTCCCCCTCCTCCCTCCATCACTTTCCCAGCATTCCCCTCCCTCTATATGATACCACCCTCACCCCAATCCCCTTATCTTGTCGAATCTTATTGATAGAGTTAGTGTAGACCAGATGGATTTAAAATGTCATTTATGGCATTCTTTATACTTTTTACTTCCTTTAATTCCATCCGAAATGTGTATTCTCCATTCCCCCTCCTCCTTCCATCACTTTCCCAGCATTCCCCTACCTCTATATGATACTACCCTCACCCCGATCCCCTTACCTTGTCGAATCTTATCGATAGAATTAGTGTAGACCAGATGGATTTAAAATGTCATTTGTTCCACGAACGATAAGGGATCAGAATAACATTATCCGATCGCGGTAGAGGAAAAAACATTCGGGTCAAAATCAGTGGCGTGTGCATTCAACCCTTGCCACACGCCATAGTGGTGGCTTGCAGGGTACTAAAAATACAAATGAAAACACAAATGTACGGCCAAATAATTGCGATTTTCCATTTTACAGGCTAACTTGTTATTAATAAGTTTTCGGAAGATGGTGTAATAACATCGCTCATCTATTATCTACCTCTACTATACTACTCTGGTGGACGAACCACGAAACATAGTTCGTCATAAATTAATTTATCCAGTGCAAAATTTAAAGAATGAGGTTATTACCTACGTAATCGATATGTATGATGCATTCGATTGACAATTAGAATAATGAACACTATTCGGTCGATACGGTCGATTTTACTAGATCAAGTCGAAAATTATCGTCATGTTGATGTATCGCAATCATCTTGATAATTAGTTAACATTGACGGTCAACATTGGGCGAAGTAAATCGTACGGCTCTCCTCCCACCCTCGTACCCTCCCTTCCATACTCCATGCTCCGCATAAGTGCACCTCAGAATCAGGGCTGTGGGGAGGGATATATTGAAGGGTTGGGATGGACGCGAGGATATGGGGGTAGGGGTGAAGAAATATTTACTGAAGCGGGAAGGGAGTGGAACCGCTGAGAGCAACAGGTGGAGGGCAACGGGCTGCGCGTTTCAAGTCATACTGCCGCCCAAAACAAAGCGATTCCAAAAGTTAAGTTTTCAAAAGTTTCCAATCTCCCCCATCCATCCGTCGTCCCTCCCCGCGGGGGTGATTCCACACGCGGTCGGCTGCCAATAGCGTGGTGCCATATTGTCTAGATGTGACGCCGGGGGTGGGGACATGGATTTCCCCTTCTTGCTTTCTAGTGCTGCATAACCTGTCTTGTTATGGTGGAAGTCTTTCGTATATATGTTTGTGGTCCATTTCATTCCCTCCTTTTTCGTATACAAAAGAGTGTTTTTTGGGTAAAATTAACCCTTACTTGGAACAAAGTTTTATGCTAACAAGTATATGGATTACCACGTCTTTTTGGGGATTTTAAATGGATGTTATTTCTCTTCTCCTAACCCTTTAAACAGTCAGTGTGTAACGAATCTGTAGCAGTAAAAACTGAAAATAATTTTTTAGTAAGACATGAGTCACTTTATTCTTACGAAATCAATATACGTAATACACAATATTGATTTTGGTATGTGGTGCATTGGTCGTACCCCTCAATATCAGAATTAATAGTCACAGAGCATCCTGAAACCCATCCTCCCCAACTCCAGACTCCATAGTCTCAATCTTGCCTCAAAATAAAGACGACTATCTATCTCTCCCAGTTCCTAGAGGCAGCGCAGCTACCCACAACGAATTCTTTCGACAATTGCTACAGGGTATCCATTATTTCCTACCTCCCGCCAACAGCCACATAACTCCAATGAAGGTCCCTGGAATTAGTTTGTATCTGTCTTTTTTTAATCCTGCCAACTCCCAGATATCATCTTTTCTAGTATACTTAGTTATAATTTCTCTTGTCTAGTATACGTTAATGTGTGTGCATCAAGCATCAGCGAACGTCATGAAGGTGCTATATGTATTTAATATTATGCATGGTATATTGAATATTATATATACATATATATATATATATATATATATATATATATATATATATATATATATATATATATTTATATATATATATATTGAATATAATAATATATTATAGTATATATTAAATAATTTTATTTTAATTTTCAAAAGTAATTTTCCACTTCGCAGCTTCTTCTCATATAACATTCTCAATGTTCATTTGAAACTTTTACAGCACCGCCTCTCTTGTAAGTTTTACCACCCTAATTAGCCACAAAAGAAAAAGCATATAAGGCACTGGTTATCCATATCCTAGAATACTCCTCCATAGTATGGGATCCATATGAGGTGGGACCTATTAAAAAGATAGAAAAAGTTCAAAAAAAGGCAGCAAGATATGTACTCGGAAGGTACAAAAGAACAGAGAGTGTCACAGAAATGTTAGACATACTGAAATGGGAGAGTTTTAAAAATAGAAGAAAAAGGAGTAGGTTAGGCGCGATGTATAGAATTGCTAAAAAGGACGAAGCGTGGGAAGATTTATGGCAAGGACTAGAAAAGCCTGACTTAAAGGGGAAAAACGACCATAGTTTCAAAATAAAAATAAGGACGCAAAAAACAAATAAGAAAAAATACTCTTTTTTTAAATAGAACTATAATTGATTGGAACCTGCTGTCTGGAGGTTTGTTTGAGCCCTTTCCATCCAATTTCAGAAGTTTTAAGTATAAATGTAAATCAGCCACTGGGTAATAAACTTCATTGTGGTTATTAAAATATTGTCTGTATGTGATGTGGATGGCATTTTGTATGTGATGTGGAAGTTTGTTTGTATGTGATGTAGAAGTGTCATTGTATGTAAGAATATTTTGTCTCCTATCTGTTTTTTTGGTGCGTGTATGTATGTATTTTTCCTTGTAAGAGTTATCTTTGACCAAACTTGACCGTTGCCACCAGGAAAATCGCCTATTTGCAGCGTAATTTTGTAAATAAATAAATAAATTACTCCCGCGAATCCACCACCGCCCTTTCCCTCCGTATAAATAGACAATCACCGTCGCTCCATAGGATCTCCCGCGTTTCTTAATCACCTCATTCCTATACATACCGCTTCCCTCAACCGATCACTCCTTCACCGTAAATGTAAATTTAGTCCTTCCAAAAACAATAGGCAGCATTGAGGAGAGGACCTGAGGGATGGCATGAATTTGGGTGCAAAGGGTATTTAAACCACCCGTGCTAAAACAAGCACATTAGCCATCATCATGGAGCCAACTGCCCACCCCTCACCTATCCTGGCAATCCTCTCCATCCTAAAACGACTCAATCTCACCCCCACTTATCAGGGATCATCTTTATAATGTACTAGTTATGAACTAGAACTCACTGTGCCCTGACACCCTCTGCCATACGCTCCCGTGGAGCATCGCCTGGAGGACCTTGATGCAGATGACATCTACCGAAGTTCCTGCGTGACTATAACGCAAATGATATTCTCCCAATGAACAACTCACTCCTTCACATGCGAACAGGCAAATCCCTGGGCCCGGAGGGCGATTCCGACCAAGGATTCTCAAACTGCTCGCTAACGACGTCGCACCTTCCCTCGCAAACATAGATATTTAGCGAGCCGGTTTCGGAAAATAACTGGGAGGTAGCTAACGTAATTTTTTTATTAAAGGGAGGAAAGAAATAAGAATCCAGCAATATCGGACGTCGGACGAATATGCCTGAGCAGGAAAACAGTGGAATACATATTTGGGAAGCCACATAATCACTCTCTTCTAGAGAAATGACGATATAGCAGACAGTGAGCAATTTATTGGAGAGAAAAGACTAACCCCAACACAGATGGAATTTTTATACGAGCTACTCTGAGCTCAGAAGATAGAAATAACCTCGAAAACAGATTCGATCTTTTTGCATTATAAGAGACTATCGTTGAAATTAAATGAACACTGAAAAGATTTGCAATAAATGGAAATTTTGAAACTGGATTAATTTCAACCGAAAACAAAGAGCAATGATAAATTACTCCATTTCCAGTTACATGTAGCTAATTATTTTTTGTCCCACAAGGAAGTGTACTAGATCCCTGGTTGTTTCACATTAAAATAATTTAACAAGACCGATATTAATCTAAAACAAAAAGCAGCACTCGAATTTCTATTCGCCGAAAATCTCATCGTTTACAGATAGACGTAATGAGGAGATAGACAGATCACGGCAACCTTTCACGTGATACACACGAAATGTAGGAATCGAGAACTTAGGGTGGCCCAGAACAAGTACTATGTAAATACACGGCAATACCTTATTAACAAAATACTTTAAGGCAACTTGGTTAAAACCCGCCAATACTTTTTATTTATTTATTTATTTATCGACTTAACTGGGCGAGGTTGAGACTAATAGTCCCTTCTTCCACCTAACCCTACATTACAGACATTATATTGAAGACAATCACTGACAACCAAACCCTAGATGGAGGAAAATCCACCTAGGCGGGAATCGAACCCGCGACCTTTGGGTTAGTAGGAGAGGACGTTACCCCGTCGCCACCGAGGCCGGCAGGATAATTAAATATAAGGAAACAAACATCCCTTATTATTGATTGTGCCACGTTCTTTGATTTACCTGAGCGTTCGAAAATGAGCGTCACTGGTAATCGAAAATACTTATAGTATGTACACTCGTATATGTGGATCCCATTTGAAGAAGCAAAATCATTTGCAGTCATGTCTGAACGTATAGGATAAAATGTTATTGGTCTACGAACAAAGGCTTAGTTTATGTTTGAACCCGAGATTCAGTCCTAAAATATTTACATACAACCCCGGTGGCGGCGGGGTAACGTCCTCGTCTGCCATTCCAAGGGTCGCGGGTTCGATTCCCGCCTGGGTGAGTTTCCCTCCATCTAGGGCTTGGGTGTTTGTAAATGTGACCATTGTTATCGTTGTTAACAGTTCGATGTAAAGGCCAAAATGCGCTGTTTTCGGACTAATTCTGAATAAATAAATAAATATAACTCCCGTTTAACAGTAGCGTAAACAGCCCAATACTCTAAAATAGAGCGAACATTTTTGTTTCATTTTTCAGCCTACATTTATTTTTCCCGAAATACTGATTATTTACCTCCTCCTACCTCCTCAATCATGCAACATTCTCCCCTCTATCGCAGACTTCTGTAACCTATAGCAGAAAAAATTAAGAGATAAAAAAGAAACGAAGCACTTTCTCTTTAATTATATTATACTTTATGTACGCGGTGATTATTTTAAACCCATCCCATTAAGTACTGCCTTGAAAATAAAAGCAAAAAACTCCGAAAAAAGTCTACCGGTTCGCGAAAATCTATGTTGAAATAATACCAGGCGTATTTCTCAATGACTGCGTAACTTGGAAGAGGAGTCCAATGGAAACTCGAAAACATGTCAAACTACAACAGAGGCTTCAATCGTTTCAATTTACTCGCATCTAAATGAAATAGGCTATGTCCCATAATACAGGATATCGTACAATACCTATGGTACAAATCAGAGATATATTTGTCGGGCCGACATATTCATGGATTCAAGTGTTCCCTCTTGCCTAAATAACAATATAAATACGCTTGCCAATCAACGTCAATCTCATTTTTTAATGCTTCCTTAACCATTTTTTATGAACTGTACCGGTACATACTGACTACAGCTGCACCAGTCGCACATCTGACGCCAAAGCCTATTGACACCTAAGAAAGAAAAGCATATGCTATATGCTTGCGTGTTTCATTATTGTGTTACAGTTCTAGGGACTTAATTGCTGTCCCTACTCATTCCACGCCAGCACCTGAGTTTGTTTGTTATTTCAGTGCTCGTTGATCTGTTAACAGGACGCTCTAAGATCAGCGCAATGTCACGAATTTCATGACAACATCACGCTTTTCCTTGAACGGATGGCGTCGATACCAAATTTTCTGTGAATCAGGATTCAAAACAAATGCCGTTTGAAAAGGAGATGTGCGCCATCGGACACGAATTCCAACTAAACTTGTGAACGCAGCATTGTTATAGCATAAATAGGGAATAACATGTTTAGATCTGTAGATATTTTTATCCCAAAATAATAATATTTACGAAGGGATTTAAATGTAATTTTTCCATCGCTCGAAAAGTGATGAGAAGAACTGCAAACTATGGCACTTAGGCAAACATTTTGGTGCCAAGTAGCTGAGCACGTTACGTGGTCATCGTTGTATCAAATCCTTTTTATTTTTGTTTTTCCTTTTCTAGTTGCTCGTCTCGCATGCTTAGAGAAGATTGTTTAACTTAGTTAGCATATTGCATGTAATTTGTTGTGCTAATTATTTAAATTGTTGAAGCTATTTAAAATTTCTATAAGTAACTCATATTTAAGCAAACTTATAATTTTGATGTTGCATGCCTTTTGTGGATCACCCATGCCACATGCCCTAGCGGTCGGTGGCTTGGAGGGTACGTCTACACAGACGTACAAGCTACCCCCGCTACCAATACCGTGTGGTTCGGGGGGTATTAAAACACCAACCATTTATGCATGAATATGCACTTGGGCATACATATGAATTTGTATTTGCACGTATTAAAAAAACAAAACACACGCATACATGTCTATCTACGTACAATTTATGCAAAAATAGGTGAGTTCGAGTGATGCTTCAGATTGAGATTTTTGATTTAGCAACGTAGAGAGATGCTTACATTTGATTTCGTCATGATTGTGTATCGTGCAAGGGAAGAAAAGAGTTCTTGAATCCGTCAGTGTTAATCTCTTTAATTGTATTCTTACATTTCAATCTTACAATAATAATTCCCTCAGGTGCCATGCATTTGTAAGCACACTTGGGAACAAGAGACATATTTACCTCCATATACAAATACATATACTATATATGTACCTCCTGTGATTCGAGTTTTGTATTTAAAAGAATCGTGAACTACCCAGATTCATTGGGAGTTGTGCCTAGTTTATGGATCTACAGTAATGAGTGACGAAATGGATAGAAAATGGTGTTGATGCTTCATGCATGTATTCATAGCCTTTACAAGGGATTTTTACAGCGCTCCTTTTCGAGATAAGCTGGGTGAAAAATGTCCCATTTCCTTCGGGGACACTTATTCTTCTCTACTTAACTCTTCCATACTCTCCTCTCCTCGTATTAAAAGTAGTATTTAGGGGAGGCGACCGACAGCTGAGGTCATTTGCGGCATTGGGGATGGACAGGAAAGGATGAAGGGTGGAGAGAAACCCGGCGTCGGCATTAGCCTACTTTTAACGAAAGGCGCCAAGGGGTCCGCAGCTTAACGTCCCATCCGACAGACGGCATGATAACTCAAAATGCCCTCCACTCTACGGTAGCCACCACCTCGTTCCACCCGCTTCAAATATCACCTCTTAGTATTGTCTTCTGCCTCTATAAACATCAATATATTTGCAGTTCCAAACATATTCTTTAATTCCCGAGTTCTTATAATGCACGTAGGTTTTCAGTCGTTTCGACACATTCATCTGTGGTTTTCTCCGTCAACTTCCCCTTCATTCCTCCCTCCGTCTCTCCCTCAAGCTATATTCACTCTCATATATTTTCATGTTGCATCGACTCTTCTCTAATTTCTCTTCATAGTAATACATAGCACACTCCACAGCATCTGTCACTTATTAGTGCATCATTCTGATATGACACATTCATTCCTCGTGACCCTTTCTCTCCTTCTTCCATCGATTGAGTCCCTAAATCAACGGATTTAATCTAGACGAGAATATGTATCTCGTATATGTATGTGCCTCATTCAGACGACATTAATGCCTATCCTCAATGTAGGGATCAGCGCGTATACTCTAACACACTGTATTCCTGCTGCCGCACAGATGCATTTCTGTTTATAATAACTGACAAGGTGTTCCAAACATCAAGGCAATGGTTACACAGTCCTGATCCGTCGTCGCAAACTTGATTTTATAAAATAGGAATCTTTTTCTTTGTTGCAGTTGATTTAGAATTGCTTCATTGCCTAACATTTGGTATTTGAAAAAAAACTCTTATAAAATCCACAAATGATTATTTCAGAAATCTAAAACATTAAATCTATGAAGATGTAGATTGCTCGAACACCGCGGAAGTATTTGCACAGAAGCACCGCAGTCATAAAGCAGCCCACTCCACGTAGGAGAACACGCAAATTCGCTTTAAATATCAACTTGACGTCATAAATTTCCAGTTGCGGCGAGGCATTTCCTAGATAAGTAAGAGTCCAAAGGTCATGACGTTCGTTTTGAATGACGTGATAATAATGGCTGCAGGAATATGACCCCGCACTCGATATTCCACTAGTTCGCAAGGTGAACGTGATGACATATGAAATAAAAGTGTCATACTCTCTATAGGGCCAATTTATTTTCTTCGTTTCTCCAAATTAAACAGATTTAATTCGTCCACTTTCACAACGCGAAAGCATCTTTGCTTCCTGGAGAGAAGTTACACTGCAAAAAATAAATCGGCGTGTTCTCTGGAGTGCAAAAAATTATAAAAATATGTATGTATGTATATATATATGTATGTATATATACATATGTATGTATATATATATATATATATATGTATGTATATATACATATGTATGTATGTATATATACATATGTATGTATGTATATATATATATATATTATACAGATATTATAGATATTATATTATATATAAACCATAAATACAGTAATCAACCCGAAGGTCGGTTTAGTAGGTGATGGTAGAGATCACCCAGTACTAAGCCCTATACAGCCTGTGAAAATTCACACATCAGGGTAGGGGGGCCAGTTCCTTTCCAGTTTCCTTTGTGCGGGCTATGGTTTCCCAGGAAGATCTGTTACCCGAAAAATCACTTTAGCTTGGGTGAAGCTGCAGGTGCCCAGAGTGCCTTGCCCGGGAATCGAACCCGGCACCCTCCGGTCAGAAGTCCAACGCTCTACCCACTCGACTACCGCGACCCACATATATTAAATATATTTATATTATATATATATATATATATATATATATATATATATATATATATAATATAAACCATAAAACCATATGGTATACAAAATATATATATATATATATAAAGCAATATGGTTTTATATATACTAAACATACATGTATATATAGCTATATATAAATATGTAATGTATTCTTCGTGCATCAGGGATTTTCACAAGTTTCGGCCATTACAGTCATCCATATCGTCGTAATCAATTTTTAAATTTCTTATTTTCACGAAACTGTGGGAGGCACCGCGACAGTAACTTTTGACAAAGTCATCCACTAAATGCGCTTTACAAAGCAACTATAGCTTATAATATACAAAACGTGTCTTATAATGATCCCCCGAGCACCCCTCGGTGGTGACCAGACACCCCCGCAGAGGCTGACTCCCATCGCCAGGGCACACAAGACGAAACCCCTAAATGCTTTTGGTCAGAAGTTTCAATCATGATAAATCATTATAAATAAATTATTATAAAAATATTCTTTTTTATTTCAGGCTTTTGAAATGCGGATTTTCTAATGAATACAAACAATGCACCAGTAATATCTTACCGTACCGTACTGTCACCTCTGCCCGGCCAACAAAGTCGCTACAACGACCAGCGGGAAAATATCGTTCCGATACAAGTTTTAGTACATGTCCATCGAATTTTATGCTAATATAGGCATAATGCGCCAATTACTTTCATGTACCCCATTATTCATAAGGGTTATGCACCCTGGCGCAGAGTGCGAAGGGTATCCTCGTGTTGTCTGGGTAGTCTCACGGCCACATGAGTGGCCGATGGGGAGTCGTGAGGGAGGGGTCCGCGTGTGATTTTTCTGGACGAGAAGCTGGAAAGAATGTAGATAGATTTAGATGTAACTTGAGTCCATAATCAGTTCAATATTACACGGACACCATTGGTTGACAGTTGTGCGCCATCGATAGATAGACTTCATGGGATATTGACCAAGTGTTTGAACAATAAAAAACTTCTTAGCAAACGACCAACAACAGAATAAAGGTAACCTTTCGGAAGGACCCATTACTCTTGGCCAAAGACTGAATGAGCTCGATGGAAATTTATTAATTAACAAATCGGTTTTAAAATTTATGCAAAATAGTTTAGATGGGTTCTCTGGGATCGATTCTATGACCAGCACAATAATACATCCAAATTCAAAATTACCGTTTCGTCTCCAAAAGAATTTAAGGTGAAAGGGGAAAACATTCACCCTTCCTACAGAACTGATTAGATTAATTACTTTGACCATTGATCGCAATTAAACCGTCATACTATAACCGAAAACCATGGCATGGGCATTTTAATTTAAACCGTCAAATGTCGAACACACGTAGGGGGAGAATCCTTAGAGCGTTCCCAGAATCCATAGCCGCGAGGAAATTTGAATAGGTGGGTGGTATTTCATGCGAGAGGCGCTTTATGATGCTATTGAATTGGGCCCTAAAACCTCCCGAGAGGGATGAGGCCCAACCACTCCATCTCTATTGATACAGCGAGGTAGGCCCGGCATTCAGTTTCCATGACCCCTTGAATAGCATTGGCGAGAGTAATAATTCCCATCTTGCGATCACAACTCCGCACTGCGGTTGTCCATATATCCATTGAAACTCGCCGCTCTTATTTCCTTCATCATTTTACCATCGTAGCACGGAAGCACCCCTCACGCACAAACCCCCCCTGCCACGCCTTCCACATGGGCTGTCAACATCATACGTCTTTCCGCGAGTCACGCCCAAGAGCGCGTAAATCGGCCAATAGACTTGAGGAGCGCGCGACAAAGAATGCGCCGCTCGAGATTGAGTCCACATACTCTTTTTCCTCGACATTAATTGGACACACGCCGGCTAATATAACGCCATCAATCACCGTTCGTGACTTTGGTTGAACTCACGATGACGGCCGTTCATAGCAATTTCAATGCGCATTTTGATTCTACAGGGCGACTGAGGTAGCAATGGCTTCATGTCCCTTCATCACGAATATCCATAAATAATGATAAACGAGAACAATTTGAGATGCAGTCATGAGCAATTTTCATCGGTCTAACGCTACATCTGCTTGCGTTCCTTACTTAACAGCTTTCAACAGCTCTATTTAAATTTTTAGAATACATATAAAAAACTTGGGTGAAAGTCTCACGGATGTGAATGATAATGTACACCAAGTAACGAACAAAAACACAGAAACTCACACGAATTCTACATTTTCGACGGCGAAACCTCCTTTTCAAGGGAGAGAAGGAACTCCCTCCTCTCTCCCTTGAGAAAGGTAGTTTCGCCACCGAAAATTCGGGATACGTGTAAATTTCTTTTGCGTGTATTCCTGTGCTTTTTTTTGCTGGTGCTTGGTGTACGCATATATATATATATATAATATATATAATATAACACTTTTTGAAAGTCTCACAGAACTTTTCTGTCCCTCTCTTCCTTGATAAAGGTGGTCACGACCACCGAAAATTCGAAAAATAGTGAGTCTCTTTTTTGTATGTTTCTGTGTTTTTGTCTGTGTCCACTAGTGCTAAGTGTTATACATTTTATATATATCTATATATATGTATATATATATGTGTATATATATATATATATATATATATATATATATATATATCAGTTAATCGAACCATCTTTAGGTACTGGAAAATATTCAAATTGTCAATACATCACATAGGTCATACGGGTAGAAGTTTCAAGATTAGAATAAAAGAATATGACAGATGCTGGAGGATTTATGATGAAACGTCACTCCTAGCTAAGCATTTACTATAATCATCCCACTCATGTAAATTTCATCCTGAGATTCTACACCACGAAAATAAGGGCAAAAGGCTTGATGTTTTAGAACAACTTGAAATTGTACAATTAAATATAAATGTTCAATTAAATGACCATATTTTTATAAATAACACTCCTCCCCTCAGGATCCCGTTTCCACAGCAAGCAGCGAAATTCCCTCTCTCCAACTAACTCCACCCTCAGTGGATTTTCCAATCCAACCACCCCCTACCCTCCACTCTCTCAGGACTATCTATTGTATCGAACAACCCTTCCCCGATAATTTCCTTCTTAGAATCACTTATCCCCTCATCCCTCAACCTGCCGCTATCCCTTCCATCTCCCATTCCCGCCTAACCCTTCCGTATGCTTCCCTCCATCCTACCACCAAGATACCAGCTACCTGCCACCGTCCTATCAATAATGACCACAAGTGCTTTTCTCCCCCCCCCCTTTTTTTACCTCTCCATTTCTTTGGTTTCTCTGTTTTCTTTGGGTTTTCCATATTTCCCCTCTTTTTCCCCGCCTACCTTACTCCTCGCTTTTTTCTTCCGCCTTTCCTCAAACGAATAAATACGAGGGACATCCGGAAAGTAGTACCCGTTCGTGCCGCATGAAGTGCTGACGACGCGAGTAGCTGCTGGACGAGGTCAGATAGCTTCAGTGGCTTGTCTGCCTTCTCTGAGCCAAGTTGCGTGACGCTAGCGTTGCCTGTGTTGTTTCTGTGATTGTTTACAATGTTTAAAAAAATTGAGAACGCCGCCAGTTGTGAAGTGAGGGCAGTGATTAAATTCCTCAATGCAAGAAACGTTCGCCCATGTGATATTCATCGCCAATTAAAGGAGGTGTATGGAGACAATGTAATGGACGAGTCGTCTGTTCGGCGGTGGTGTCGCAACTTCAACATGGGGAGGGGGAACACACACGACGATGAGCGTTCGGAGAGACCGTCTGTCATTACAGACCAACTGGTGAGCTCAGTTGACGAATTCGTGAGGAACGATCGGCGCGTCACAATTGATGACATCTGTGAGCATTTTCCCAATGTTTCTCGAACAATTGTTCATGAAATTGTTAAACACCATCTGCATTATGCAAAAATTTGTGCAAGATGGGTCCCTCGCGTATCTCAATGAGCTGGCGGCGAAGGACTATGCAGCAGGAATACAGAAACTTGTCACACGTTATGACAAATGCCTTAATTTGCTTGGAGATTATGTTGAGAAGTAGTTTAAAGTATCCTCTTTCAAATAAAATTTTTTATGTTTGTTAATATTTACTTTTGTGTCTTTATTTCACGAACGGGTACTACTTTCCGGATGACCCTCGTATGATGTATTCACAATTTGAAACTTGTCTTGTACCTGGAGATGGTTCGATAAACTGAAATACCTTGTACGTTACCAATAAATTTGTGGAAAAGTACCAAGTAAAATAAATAAAGTTTGTCTCTATCGTACGTAGAACTAGTATTCTAGCAAACAACCACAAGGGTAGTTTCTTTCACGTGCGCATGCGCTCGTGTGAATATGTTTCCTTTTGTGCGTTTATTCCTACGCGTGTGTGTGGCTCCTTTCGGTGCGGGTCACCCCACATTTTCAAGTGGCATATATAACTGAAAAATGACCAAGTTCGTCGGTTTTGCTTTAATTTCTACTAGTAATATTCTACCCGTTGCCTGTTCTATGTTGACTACGCTTCTTCCTACCTCTTTATTTAATATTATGGCTAGCCCTCGTTGGTTCTCGTCCCTGCGTAGGGGCAGGGTTGTCCATTATAACCGTTGCTGTTCAACCTGTATGTAGAGGAAATGATTAAGAGGCATGGGCAGAACTGGAGGTAAGAATGAAAGTGGACGGGGAATACGTAAAATCAGTTTGGTTTGCTGATGACCAAACTTTAGTTTGTCAGTCAGCTAAGGAGTTGCAAGCATTGCTGAGTGACCTGGAAATTCAGTGCGACAGGCATGCGATTTTCCAGAAAGAAAAAGGCTAAGCTGAACATTAAAATGGGAGGGTAAAAACTAGAGCAGGTAGGACAGTTTACGTATCTCGGAAGTTTTGGACCAACACGGTCAAAGTAGTAGGGACGTAAGGAGAAGACTTGCGCTAGGTAAAGAGGCTTTCACATGGAGAAGGGAGTTGATGACAGGGTCGTTGAGCAAGGATATTAAGAAAAGACTCGTAAAAACTTTAATATGGAGCGTAGCTATGTACGGTGCGGAAACGTGGTCATTGAAGCAGGAAGATAGACGTAGACTGGAGGCTTTTGAAATGTGGGTGTAGAGGAGAATGGAGAAGGTGAAATGGACCGAGAAGAGAACAAATGAGGAAGTACTTGGTATGGTGGGTGAAGAGACGGGTTTGTTGGGAGAAATCCCTTGGAGGCAGGAAAAATGGATGAAGGGCGTATTGATCGTCAGTGGGATGTTGAAGACTGCAATAGAGGGGAGAATGTTAGGCAGACGAGGAAAGGGAAGGAACAGAATAGGGATGTTGGACGGGATGAAGGGAGGAAGGAAGTACTCAGAGATGAAGAGGGACCTGATGTAAAGTAGGTTGTTGGATTGTTTTTCGTTTTGTTAGGAGTCACAAAATATTTCTTTGGTAGTTGTGTCCATCCAAAAACCTACCTTAACCCGTAGATTACCTTATTTTATATAAATATAAATATATATAATATATATATATATATATATATATATATATATATATATATATATAGTAGATTCTCATATTTTCGGCATTTCGTTCGACGAGTGAAATTCATTTTCATCAGAGAAAGATATCTGATGGTGGGGTGCAAATAAAGTGGTCATAGGCTTAACCCCGAAAAGCGGTCAAAAGCAAGGCGAAGAAGAGAAACTTCACCATAATTAATCTACCGTTCGTAGAATAGCCTGAAATTAAATTCTAAAATAGAGTGTATTATGTTATACTTTAGTGTGTGCATAGACTCTGAATACATTATTATGAGTAGTAACCTACCGATGATGGGATAGATTTGCGATCAGCCCATGAAAAAGTCATTTCTGCGTCTCTACTCCCTACCTACACGGTACTAAATACTCTTAAGACCCCTTTCATATATTACCCTGATTCCTTCTTCAGCTCCGCTTCCTTGGGTACTCCCTTAATACCATCCAAAATTCCCTTCCTCGATTCCGCCCTCTGACCCGCCTACCCAGCATTCTCCCCTCTACGTACACGCATCATCGCAGTCTTCAAAAGTCCAACCGCCGTGCGCCATGATCTGCATCCGCTTTTACCTGCCTCCTTCACGCAAAAAGCCCTCTCCCCTGTCCTACCAGCATTTTTTTTTATTTCTCATCCGTTTTTTTCTCCTTTGCATCTCACTTTTTCCGTCCTTCTCCTCAAATCACATTTCCAAACGAGTAATTAATTCGTATTTTTCGCGATGTCCCGGTATTCGACTTTCGAAGTGATGATAACGTCTACCTAGAATTCTCGTTTCGCAATTGGTCGGAGTAGTGGTGCGGGAGACTTGGTGCGAGGCGAAATGACACCACACGTAGGATAAACTATTTTTTGCGAGAGCACGCCCGCTCTTCGGGCGCCTTTACCCCGGGTTGTTTCCGCCTCCACGCAGCAGCCCCCGTGGGAACAGAAGGGGGGAGGGAGGAGGCGAAGCAGTGTTGAGGAGAGGAGCACGGGAAAGAAACCGTGGGAGCCACGGATGGACGTGTGGAGGAGCACGTAGCGCACGCCCCGACCCGCAACACCCCAAATGAAGTGTCAGGGGGATGAGATTGAGGAGGAATATCATTCTTCAATCCGCAAGAAGTGTCGACGAGGCTTCCTGTGCTGCACGTTCATTAGGCACTCTGAAAGGGGAGAAACGAGTGATACTGGTGTAATGCCCTGTGCGGGACGATCTGATGCTCCTACGGCTGTGACCTCGGGGACAGGACTGAGGCCTTTTTAAGAGATGTGTGAAGAAGAATGAGGCGATGATAATAATAAATGGCGAGCGGACATAGTATTCAATAAGAAAACAGGGTTAGGGAGGAGATAATATTCCTAAATACCCCCGTGGGGCGAAAAGAAAATTGGATCGGTATTGCTTCGAGCTTCTCTTTGAAATATAGTGCTGGAGGAGAATGCTGAAGATTAAATGGACAGGCAAAGTAAGGAACGGCGAAGTACACGAGTACAAAAGTGCAGAAGAGGTTAGGACGATAGGGAGAACTCTATTGCAAAGAAGAAATAGATGGATTGGACACACAATGAGGCACAATGGATTAATTAGGAATATAATAGAAGGAAAAATAGATGGAAAAATAGAAGGGGAGATTCCACGAGGGAGACAAAGAGACTTGTACATAGGACAAATTAAGAATGACGTAAAACAGAGAAGGTACCAGGGATTGAGAGAAGAGATTGCCAGAAGGAAATACAAGGGGTAAATAAAAATTTGAGAAGGGTAACAAATAAAGCAAAAGAAGCATGGTGGAAGCATGGTAAATATAGGAGATGGAGGGCTGCAGTAAACCAATCCTAGGATTGAAATATTGATGACGGTTGTGTCGAGAACGGGTAAGAGATTTTAAGACGACAAGGGGATCAAGAACCCCCCGAAAACGTTGTTGAAAAGTTTCCATCTCATTGTGCAAGAAGATAAACCAAAATGCATACATAAATTAGCACTGTATGATTGTACCAATAGCCATTCATAAGAGCGAATTGTCTGACATTATTTTCTTAAATCACGGTAGGACTCTGAAATATCCCCTCCAGATGGAATGCTCAGACCCATGGAGAGGGAGGGTTGGGGAGGGGGGGAGGAAAAGAAAGAATGAAACGTAAAGCGAGGAGAGGGGGAGCAGGGGGCGGGCCTGCGAGCACGGCAAAGGGTCAGACAACGAAGGTCAACTCGGCAGAGCAAAATACGAAGATCACCTGATACGTCTAGCACCACCTTCCCGCGAATCTGCATGTCAAGAAAGGTTTAGAAATAGCCCGTACTCATTTTGGGAGCACTAAGAGGAGGAGAGGGTGGAATTGAGGGGAGAATTTAAAACGGAAAGGAGGAGAGAATAGCCTGAACGCACGCACCTCCACGTGGATCTGTGATACACTGTGTGTCACACCATGCACCTAGGCCACTCCTTCTATATCTACATGATACCCCGCAAGTCGCCGTAAGGGCGTGTGGCGGGGGGTGTTAGGTCACCACCCGTAACAAGGAACAATGCCACATGCATAAAATCAGCACATGCATGCAAAACTACACCCACAGCGGTGTACACACTCATGCAACAATCCCTTCATCCAACACGCATGCAAACACATATACCATACATAACCCTTTGATTATCATGTAGGAACTCATTGAGACGATAGATTCAAATAACTGTCTCTCTCTTTTTAATCCTTAATTCGCACACGCCCTCTCGTTCTAGCTTAAATCGAATTCTCTACTACAGTTGTAATAGAACATGTTCCCAAATAATTACATGAATATTAATCGAAGTTCGTTAGTCAAGCACGGAATACAGCAAGTACGAGGCGATGCTGGCACAATTTCCCCAGCCACGCACCCTAGTGGGGGTTCAGAATTATTCCAGCATTTATCAACCCATCTTTCCTGTCTCTTTTTTCTCTTCTCCCAACTACCCTCCCTCCTTCCTATTCATTAAAAGAAATTCTAAATGTTCGTTGATTGTGTGTCCTCAATAAATTCTATATTACCTCTAAAATAATAATAAAAAAGAAACAAATTGTTTGTCAAGGCTTTGCAGTTTTTCGATACATATGCATAATTGAAGCGGTCAGTAATTGCAGTGAGAACATTTCCATCCGGCCTTTTTTTTCATTTTAGACAAAGGTGCATGTTTCATGTGTTAATTATAGCACCCATAATTATGCAAGAGGGAAGCCACACCCTTCCTCAAACGCCACGGCGACTGCGCTTCCGACCGGGAAGTCCGCCGGATAATTAATATGGCCCCCACACGCGATACAAACCATTGGAATCCCCTGGTCACGTCATTCTGCCGCCGACCGCGGCTGGTGCGATACATATTTTCAAATAAATATCTGTCATTGATATAAAATTATTATCGAAGTTCGACTATTATTAGATTATGAACTGTATTCGATTGTTTCAGGCTCAACTTTGTGGAAGTTCATGTTCATTAAATAAAGAACACAATGTATTTTTCCAATGTTCTTTATTTTGGTACTAATAGTTTCAACGCTTAGGCGTCATCATCAGGTGCCAAATGATGATGACACCTAAGCGCTGAAACTAGTAGTACCAAAATAAAGAACATTGGAAAAATACGAGGGCGGTTCAATAAGTACCCGTGTTTGACGACAAAGGGCGTTCCTGAGGAAAGTTTATGTTATCATCCTGTGCTGCCATATATCAAACGACGGTGAAACAAATTTCAGACTGTTTTAAAGGTTAGCTTGGATTTGGCAGCCATTCGAGTAAGACGTGTTTCGTGATTTTCGCCAAGATGGAAAAAGAGCAGTATCGTAATTCGCTTTTTGTTTTTGGATGTGAATAAATGCGAGGAGATGAAAGCAAAGTTGGATGCTATTTATGGGGACACTTCGCCATCTATGACCACAGTTAGATATTAATTCAACGAATTTAAACGTGGGCGAACATCTGTTTTTGATGAGGAGCGACCAGGACGCCCGGCAGACGTGGTTACCGAGGAAATCATTCAAAATGTCCACGCCATGATTCTCGCTGATCGACGAACGAAAGTGCGCGAAGTAGAAGAGGCCGTGGGTGTGTCGACCGGAACGGCAATTAATATTTTACATGATAAGTTGGCGACGAAAAAATTGTCGCCCCGATGGATGCCGCGATTGCTCACGGTGGACAACAAGCTGATGAGGAGTTGTCGCCGCCAAACTGCATGAACTACGTTATGAATTGCTGCCACACCCCCCGTATTCACCCGATCTGGCTCCCTGCGACTTTTTCTTATTCCCTAACATGAAGAAATGGCTCGCGGGAAAAAAATTTAGCTCAAACGAGGAAGTTATCGCCGAGACAGAGGCGTATTTTGGAGAGTTAGACAAATCCTATTTTTTGGAGGGGTTAAAAAAATGGCCGGAACGTTGGGAGAAGTGTATCTTTCTAAAAGGGGACTATGTTTAAAATTAAAAAAAATATTTTTGAAAAAATTGTTTCTTCATTTCTAACACGGGTACTTATTGAACAGCCCTCGTATAATGTGTTCTTCATTTCATTAAAGATTATAGACTCTTTCGCCAAACAGATTTTATGTAGTTGCACGTTTCATATATCATTACCTACCTACATTATCGGATGTATCGAATGATGTTGACCGTTGCCGCCAGGACAATTGCCTAATTGCAACGAGATTTACATAATAATAATAATGTATGTATGTAGAAAAAAAATATCGGGTACATCAATCTATATATCGTCAATGGCTTACGTTAGTTCCATATTTCGGTCGGGGCAGGCAAGTTCGGCATACTTGTAGAAAAATAATACGATATAAATGGGGAATGGTAAGGTTGCCCGCAGGTTTGATAGCGAAATGGAAAGCGCATTAAGGGAATTGAAATCGGATAAGCATGTGGGGGTAATAGCATGCCTGCGGAATTACTTAAGGGTTTAGAAAAAAAGGAGGGAAGATTATTTTATGGATTGATTATAAGCATTTATGAGGAAGGAATTGGGCCGGAACATTTCGTCGAATCAGAGCTAGTTCCCATTCCAAAAAAGGGAAAGCCAACCGTCTGTTAGAACTATTGAACAATGCATTTGATATAAATTACAAATCCAGGTATGATCAAATTGAGCAGCCTCAGGCGTGATGTGGTGGAAGTCGAACATAATGAATAACTAATCGAAGCACTTTTTCAGTTGATAAAATTTTTATTTTACGACCGGATTTCGACCAGGTGATGATGATGACGATCTGATGATGATGCAATACATCGAAACCCGGTCGTAAAATAAAATTTGATCAAGTGGAAATGTGCTACGATCAGTTATTCATTCAGGCATGATGTGGTGGGACTGCTCCATAATAACAGAGACAAAAACTATTACAATTTTTCCACTTAATAAAGGTTTTTTCCGAATAGTTTCGATGTAAGACATCATTTTCAAGGCTTGTATGATGTAGTACGTCGAAACTAGTCGGAAATAAATCTTTATCAAAAAGAAAATTGCAATAGTTTCGTGTCTTTGTTATTGATACATTTGACCTCAAACGCAGCTCAAGTGGTTCTCAGGATGATCAGTTGGCTCTCAACAAAGGGTATGGTACGAGCAATAGTAGTATGATCTCCATTATATACAATAGTAGTACATAATGGATTTCATAAATGGAATTCTCATTCTAGACCTGCTAAGCCGGTCAGTTCTGACTTGACAGCAGGTGTCACATAAACAAAAAATATAGCTTAAAATGTTACAATTATGAAGCAGTATATATTCTGTGTCAAGTTTTGTTGCAAGCCTCAGTCCCTTCTTTGAAATAGCCAGTCTTTTGTTCCCCCTTTCACAGCATTTACTGACTGTAATATTATTAAATCCTTAGGCATTTCATGAAATTAGCCTGGTGTGCAATTCGCCCTAAATTTGCAATGCCATAGTTGAACGTAACATAAGCAATTCCATTGTGGAGAATGAAATTAGAGACACGAGCGACTTCTCCTCAACCTCTGCCTATCGCAGACTGATCAAGTTCGAGTGGCGGATGAAGAGAGTAGGGGTTAGAAAAAGGAGTAACACAGGGGTGTTTAATATCACCAATTTCAGCTTCTGGGGGAAAATGGAGTTGGGTATGAAATTCGGTTGGGAATTCATAAAATCAGTTAGGACTTCTTGGTAACTTTAATCTCATATTATTGCATGGTACCCTGCAAGCCACCGCTATAGTTTGTGGCAGAGGGTGATGACCCACCAGAATACATTTTACCCAAAATACCTTTCCCCCCCTAGGGTAGCCGGACAATGCTATTTTGAACCCCTATCATTAGTTGGAAAAAAGGACATCTAAAACCTATCTGTTCTACACTTCATCTCTCTTATTTCATATACAGGTACATTATCTCTCCTGCCGTAGTAAGATGAGGGTAATAATACATTTTCAACCTCATTGCTAAAAAGTTATCCTTTCAATTAATGCAAGAGATTTAATGTGTTATTAAACCTTCGCTCCATTGAGTGATTCCTAGCCTAGTTCCTCTAATGATTTTGGTACGCTACTCAGTTTGTCATAACAACGTTTCACAAATCTAGTTCCTCTAAGCCGCAAGCGATCCAATACGGCAATCAATTCATCTTAATGAGGTTCCCACATTTTCAGTCTCTCTCACCCCAGCACGGCCTTCGCCCACGCGCTAATGACACCTCGCGACGCACACATTCCCTGCAGCGCATGCCTTCGCTTCTTCGCCGAGAGTCGACCCTTCCACACGTCCCACAACCCCATGTATGAAGACACCCACATTTGTCGGGAATTCCTGAAAATGAAAAACCTAATGAAGTGCATCGAAGGGTGTCCACTGGTTTCAGACCGATTGCACGTCGAGGGAAACTCGATCTCAATTTTTTTTAATTTAGCAAATCGAAACTAAATAAAGGCGTAAAAAGGCAGGTGCTTCCCTCAAGGTTCCGCGAAAGACTTTTCCATCAAAATATTTGCGGCAATTACTGGGAGTTTATTCAATTAAATCGCCGTCTTTTCTTGGATGATTGCTATTTGTCGCTTGTACAGCACCCAACTACGAGTTCGTTCACTAGGTGGCTCTTGCGAACGCAAACACGCTAGGTGCACGCCGAGCGTTGAGCCGATGGGAAATCGGGGGGTGGAGGGGGAGGCGTTGGGAAGGTTGTGAGGGAGGAAGCGGGGGACATAGCTCCGAATCGCAACAACCCTCCACCCCCAGCCCACATTGCGCAAGCCGCTACACGGCGGCTCGCCGTGGCATATCTTATCGGTCGTAATTTCAGCCTTCAGATGTTTTCCTAACGCCTCGAAATCGGGAGCGGTGACACACTTCATGCGCAGGGAGCAACGCTCTTCGGACGGAACGGCCTCGTGGAAAATTTTCGAGAGTCCGTTCGTAAACAAACAAAAGAGGACCGTCCCCCCGCCTCCCACATGATTGCACCAAATGCCTCGCACGGTTTTACCCAACTCGGGGTCATCGGAGAAGCGGGCATCGAGGCGACCCGAGGGGCGTCGGCGGGCGACGCCGACACGTGAAGAGTAGCGTCGGGACGCGGGCGCCAGCGTCCTCCCCCAAAGACGATGCCGATGGAAACGTCCGCCTCCTGAAAACATCCGAAATTCCACGTTCCCGAGTCGAGATAAGGGATGCCGCCATTCCAGCACAATGATTGTCCCCACGAGACATCATCACTCACACGTCATTAATGGTATTCAACGTCCACACGTATCCAAATCCACACCCGGATGTGTGCTCACATTCATCTTTAAACATCAAATTCAATCGAAAATCTTCAGATGACGGCACACTTTTCAAAAGACGAAACTATTATTGTTAAAATTATTGGATCTTAACAAGAACCACTCAAAAACCAATATAAAGTAGTAATATAATTATAAACCTGAAACATTCTCACAAATAAAATAATGCAGTAGTTTAAATTAAAACGAAAATTAATGACGGGACAGTAAATAGAGTAATTTCTTCAAGCGATCAGGGAGATTCCACGAGGAAATTACGTATGAGAATAAAATTGAACCGATTAATAAAATCGATGTTATAACCTAATAAACCTATTAAAAACGGTAAGATAGGAAACACGAACTATAATCTAACAAAGCAATGGTTATTCCCAGTGCATTTCATAGCAGCGAGACATGGCCATTGGCAACAGCAAATGAAAAAAAAGAGGCGTGCGAGCTTCAAAAATGAACACCTGCGAAAAATCATAGGACACGAATGAAATGATAAGAAAGGAAATACGGAGTTTTACAAGGAGAATTACAAGTGGCTAATTTGAGATAATCAAGGAAGGAATAAATAAGTGGAAAGAGCCCTTGAACAGAATGGACGGACCAAGTAAACATAAAATAATCTTCCGTTGATCGACCTCATGGAAGAAGGTCAACCAGAACGGATGGAATGAGCGACATGCAAAGAGTGACCGCGGGCCTCTGGAGCCCGGAGGGAGAAGTAGGGCATTCTGGGGCTGCAGGCTTCGACCAAATCGCGACAAAGCGCACCGGAAGTGGGCTGAGGGAGCGTTGGGAAGTTCCGGTGGCGAGCGTCTGTCCACCCACGCCGCTCTGTGGAGACCATCACCAACGACGGTGACCCAATGAAATGTAGGATTGGGACGACCCTTCGCAATGTTGGGGCAAGGGCTTCGTCTTCAGTTTGTCCTACGCCATTCCCACTTTAATTTTTCATACGAAAGTACTCTATAATGTAGTAAAATACATCATTATAGAGAAAAAACAAATCAATAATGCCACGGTCTAGCAATGACATAAACACAGTAATCAACCCTAACGTCGGTTTGGTAGGTGATGATAGAATTCACCCAGTATTAAGACCTATGCGGCGTGTAAAATTCACAAATCATCAGGGTAATAATGGGGGCCAGTTCCTTTCCCTGGGCCGATTGCGGTTACCCAGAAAGATCTGGTACCCGAAAAATCACATTGCCTAGGTGAAGCTGCAAGTACCCTGAGAGGCTTGCCCGGGAATCGAACCCGGACCCTCCGGTCAGTAGTCCAACATTCTACCCCTGGAATACCGCGGCCCACGTTCTTGTAATGGTACCAATTTAAAAGCGGTCATACTTTTACCTGAGTAACATTATATATTCAATACTGGGATGCGAAGCATATTGATCGGGAGTGGGATGTTGAAGATAGTAATAAAGGGGAGAATTTTAGGCAAGCAAGCAAGTGGTATTCAAAGAACCAGACTTTTGCATGATATGAATGGAGGAATGAAGTGTACGGAGATTAAGAGGGATTGTGAAGTAGAATGTTGGGTTGTGTTTTGTTGGTAGAGACAAGAGAATTATTTGGTAGTTGTGTCCATCAAAAACCTACCGTGACCAGTAGATTACCCAATTAATCATACATGGTCTATCGGGTTATGGAAGGTTTTTGATGGAACAAGGTTATGCCAAACTTATTAAATCTATTTTAATCAACTCTAAACACCATTAAGCCACATATTACATATTGCAATAAACATTTTTAATACTCAGCATACTTTCTATCTCCCATTATTCTGTTCAGAATGCCTATTTGTTTTTCTCCCTCTTCATCGTTTTCCCAGCATTCTCCCCTCTATTACCCTCTTCAGCATCCTATTGCATCTCCCTCTCAGTATCTTCTTCTCCTTCATTCACTTGTCCTACCTGCTGCTTCGAATTTCTCTCAATAGCCGTCGCACCCTCCTCCCCACCTTTCCCTTTCTATAACCCGATTCATGGTTTAAATTTTCGGCCGTTTCATGTTTTCATCTTCCTCAGACCCATATCTTAAAATCTTTCAATATCCACTTATTCTCCTGGCTCAAAGATCAAGTTTCTAAGCTATGTAATACTACCGCTCCATAGCTAAGAAGCTCCCTAGTCCAGTTACATGCATATTTATGCATGCCTATCATCAACTTCCTCCTATTTGTAAACATTTTCTTTACTCATTGCTAAGGAAAAATAGAAGGGAAGATTTTCATGAGGAAACCAAGAGCATAGGACAAATTAAGAAGGACGTAATACAGAGAAAGTATGAAGGATTGAGGGAATTGACATAAAATAGAGTAGAATGGAGGGCTGCGGTGAACCAATCCAAGGATTAAAAATACTGATGATGATAATGATGGCCAAATGCTATTCCTCTCGTGATTTACTTACTGCATTTTCCATCTTCTTCTCAACCACTCCCTAAATAGGTAAACTTTTCAGTTCCTCTCTCCTAACTTCAAAATTTTTCTCAGCCTTCCTATTTCTACAGAACTTCTTTACCTAAGTTGTCTCATGATTTATTCTCGTCCATTAAGTGTTAAACTGATTCAGTTAAGCGCTGGGCATGAACTGTAATCCTCTGGGTTACTGAAAAATCAAAACTCTAAGTATCAGATTGTTCAACTGAACATTAAAACTCCAAAATCCAATTTCTTTCGCCCGAAAACGAATACCTTTGGGGTGCACTCGAACGGATGTCGAACAGGCGGAAGGGAAGTCACGCATAGCGGTTAAAAGGATCACATTCGTGAGGGTATATAAAATCCTTCCGATACCATTCGTGCCCATAACACGAATCACGCGTACGACTGCAGCGGCGGCGGAGGGTTCGGGGGGTGCGGGGTGGTGCGGGGTGGGGAGGAGGGGATGGAGAACCGCGGGTCGGACGTGCTCGGAGTGACGAAATTCTCATTTTGGCAACGGCTTAGTGATTTAATTAGTTGGCGATGTGAGGAACCATATTCGAACTGAATGGAGTGAAAGGCCATTGAGAAACACCGGTCAAAAGAGTGGTTGAGATAAACTTATTATATTTCCCTTCTCGACAAATCAACGGATACAAATAAAAGATTATGTCATTGCTCATCACGGCAGTTGAAGTCACTAACGTATTCTTACTCTCTGATCGATTACATGTCTCCTTATATCCTGTGCTCCTTGCAACTTATTTGGTCATTGTTCAAGTATACGTGTTACCCGGTGATCATAAGGAGAAATAATTCGATAGGATATACGATCAGTTAGAGGACAAAATCGCGAGTGTTCCTACAGGTAAATATTTCATAGTGATGGGGGATTGGAATGTGACGGTAGGCGAAGGAAGAGATGGTGACGAGGTGGGGGACAACGGTTAAGGTACGAGGAATGACCGCAGGGAGAAAGCAATTAAATTCTGTAGGATACTTGGTTTATACACGACAAAAGGCGTAGGTATACAAGATAAAATCCCGAGGATTCAGCACAATATATATTAAACTATATCATGCTTATGCACAGATTTAGGAGCAACGTGATCAATTCGCACACTTTTCCGGGAGCGGATGCATACACGGATCACAATTTCGTAATTATGAAGGATAGTGTTAGGTTGAAAAGGATAAACCAGGGAAGACGGTTCTGGAAATGGATAGCAGAAGCACTGATAGGACCGCCAAGAAAGGAGTATCAGCATGCTGTAGATAGGGTTATGAGTGAGGAAAGAAAGCAGGGCGCAATGGAGGAAAAGTGGAAACATATCAAAGAAAGGTTATCAAGGGCCGCAATTGTAACGATAGGAACTATTACTAGGAAAAGGACAAGGAAACCAGAGGTTACCCATGAGATGATTAAGAAGATAAACGAGAGAAGGAAATGGAAGATTGCAAACACAGAGTTAGGCAGAAGGATGTATATAGAGTTAAATAATAAATTTAGATTGGTAACAAATAAAGCAAAAGAAAGTAAGAAAGAAAAATTAAGTAATTCTTATTCATTAAAGCAAAAGAAGCCTCGTTGAAGACAAAGTGTGAGTATATAGTATGTAAAGTTTCCAGACGAAGTGTGAAATTAGTGTACTATTCAAGAAAGTTAAAAAACTATCGAGAAATAAAAAAGGACAAAAAATATTAAGAATCAAAGATGATTAATGAAAAATATTAGTTGAATCGGAAAATATCCAAGGGAGGTAGAAGGAATATATAGAAGAGCAGTATGGTAAAGACATTAGGCCCGCAATGTTTGACACGGAAAGAGAATATGACACAAATGAGGATGCCTTAGGCCCAGGTTTTATCGATGGTGAGATACAAAGGGCAGGAAGGGAATAGAAATCAAATAAGGTCGTGGGGGTAGACAGCATTCCTACGGAACTACTTAAGGGTTTCGGAAGAGGTGGGAGGAAGAGTTTTTATGGACCGATTCGCAGTAAAATTTACGATGAAGGAATATGGCCGAAGACTTTGTCAGATCAGTACTAGTGTCCATTCCAAAAAAAAATTAAGAGGCTGCAAATACAAAGGAAAACTGCAGGGAAATGAGTTTGAATTTGCATGCAGCTAAAGAGGTTCTCAGAATCATAAAAGAGGATGGAGAGCAGGGCAAATGATCACTTAGTGGATGATTGATCAGTTTGGGTTCAGGAAGAGGAGAGGTACGCGTGCACTACGCATTGCAGTGAAATAGAATACAATCAGGACGTATTTGCCGGTTTCTTAGATTTCGAAAAGACGCTTGATAGAGTGAATTGAAAAAACTAATGAACATATAGCGGAAAACAGAAATATGTTGGAGGAATAGGAGATTAATTCGGAGCCTGTACTTCTCAGACTGTTCATGTGTGAGTTGACAGTGTTAGGAAGAGGAGTAAGGTGGGGCTGTCCATTATCACTGGTGGTGTGCACGTATATGCAGAGGAAACGATTAAGGAGACATGGGAAGAACTGGAGATTGGTATGAAAGCTGGTGGAAGATTGATAAAATCAGTTAGGTTTCCGGATGATTAATATTTATTTGGTCAGTCAGACAAGAATTTGCAAGTATTGCTGAGTGAATTGGAAATTCATTGCGATAGATATGGGATGAGAATCAATATAAAAAAACAAAGGTGATGCGGTTTTTGAGAAAGACAAAGACTAAGTTAAGGGTTAAAATAGGGTGATGAAAAATAGAGCAGGTGGAACAATTTACGTATATCGGCAGTGTTTTGGACCAAAATTATCAAAGTAGTAGGAACGTAAGGAGAAGAATTGCATTAGGTAAAAAGCCTTTCCCCAGGAGGGAATTGATGACAGCGATGTTAAGTAAGGATGTTACAAAAAGGCTCGTAAAAAGTATGTTATGAGGCATGGTTTTTAGAGCGCCGAAATATGCTAACAGAGGCAGGATGATAGGCGTTGATTGGTAGCTTTGAAAACTTGGGTATTGAGAATGATGAAGAGATAAGATGGACAGAATAGAAAATAAACGAGGAAGTGCTAGGTATGGTGGGGGATAAGAGAGGATTTTTGGGAGAAATCATAAATAAACGAGTAAATGGATGAAAAGCATATTGATTTGGCGATAGGATATTCAAGACAATGATATATAAATTGGAGAATGTTAGGCAAACGAGGACGGGGCAGGAATAAGAAAGAAGGGGTGTTGGGCGGATTGAAGGGAGGAAGGAAGTATATGAAGATGACAAGGGGTTTATTTTAGATTGGGTTGGGTTGGGTTTTGTTGGAAGCTAATTACTGTAGCGGTTTTCGGTATGCGTCCACCCAAAACCTACCTTAATGATGATAATATCAATAATAATAACTAAGGCTATTAAATACTTTCAAACTTTAGATAAGAAATTAATGGTTCGCCCTAATCAAAATAAATAAGATTTAATTTTTCCAATTATCAATACTTTTGATAGAATCAATTTCAATACCTTGATATAATTTTCAAGTATTCCAAAACAATCGAAATCATTTGAAATAAAAACCTGAATAAGGGGAAAACTTGCAAAATTATTCCTCTTTGTTATGGAATGATTCCAACTGACATTATAATATATATTTTATTACAACTATTCTTCCTCTTGATTACTAATCAAAGAAAATATTTCAAATGTAACAGCCAGGTAGGAAAATTTTTAGAAGTGTAGCAGTATATCCACGTTACAGTGTACAGAATCCAATAAACGCTTGACAAGAGGTAAACAATAGATACCATAAAATTTACGGCTTAATTTTCCGGCTCGGAGATGAAAACTTTTGATAAGCGTTGAAAAAGTAAAAAGACTTATCCAGTGAGGGAAAGGCTTGCATATAGTCGTGTGTTACCGTGTAAAATTTCCCCGCCAACATTTTTCCTCGATGATTGGGTACTCTCCAAAAGTAAGTGATTACTCACGCGTTAGTCGAACTATGGAATTATCGATATCTTATCCATATTTACGCAATGCTCTTCCTAGACGAGATATAATTCTACGTATGGAGCTACAGAGGAAATTTTGAGTGGGAATTTGATTGAGTAAGAGTAATGCGTCAAAAACCAGAAAAGTTGAGTTGTCTAAACCATCCCTTGTCTCCCCATCAAGCTAGGTAACACTTCAGCGCAGTATCAACCGGAATTTCCTCTTGCTCTTTCTTTGAATTTTCTTTTTTTTAAGGGTTTCCTACGACATAAATAAAGGTGTTCACTATTTAATATATGGTAAATAACATTTCAATATCGGTTCATAGCCAAGAATTACTATATTAAAAACGGAAACCGGTTTAATTGAAGGTTATCGGGATGAATTTTATTTCAGGTTTGCAAACCTGAAAAAGAAGGAGTCAACGAAAAAATGCTGAACAGGGAAATTCTCCTCCAACTAAACTACGTGTTGAAGGCAGGGCGATCGAGGTCGTCAGGAAAATTGGAATAATCGGATTCAAAGAGTTATCCTTGTACGATGAGGAAGATAAAAAAACTCGAACGAAAGGACGACGCCATCGACAATTCTGTTTCCTGTATTCCAAAAAGTGTAAAGCTCACTTGCAGAGGACAGAGCACGTTGACATTTTTGTCACCCCGCTAAGTTTTACGTCAAATCGAACATAAAAATTTCGAAACCGCAGGTTGAGTGACTTATTCTCCCTGTAGGAAGAAAACAGTACCTTTGTAAGAATGCGTGGGAAATACTACTCGAAATCCCCAAAATGCCCTCCTGCCCCTAACTGATGGGGGTATTAAAATACTTAAACAGCTCATGATCAGGGTAAACGATGACCCTTTTAATTGTGGAAAATTCTCTCGTCTCTTTTACGAGTATGCTAAAAATCCGAACTAAGATCGTCATATCATGGTATGCCCCATCCTGAAAAAAAAAATTTCCTATCACAACTGCAGAAATGTATAGCGTTATTTTTCTCACCAACGACAATGAATAAACATGGCACTCGGAATTATGCTAAGCTCCCTCATCAGGGCCCGTTGTAACGCCTCCACCGAGCCCTGGTGACTTCCTTTCAGCACTGATTTGGGGCGGGAGAAGAGGAAGAAGTCTGCCGCGGTAATGTTAGGAATGTAGGATGGCTGAGGCTTGATCAAGAAGCCCTTGGCAGATCCGCGTGCGAGTTTCCTTTCGCTTGTCCGAGATCACTCGCGGCGCCAACTTCGCACACACCTTTGTCATGCCCATGTTTTGGGTCACAAGTCGATACACATCACTTTTTGGGATGTCAAGTTCTTCAGAAATCATGCGAACACTTAAGTTGCAATCCCTGTTCAATAAAGCCTTAAATCTTGCAAGAATTTCGTCACTTTTTAAGGTCGAAGGGCGTCCTGAACATTCGGCGTCTTCAACATCTTCTCTACACTCCAGAAACAACTTGTACCACTCTAAAACACCCGATCTACCCATGGCGTTATCACCATAAGCTACTTTTAGCATGTCATGAGTATCTTAACCGGTTTTACCCAGATTCACACAAAATTAGATGGCGTAGCGCTGTTCCAACAACCAGTTCATGATGGAGAGTCACGAGGTTACGTTATAGAGGTTTTGAAAACGAACGATTCCCATTCTGCAAAGGCTGGGAACCAACTACCACTGGCCTCCAGCCTTTTCTGAGAATATCCTCCCTCGAACCCAGCAAGAGAAACCGCCGCCCGTCCGCCCGTCTATCCCTGATAAAATTAATCATATTACTTTTGGGACAGACCTTGCAAGAGTTCGTTATTATAGCTATGCCTGTTGAATTACCATGTTGGCTAGCAGTTCATTTTTTGTGCGTAGGGAAGCATTTTTCACTTTTGATGCCGTAGTATACGTGCATGATTTTCGGAACTTTTCCAATCATTTTAATTACTTAGCATTCCTATTCTTAACTAGACTTTTGTTTTGAGGTTGTGTAGATGTACACCGGTAGAAGTGACTTGCAGGTACGGAACAATTGGGAGTCATGAGGTCGATGCCGACGCAAAGTGGGGCCAAACCCCTGTCTAGGCGGACGTAAACCCAAGATAAAAGTGCGATTTTCCCTATTTTAAGTAGCCCATTGGGTAGCCTGTTACTTTCTCTGCATGAATGTGCATCGAACAGGTAGGAAAGTGCACACCTACACGCACAAATTATTAATGCGAAAGTGACGACATGGGAGCGGACTGCACTGGTGCCCAGGTCGCAGATTCGGAATTTCACAATATACTTCAAAATTGTAATGCAGTACTCTGATTTGCGGTATTGCGGTTTGCGGACACTTCATATCACGGGATCGTCAGCAAATAGACGAAGTGTCCCGGAAACCTTAGACACGATGTCATTAATGTATAAAAGGAACAATAGTGGACCGATAACACTTCCTTGTGGGATACCCGATGTTACGCTTAATATGTCCCCTGATACTCCGTCTATTATGTCCCTTTGCTCCCGGCCTTTTAAAAAGTTATGAATCCAATTTATTACAGATTTATCCATCTCGTAGCTAATCAACTTTTTATGAGGGACTTCTTCAAATGTCTTTTTAAAATCTAGAAATATAGCATCGACCTGAGCGTCATTTTCTCCCGAGACCAAAATATCATGAACGAAAAGTGCCAGTTGGGTCTTGTAAGATCTACCCTTTCGGTAACCGCGTTGGTTTTTTGTGACTATGAATCGATATATTTCATGATGGAACGAACAATTATGTGCTCTAAAATTTTGCATGAGATGGATGTGAGAGAGATTGGTCGGTAATTACTCGGATCTTCTCTGTTGCCTTTTTCAAATATGGTAGTGACATAGGCTATTTTCCAGACTTTAGGTACTTTGCGATAATTTAAGGATTTATCAAACATTATTTTCAGGAAATGAGCTATTTCTGGGGTCATCGTTTTGTATACACGAGCACGGATTTGGTCAGGGCTTGGCGATTTGTTTGTACTGATTTCTTTAAGTTAGCGTTCGATTCCAAGAGAAGATATTGCAATTTCAGTCATGGGTTCAAGGGAACGATCGGTGTGATTCGAATTGTTCCTGTGAGTGATTATTAAAAACGCAATGAAAACGTCTTTCCTCGCCAAGAGACCGAGAAAGAGTGAAGATGACACTGAAGCACCAGATATGCGCAATCTCGCGGGTTCTAAGCTATACTCCTTGCGGATTCATGAAGGATTTCATTCACCGAAACAGAGAAACAGTCATCAAAAGAATGGCCGTGGTAAGCAGTGTGGTTATGGATGGGATAATTAAGGAATATGGGAAATTTAGCTGAGTAGCGGTGATTATTTATGCGAAGAGTAAGGGTAGTGGCGCATTCACCCACATAGAAGGCAGGACAGAAGTTACATGGGTAGCGTTGTATAAAGTTGTTTGAAGTACAGGTGGCGAAGAAATAACTATTGAGTCAGAATTTGGTAGTCAGGGAGGTGACGGGTCAATGAAGATGTGCTCTTTTCATCAATAATGACCCTAGAGGAATTATTATTTGGTATTCTCCCGATTAAGTTAGGTTTTGCATTTACCCAACGGTTCAAAGACACATTCTCTTCACTCAAGTAACGAAAAAACCTGACACTAGACACTGCAATAAGTCCCTCTTCAGTTTTGAATACTCCATTCCTCCCTTCATTCCGTTCAACGTCCCTCTCCTACTCCCGCCCCTTTCTCGTTTGTCAAACATTCTCCCCTCTATCACAGTCTTCAACATCCCATTGCCAATCAATTCGCTCTCAAACAATCCAGCTTTCAAAGTTTTGACGAGCCGTTTCTTAACATCCTTACTCAACGTCCCCACCGTCGATTCTCTCTTCCTTGTGAAAGCTCCTTTGACTAACGCAATTCTTCTTCTTACGTCCCTACTACTTTCGCCATTTTGGTCCACAACACTTCTGAGATGCGTAAGCTGTTCTACTTTCCCTAGTTTATTAACTCCTATTGTACAATTTAATTAACCTTTTCTCTTTCTTGAATATCACATAACCTTAGTTTTGTTTCATTTTATTCTCACCCCATACCTATTGCACTGCCTTTCCAATGCACTCAGCAATGCTTCCAACCCCTTGGCTGACTGACAAACTAAAGTTTGATCATCAGCAAGCCAAACTGATTTTATGGATTCTCCAACGACTTTCATACTTATCTCCAATTCTTCCCACGCCTCACTGACCATTTCCTCCAGATATACGTTGAAAAGCACAGGCGATAATGGAAACCCTTGTCTTACTTCTATTCCTAGCACTGCCCATCCGGACTTTCGGTCCCCCACTCCCTCCCGAGCAGTCTGAAACATGTACAGGCTGCGGAAAGTCTCCTATTCTCTATTTCACTCAATAAAATAAAATCATTATTTCTACCAATTAAGTCTACTATTCACCAAATTCCAGAGAAACTGCGGGAGATGCCGCAACAGTAGCTTTTAACGGAGTCATCCGTTAGTGTGTATTTCAATGCACCAATTTCAGAGTGTAAAAATCATTCTCCTTGACTGGGATTCGAACCCAGATCCCTCAATATCCAGTCAAGTGCTTTAGCCAGTTAAGCTATCGAGGTGTCCTCTTAAACTGGATATTGAGGGGTCTGGGTTCGAATCCCAGTCAAGGAGAATGATTTTTACACTCTGAAATTGTTGCATTCTACTATTTACCTTTTTTAAATCTACGACACAAGCAAATACATAATGATTTCATTCATGCTCCTCATCATTAGTGACCACATTACTAAAATGGTATTTTATTTTATTATATATTTTATTATTTATGTATTAAATCAATTATTTTCCTTGCTCTCCATTCTTTCGTTGAATTTCACTACCACTTTAGCTGTGTGCGAAACCATACTCATTGTCTTGTAGTCCTCACATATTGCTGCCTTTCCCTTTTTTGGATGGGAACTAACAATGATCGAACGAAATCTTTCCGCAAAATCCATCCATTCTAAATACTAAAAATTACTGCACAAAAACTCTTCGTCCCACGCTTTCCTAAACCTGCACGAGAGGCTCCCTACGGCAATGATGCTGAGATCTTGGGAGGAGAAGAGAGTTAATCCATTCATATTTTATTACGAAATCGAAAAAAAAAATAATGAGAGATAGAACGATGAGGCAGCAGATGGAATCAAACAAAGAATAATTCATAAACTCAAAGAATAGAAACGGAAAACTAGTCGCGCTGAGAAGTAATTGCGTCTATGTGTTCGCAGAGAGGAATTACGTAACTACAAGCTCCGCGTGATGCAGTTTCAAGGGTAGCGAATAGATTAGGTTAAAGCAATGGAAGTAATATAGAAATATATGCCGAGAAAAACTATGCTCACAAATGCATTAGTGCGATGCGCCACATCTTTAAAGACGTCATTACTTTAATGATGTCAACCTTTTAATTTAATTCTGCATACTTTCTTCCTCCTTCCCTTTGCCAAATCAATCTATCCATACATCTATCACTCTGGTTGACTAATGCTCTGATCAATGATTTTAACACAATGGCTGATGGGCTGACTATAGCTTAATTATTTGCAAATCAACACGCTTTATGGATGTCTCACCTACTGTCTGCAGCCCTTCTCATATTTACTCAAAAGAACGGGTTCCCGTGGACATCCTTGTCTCACTCGTCTACCCACAATTGCCCATATCTGCTCCCTCTCCCTCACACCCAACTGAGACACCTTCCAAGATGCAGTTATTTAGCAGGTTATACCCCATATCTGCCCTTATATTCGGTGTTACCATTGCTAATTTTACCCAACTGACTTTATGAAACGCTTCCTCGTAATCAACGAAACAGACAAATACATCCTGATTGCATTCTATTCTCCTCTCTGTTAGTAATCTCATAACTGCCATTGGCTTCACGCGTACCTCTCTCCTTCCTGAACCTAAACTGATCATCCCCAATGTAATCATTTACCCACTTCTCCACAAGATTCAAAACACCCGTTTAGATGAGAGTTTTATCAGACTTATTGTTATAAGGTCCACACATAAGACTAACTATCCCTTTTTTGAAATATGAACAAACACTTCCGACCCTCATAAACTCAGAACTCCCCCTCATAAACTCAGAGAGAAAGACCTAAAAATATGCTGAATCCATTGCTGTGCTGACTTTCCCGCGATTGTGCATTTTCATCGAAATAAAAAAGAAATGAGTTCGGAAAAATTGCATGGGATCTGGGTCACCAATGATGGAATTCGGTCGGAAAAATGAACAATTTCTCGAGTAAATATTTCGTTTAAAGGGCGCAATCCAATCCAGTATTGATATCTCCGACATTCAACGGGGGAATACAACGAATGGAGAGGAAGCGCTTCATTTAATCGAAAGAAAAGACGATCCTTGGTCGCTTGGGCTGACGCGAAGTTCGACATGCAATAAAACTGCGCTCTACGCCTCATGAATTCGTAATGTATACGCGTAGGCATTCCGCAATTGGCAGATAAGCCAATGAATGATATCCCGCCGTACAAAAAAAAATTAGATTTACGACTCATCGTATGTTCGCATCGAATGATTTGCTGCAGACAATACTAACACACTGACTCAGAGAAGAATGCAGGGTTAGAGGTGAACGCCGAAGCCTGTTTTTTATACGAGGCTCGTATAATGCGGTTAGGTTTTGGTCAGCCGAACTGTGTTTTTTTCTCTCCCTCCCCCCAAAAGGTTCAAATACGAGGGTGGTCTGAAAAGTTTCCGAACTGAGAAAATTTCAGAAAAATTTCTTGTATCTTTGTTAGGTCGGAAACTTTTCAGAGCACCCTCGTAGATCGCTCGAGTTTTTTTCGAAATTTTTGTTATTGCAGGTTTCTCTTCGAGGAAATTTCACGATTTTAGGTAATTATGATAATAATACGATTTCAGTGGAAGAATAGGCTGCCATGCAAAATCTTTCTCTGCAGATTAATCAGATTTCATCACAAAATAGACACAAAACATGGGGTAGCGGTGGTGATGTTACCCCCAGGACTTATACTGTGGATACTGTGAGACGACGAATTATCAAACGGTCTGTCTGGACGGGCGACATAAAAAACGACACTTTTTGGTGACGACGGTCGGCAAAAAATATCTGTGGAATAGGAAAAAAAGACGACATATCTCGCGGGGTCACTTCGGAAGCAATAATTTCTGCTCGGCGACCGTCGACATATAAATCTTAAAAAAAGATTGATATGCCGACGGGTATTCCCCCAGATATGCCAGATTTCATGTCGCCTTTTGGAATTCAATTTGGAAATCAATGCCCTCATTCGTGAAGACCGTCGCAGAACCATTGATCAACTCTGTGAGATGTCTGGAGTGTCATGTAGTTCAATCCAGAGGGTTCTAGAGCAGATCTTTCGCATACAGGTGACTGGTTCCATCATGATAACGCGCCGGCTCATACCGCCTTCTCCGTGATGCAGTTTTTGACAAAAAACGGCATGACATCGATTTTCCACCATCCCTACTCACCGGAAGTAGCTTCCTGTGACTTCTTTTTGTTTCCAAGACTCAAAGGAACATGAAAGGAAAGCGTTTTGACACTGTGGAGGAGGCAAAACAAAAATTGCTAGAAGGCCTAAATGACATCCCGATAAATGAATTTCAGAAATATTTCGAACAATGGAAGCATCGTTTGGAGAAGTGCATTGTGATCAATGGGGAATACTTTGAAGGTGAACACATTTTAATGTAAATATATTGAGAACTAAAGAATCTATAGCAACATTCCTGTTATTTTTGGGGCCCCCCTCATATACAGGGTTCGTCCGGAAAATAAGTGTACTGAGCTCAGGAAAAAAAAATTATTACACTTTTACATATCTTAAGCTAATATCCCTCAAAATAGGACCCTTGTGAGTCGATACACTTGTTCCAGCGGCGTTCCCATTCCTGGAACGCTCCCGCGAAGGCATCATCGGGAACCTCTCGAAGACTCGTCGTCGACCTCTTCTCTGCCCTCCACGAACATCTTGTGCCACCGAAAGATCATGTTTCTGGACATGGCTGACTCCCCGTAAGCCTGGTTAATCATACCGACAGTTTCGGTAGACGATTTCCCAAGCTTTACCGCAAATTTGATGGAATAACGCTGCTTCGGCATCGCGTTCCGTGACGTGGGTCGAGCGTGGAGGTTCGCGTTAACAGAGCTCCTCACTACACCACAGCTCAGAGCCGACTGCCTTTTTCAGCGTCGCTTGCCAACATACCCCCCTCCAATCGCAGCCCGTCAGAGCGGTGCTGGGCGTGCCTGGAGCGGCGCGCCCAGCCCAGGAGTCAGTACACTTATTTTCCGGACGAACCCTGTATATATATATATATATATACTACCTTGATCAAAAAGTTCCCGGAATTTATTCAGAAAATTAAAAATACAAGTTTATTCATCTAAATCTATATTGTCCCCTTCAAAGTAATCCCCATCGACTGCAACACACTTATGCCAGCGCTTGATCCAATCCTCGAAACATTTTTTATATTCGGTTTTCGGTATGTCCATCAGTGCTTCCTGCGATTTTTCCATTACTTCCTCTCGGCTGCTAAAACGCGTTCCCCGTAATGGTTTTTTAACTCGATTGAACAGAAAGAAGTCACAGGGAGCCAAATCAGGTGAATTCGGTGGCTGTTGGATGGTATTTGTTGCATTTTTCGTCAAAAAATTACGAATAATGATAGCACTGTGCGACGGTGCGTTATCATGGTGCAAAATCCACGAGTTTTCTGCCCACATTTCTGGTCTCTTTCGGCGAATTGCTTCACGCAAACGTCTCATAACGCCCAAATAATACTCTTTGTTTACTGTCTGGCCTTCTGGCAAAAATTCATGATGCACTACACCGTTGTAATCCATGAAAACCGTCAGCATTGCCTTCTTTTTTGACTGAAAACGACGTGGTTTTTTTTGTCTCGGCTCATTTGGTGAACGCCATTCACTTGCCTGATGTCTGGATTGCGTGTCGTACTCATAAACCCACGTCTCGTCTCCAGTAATGATCCTTTTGATGAATGTGGGATCGGATTCAGCCTCGCAAATCATGTCTTTTGCGACGTCAACACGGTCTCTTTTTTGCATGAAATTGAGGTCTTTCGGCACCAACTTTGCTGCTACACGACGGAAACCCAAATCATTAACCACAATGTCTTGGGCGGATCCATAGGCAATGTTCAAGTCCTCCGCTATTTCTCTGATGGTTAATTTGCGGTTATTGACCAACATTTCTTTTACTTTATCAATTTTTTCACCGACTTTCGATGTCGATGGTCTGCCACTGCGTTCATCATCTTCGATTGACTCACGACCACTTCTGAACCGCTCGTGCCACTGGTAAACGACCGTTTTTTTTAGAGAATCGTTGCCGAAACACTTTTCCAACATTTCCAACGTCCTATCCTATGGTGAGTGACCAGCTCCTCGCCGGTCTTTTCGCTGCCCAGCATTCCTGCTCTTCAGCGATGATCGATTCGGCTTTTCTCCCGGGGTTTCCTAGGGACCCCGTTCGTGTCGTACCATTTCGGGGCTAAATGGCCCCGAAATGGCCGTTACACTTACGCCGCTTCTCCGGCGGCTGGTCTTCCTTTTCCCCCGTCGCTGCACATGGGCGTGGATGTTTATCCCACGGGCAAACCACGACATCAGTGATGCCGCGGAGTTCCCCGTGGGTGGAGGATGCCGCTTTTCTCCGGAAGGCCCGCGACCGCTCCTGAAGCGTGTTTTCCAGGGGTTTTATTCCGGAAAGCGACCAAAGCGCCTCGTTCCCCGGAATCCATCCGATCTGCAATACTGCTCGCAGGTTTCTCCTGTCCGCGATATACAGCCTGCTCCTTGCGCCGTCGCACATGATGCCGCACCAGGCGGGTGCGGCATATGCAAGCGTTGGTCGTAGCACCGCCGAGAAGAGGTTGAGTCTCCTCTGCAGAGGAACGCAAGGATTGCAGAGGATCGGGGCGATAGCCTGCCGCCGGGATGCCGCGATGCCGGATGTCCTCATCACATGGTGCCGCATGGAGAGACGCTTGTCGAGGACAACGCCCAGGTAAAGCACCGTCTCCGCCCAGTGGACCTCCGTCGCTCCGACGAGGATTTCGCCGGGCTCCTTCGGTCCCTTGGAGAAGACGATCGCCTGGGTTTTGTCCTCGTTGACACCGAATCTCCATTTTGAGTACCAGCTGACGAGTTCGTCGACCGCCCTCTGTAGGTAGCGCGCCGCCATGTGTTGCCGTGTTGATCTCGCCAGGATCGCCATGTCGTCCGCATAGGTTGCCACGAGGACGTTGCTCCCGAAGTCTGCCGGGATATCCGCAGAGTAGATGTTAAAAAGAAGCGGCGAGAGCAAGCTTCCTTGAGGAACGCCCGCCCTGATTTGCCGCTTCTCTGAGACTGCATATCCCCAGCTGACCCGGAAAGATCGTCCTCGCAGCCATGATGCCGCAAGCTCCGTCCACCATCGAGGAAATCCGAAGCTATTCAGCTTCCACAGCAAGCCTTCGTGCCACACCCGATCGAACGCCTTGCTGACGTCAAAGAAGGCGCCGACGGTGGAGTGCCGTCGGTTAAAGCCTTCAGTGACGAAGTTCAGCAAGCGGGCGACCTGGTGCGTTGTTGAATGCTCACTGCGGAAGCCAAACTGATGTACTGGCACGACGTTCAGCTCCTCGGCGATGGCGACGATGTGGCGCAGGAGGACCCGCTCAAACAGCTTTCCCAGGCCGTCGAGCAAGGATATTGGGCGGAAATTTGCCGGCGATGTCGATTTCCCCGCCTTTGGTATGCACACAACGCGCGCCTCCTTCCATCGGGATGGGAAATGCCCGATGGCGAGACACGCGTTGAAAATACACAGCATTAGTGTGGCTAGGGATACCGGCATCTGTGCGATGACAGCGTTGGCTATTCCTTCCAACGTCCGTGCGCCACTAAATCCGTTTTTTTTCCGTTTTTTACGCAAAATTTAATACAAGTTCGTTGTTGCAAATTTAAATCCATTTCTGCAATTGTAAAAAATCGCCAACACACACAGAGATAGATGTACTCTTGGCTACGTAACTTTTGCAAATGTCAAGTTATGACACTAAGATTTAAAGGGAATATCAACAACAGATGTACCAATTTAACAAAAAAAACAGAACTCAAATCGGAACGATGGGAGCGCCACACGGTGGTTATTCCGGGAACTTTTTGATCAAGGTAGTATATATACATACATACCTGTATATATATATATATATTATATATATATATATATATATATATATATATATATATATATATATATATATATATATATATGAGGGGGGCTGAAGGGGGTATTGACCAGCAGCGGGATATTGAAGACTGTAATTGACGGGAGAATGTTAGGCAGACGAGGAAAGGGAAGGAACAGGCCAGGGGTGTTGGACGGGATGAAGAAAGTACTCAGAGCTGAAGAGGGACCTGATGTAGAGTCGGATATTGTGTTTTGATAGGGGTCACAAATTATTTAATTAGTAATTATGTCCATCCAAGTACCTACCTTAACCGGTAGGTGATGGTAGAGATCACCCAGTACTAAGCCCACACGGCGTGTGAAAATTCACACATCAGGGTAGGGGGGCCAGTTCCTTTCCCTGTGCCGATTATGGTTTCCCAGGAAGACCTGGTACCCGAAAAATCACTTAAGCTTGGGTGGAGCTGCAGGTGCCCAGAGTGCCTTGCCCGGGAATCGAACCCGGGACCCTCCGGTCAACCAGTCCAACGCTCTATCCACTGGACTACCGCAACCCACAAACCCACAAATATATATATATATATATATATATATATATATATATATATATATATATATATATATATATATAATCTCTCGCCAGCCCTCCAATTCTCCACAACTTTCTAAAAGCAATGCCACCTCCCAAGGAACGTGATAATGTGGTGTTATCATGCCCACAACCTTTTTAGTTCCTTTGCAATCATATCGTAGATTGACCCTTAAGATATAAGCGATAATGATGAAAACACCGCATGACAATTGAACTGAAGCGTCCGATAAGATGACACTACAAAAAGGTGTTGTCACGTCGTCTCGGAAACGGAAAGATGCGAGTGGCCCAGCGCTTTAACCGTGGCGGAGAATACGAGTGCAAGTGCACTAATATCACCTTCCAACTGATTGTGTCATGTTCAACTTAAAAAACTCGTGGCATGAATGAATACATCCACCCCCTCCCAACTTCAAATACGTAATACACCTTGACGGCAGCAAGCAACCATAAGGGTGGTTTGATATGTGAGGGTTGGAACTCACCCGATATTCATTGATTTAACTCTGCACTTGGGTGTGGCGCAGAATGGAGAACATAAGTTGGACAAAGAGGAAAAGACGAACAGATATTTAGGGGGCTAGAACGGTATAGGGGGCTAAGGTTGGGTAAGCGGGGAAGAGGGAGGAAGAGAGTAGACAGCATGTAGGCACGTAGGAATTACGATGAACGGAAGGAAATACTGCGGGGCATACAAGAGGAAGTTCTGACGATACTCGGAAGCTTTGAGGACGGGTCCAAAGCGTACCCTCAATGGAAGAGGTTAAGGACCTTGCGTAAGCTCTACCGTCTGCAATCTGTCCAAATACTCACCCCTTAACCCATCTCTGAAACACTGCATTTCGGAATTCTCAAGTCGAGTCAAATCATTACGTCTGGTCGTTAGTTTTTTGATTTTTAATAAAATCTGCTCACTCAGCGCCCCTGTCATCAACCTCCTCCTCCTCATTTCGAAAGAGTCTTAGCCTAGTAAAAATCTTCTTCTTATACCCCCACTAATTTGACCATTCTGGTCCAAATCACTTCCAAGTAGGTAGGCCAACTGCTCCAATTTCTTTTAATGTTTAACCTTACATGTCGAAAAATTAGTGAAAAATAAATATTGACCATAGCGTTGCATGTTTCCGAAACTTGGTCTTTGTAGGATGTGAATAACCGTAGATTAGAGGAGTTTGAAATTTGGTCATAGTGAAAATAAAATGGGGGAAAAGGAAGTTATGAAAGGGAAAAAGAAGCTGCTGAGGTGGAAGGAAGGAGATGGGGAAAGTACATAGATGCAGGGGATACTATGGGGTGAGCGGCTATGGGGCAGAGGGGAGATTCTTATGTGAGCAAAGTCGAGGGAGCGAGAGGCCTCCCTTGTTTGACGGAGGAAAATGTAAGGTATCTGAAAAATAAATTTTATAAAGGTTAATAAAACTCAATAAATCTCACAAAAATCAAAGCAGCTCAACAAGTGTTAAAGAAACAAAAATAACTAATCTAAGCTCAAAAAATGAAAGAAGGAAAAAATTTTATGAGATTAACAAAGTTTAAAAAAGCTAAAAACTCAAAAAACTGCAAAAACTAAAAAAAGTTCAAACACAAAAAAAAATTTCGAGAGAGCACAAAAAAATTTTAATAAAGCGTCGCTTAAAAATTTAAAACAGGGTATTTAGGGTATTGCCGAGCGGGACTTAGAATGTAGCAGAGACCAAGATATTTTGTCAATAGCAGTGCCTTGGGCCGTCATGAAACATCACCTCTGATCGGTGGACTAATAAATACACGAGACGCTGATCGAAATCCCTTCGTCGGACACTGAGAAGCAAAAAGTTGTAGCGGTGGAATTTGAAATCACAATCGGTGAGATTCATCATGGTGTACCAAATTTTCATGGGAAACCAGCACAGGAATTAAGGAGCTGGCCTCCCTTATTAACCTCTTAATGTGTGAATTTCACACGCCGCCGGGTAGCTACATCGAGCTAAATACCCCTGGATTCACCAAAATAGTTTGTGGCAGGGGGTGTAAGCACCAAATGGGAAGGGTGAGTGATAAGGGAGGGTATGGGAGAGGAAGGGAAAAAGGAAAAATATTCCTTAAAAAACTATTAAATGACGTGAAAATTTGCATACATGTTGGACTAAGATCCAATTCAAAACAAGGGTTAATTTACCTGTCAAAGTAGTCACTTGTTATGCGAAAAAATGAGAATGAAAATGAACCCAAAACCATATGTACGATAGGCATTGATAATCTGAACAAGGCAGGTCACAGGACAGCATTTAAAAATAAGAAGAGGGAACTCCACCATCATATAGACATGGAACTCATGGTCCCCACCCCTGAAGACCCCACGAATAGGGGCTTAGTACAAGGTGAGTTGTACCACCATCTATTAAACCGACCTTCGAGTTAATAGCTGAAGTGGTGGTGGATAGATATTTATTTTATTTAAATTCAAGCTGAATGGCGGATTGTCTGTTTGTGGACTAGTTATTTAATAGAATAAATACGTATACTTTACACTTGGTGAAATTACTTGATATCCACATGATATAAGTTTGTCATATTCCACAGACCTTGGAAGTCAGCGGAAAAATACAAACTTATTTAATATGGACAACGTTAATGCGTGTCAAAAAGTGAATAGGACATTATATGAATCATAGTATACATGTAAAAATTACAAATTAGAATGCATGAAGGGGAAAAATGTTTTCATTCCATGAAATCCATTGTCACAAACGTTTCTTTTTTAATTAGATTCATCGCGAATGGAAACCACGACCCCTATTGTGCCACATAACGCGTGCGTGTGAATTTATTTTGTGAAGATTCATCGAGTGCTTGTGGTTCTATTCTATATATCACTTTCCAAATCGGTCATTTAGCGCAATAATGGTAAGGATTAAGGTGCTATCCAGCGATAGGTAAATGAAATGTCTCCTTATTTTTCTACATATATTCCCAAAGTTCCTCGGCTTTGAAAATCCCTCGTGAAATAAAATCGCCAGCTAGTTGATTCTCAAATCGGTACTCTCGAAAGCACTCGTCGCTAGAGTCTCAGTGTCAAGTTATATTATGAGAAGGCCGTGGGAAACCACCTAGTGTCGTAAACAAACTAGGCAACCTCTCACCGATTGGTCGGTTGATTGTTAAACTCCGCTCTTAAACTCTCATCATTTCCTTCCCCTCCAGCCAAAGGCTTCCCACACCATCCTAACAAACATTTGAGCTCTAGACGTTAAGCTCTACGTGTAGACATCTGGTCAATACGTACGAAACGTTGTACATCACCCGGCACGCTCACAGAGGTCTGGCATGTCCATTCAACAACATAAACTATTTGTGAATAACAATGTTTTTGTTGTTTAAAATCTTCCTACAGAGATTAGTAAACCCCCAAGGGGTTTACTAATCTCTGTAGGAAGAGATTAGTAAAAACTTTGGCATACAGCGTAGATTTGTGCGGTGCGGGAACATGATCGCTGAAGGCAGATGTTTGAGGTGTATTAAGAGGCCTCTGAAAAGTAGATGTAGAAAAGGATGAAAAAGTGAAATCGAGAATGGAAAGGAAAACAAACGTGGAAGTGGTAGACAAGGTGAGAGGGGAGAAGAGGGGATTGAGGGGAGAAATCCAAAGGAGGTGAAAGAAAAGTGTATTCGGAGCGTTTATATTGGCGATGGGTTGTTTAAGACCGTGATAGCGGGGAGAATAATAGGCAAGCGAGGAAGTGGTAGGAAAAGGAGAGGGATTTTGGACGGGATTAAGGGCGAAAGGAAGTAAATGGAGATGAAGAGGGACTTGTTGGGATGCGCGGTTGTGTCTTGTTAGAAGAGACAAGAAAATGTATCGTTAGCCCTTACCCTACTATGTGCACTTCCAAAACCAACTTTAAAAGGTTAAATACCAATAACAGTAATAATGATTATTATTGGGGCTTCGCAGCCAAGTGTGTAGAGCGTCGGATTAATGACAGGGGTGTCCCGGTTCAATTCCGGGTGACGCCTCAGGGCACACTCGCCTTCACCCTTGGGTATTTGATTTTTCGGGTAGCAGATCTTACTGGTAAACCGTAGACCGTAGAGTAAATGATACTGGCCCCTCTAATTTATACCCTTTAATAATCCTTGAGTGTCATGTGTAGTATATGGCAAAGTCTAGGGTACGCCTGTGCCTTCTATTTTTTGTGAGTTCGCCGATTTGAAGCGGTCTACGGCAAACCTTACACTCTAAGGAGTCCGACTCTACCGATGCGTAAAATATTGGAGATTACCTGCCACAAACAATCGTGATTTTTCTTGCCGCATACAGTCACATGTGCAGTCAAACATGCTTATCTGTAAAGCCTTGTATTTACCGAATGGGGTATCCCAATGTTTTTGCACCCCGCGAGATAAAAAGGTGACTCAACCGCCACTTTGCCACAAAAGATAATCTCCCTCTACACACATGCATGCTTGCTTGAACTAGGACACTCACATGACAGATGGTTTATATTTTCAGCCTTTCTCTTATGCATCAGCGGGTCAGGATCTGAGTTTTTATTATTATTGGGTAATCTACCGTTTAAGGTAGATTTATATATATATATATATATATATATATATATATATATATATATATATATATACATATATAATGTATAACACTTAGCACTAGTGGACACAGACAAAAAAACACAAAAACACAGGTCGAAAAACAGTGAGTCTCTTTTTTATGTGTTTCTGTGTGTTTTTGTCTGTGTCCACTAGTGCTAAGTGTTATACATTATTATTCACGTCCGTGAGACTTTCAAAAAGTGTTATATATATATATATATATATATATATATATAACACTTTTTGAAAGTCTCACGGATATATATATATATAACCATAAACACAGTAATCAACCCGAAGGTCGGTTTAGTATGTGATGGTAGAGCTCACCCAGTACTAAGCCCTATACGGCGTGTGAAAATTCACACACCACGGTAGGGGGGCCAGTTCCTTTCCCTCTGCCGGTTATGGTTTCCCAGGAAGACCTGGTACCCGAAAAATCACTTTAGCTTGGGTGGAGCTGAAGATGCTTAGAATGCCTTGCCCGGGAATCGAACCCGGGACCCTCCGGTCGGCAGCCGAACGCTCTACCCACTTGACTACCGCGACCCACATATATATATAGGGTGCTACTTACTATATATATATATATATATATATATATATATATATATATATATATATATATATATATATATATATATATATATATATATATATATATAGGGTGCTACTTAGAATCATTGTATCAATTTTGCCAATGCGTTTTTTTTCAAATCGACCCAGTCTTATTCCTTTTGGAACCGGCCTTTTATGTACTTTCAATTTTTGTGTCTCGGACCTTTTAATGCCTTCCACATGCGTCCGCAGCGACTTAAGAGAGTATTGTGTCAATCTACGTGGATGTGAGGCAAAAAGTTGCGAGTCAACGATGCCTTGATGGTAATGCCATGTTAGTAACTGCTACCTGCCGAATTTCAAATGAGATTTCGATTCGCTTATCTTCATCAAAGACCTCGAATCCTTGCGAAAGTTTCCATCTCAGCTGAGAGATTCAGTTGGCCAAGGGTGAATCCTTCGAGGAGGGAGAACGATTTCCACATCCTTGCGACATTTGAGAGCCACGCACGCCATCTACAGGTATTCCACCTCCTCTCCTCAAAAAAAAGAACATCGCAAATGACGTAATTAGAAAAATATTTTTATTATTTTATTTTGGCTACTTCTTTTGTACCCCGGATGTGTACGGTGGTCCGTCTGCCAGGACGAGATCAAGAAAATCCCCCCTGTTTTTTCCCCTGGCTTCAGAGTTCACGACAAACGGTCCACGCCCCTTATTCGAACAAGCGAGCTGTGGATGAGGAACGTAGGTGACGAATCAGAGCCGGTCATAACATTATCATAGGTGAGCACGTGAACTACCGGGGTAATCCTTTCAATGAGCCGTTAATATTTTCTATAATTATCCACGCACGTCTCATTTATATTGTGTAATATCTCATTCTAAAAGTTCTGCGATTATGACGTATTATTCAGTTTAACATTAATAATCCGTTTGTCATAATTGGATTTAAAAAAGATATAACTCAAATTCATCATCACTGCTCATTTCACTAAGGTAATACATACGCAAGGCCACCAACATATGAGAAAATAATAATTTCAGTACAGTATTTTTAGTAAAATTAATCGTTTCAGGCGTAACTTTGTGGAATTTTTCCATGATGAACAATGACAAAGCAAAACTTTGCCGATTCAAATATATAAAATAAATGCAACACTTTCAGAGTGTAAAAATCATTCGCCTTGAACGGGATTCGAACCCGGCTCCCTCTATGCCCGGTTGAGTGCTTTAGCCAGTTAAACTACCGAGGCGTCCTCTTAATCTCTGAAATTTTAGTTGATGACTCCGTTAAAATTCACTGTTGCGGTATCTCCCGCAGTTTCTTTGGAATATAAAATAAACTTTAAGGTAACCCAGGTTTCACTGAGGTGCAGCATCTTCACGCTGTACGGTTCGTCACTTTATAATGTGTAATTAATTTGCACGTGCATTAAGATTTCCATACGCTATAGACTAATTTTGACGACAATATATTTACCCCTACCACGGTCGAACAACATAATTCTGATCCCATATTGTGCGTGGAAAAATGATATCTTAAATCTATCTGCTCTATCCTTAATCTGTAAAATATTATTGATATGATCTCACCCACCGTAGTGCGATAATGTGATAACACATTTTCAACTTTATTTCTAAAGAGACTCCCTTTCAATTCATGCAAGAGTTTCAATCTGTAATTTAACCTCCATTCAATTGAATGATTTCCAACCTAGATCCCCTAGCACTTTGGATACAAAACTCAGTTTAACAAAACATTCCTCGTATGTATTTCACCCGGGAGAGATCGTCAGTGAAGGTAACGCCTAAGTATTTAATCGAGTCGAATTACGAAGCTAAGTCCTTGATTTTCCAAGATACTTGTCTTATGGCGTGTAACTTTATTATGTTTAATTAATTTGCATATGCATTATCATTCTCACTTTCCGGTACGTACAGAGATATCATTTGGACCGGAACATCTCATCAATATGAACAAACGCGGACTTGATTGTATCGGTCTGCTTTACTTTTGCCGTCACAGGTTTTTGAGGGGTATTACAGTAATTTAAATCAGATAAGGCCATGTGAGTAAATTATATTCCCACAGAAATACGTGGAATGTGGAAGAGAACATGGAAGGAAGTTTTTACGTACCAATTTGCAACATTTATGAGGGAGGAGATATCGTCAGATCAGTGTTAGTACAGTTAGTATATATATTCAAAATAGGGAAAGAGGGCCATTAGTAAGGACTACAGAACAATAATCCTAATTTCGCACATAACTACAGTGGTCCTCAGGATCATGAGCAATAGGATGGAGAGCATGGCAAATGCTTACTTAGGGGATGATCAGTATTGGGTTCAGGAAGGTAAGAGGCACGCGTGATGAGATCACTAATCGAGAGTGATATTGAATAAAATCAGGATGTCTTTGTCTGTTTCGTAGATTTCGGAAAAGTGTTTGATAGAGTGAATTGGGAAAAACTAATGAGTATATCGCAGGAAACAGGAATAGATTGGAGGGACAGGAGGCTAATCCGCAACCTGTACATGTCTCAGACTGCTCAGGTGCGAGTGGTGAACAGGGAGTCCGGATGAGCAGTATTAGGAATAGGTGTAAGGCAGGGTTGCCCATTACCACCGTTGTTGTTCAACGTATTTGGGGAGGAAATGATTAAAGAGGCATGGGAAGAACTGGAGGTAGGAATGAAAGTGGGCGGGGTATTCGTATAATCAGTTAGGTTTGCTGATGACCAAGCTCAAGTTTGTCAGTCAGCCAAGGGGTTGCAAATATTGCTGAGTAAATAGGAAACTCAGCGTGATAGATATGAGATGAGGATATAGGTAATTAAAACATAGGTTAAGCGGTAGGTTAAATTGTAAAATAGAAGTTAAGAAACTAGAGCAAGTGGGACAGTTTACATTTCTCGGAAGTATTCTGAACGAAAATGGCCAAATAAGTAAGGACTTAAGGAGAAGAATTGCTTAAGGCCAGGAAGCTTTCACAAGGAGGAGAAAATTGATGACAGGGACGTAGAGTAAGAATGTTTATAAAAGGCTCGTTAAAACTTTGGCATGAAACGTGGTTCCAAGAAACTACGGGAGATACCGCGATAGCAACTTTTAACGGAGTCATCCGCTGACTGTTCATTACAATGAAACAAATTCAGATTGTAGTAATCATTAAGGAGAGTGTTGGGAGAAATCCAAAGGAGGCATGGGAGATGGATTCAGAGCGTTTTGATTGGGAATGGGATGCTGAAAACTGATATATAGAGGAAAGAACATTAGGCAAACGATAAAGGGGTAGAAATAGGATAGGCATGTTGGACAAAATAAAGGGTGGAAAGACGTTTGTGAAGATGAAGAGGGGTTTAATGTGATTTCGGAGTTATATTTTGTTAAGAGGTACAACGAAATATTTCGTTGTGACGTTCTAATTCTGCTTCCATTCAACATCTACCTTAACCGGCATAAATTTAATTATAATAGTGTTTTTGAGAGATGAAGGCAGGATTTAGGGGTATGCTAAATGTCTTAGTCTTTTCGCATACATTTTACTTTCTTGATCATCCTCACATTCTTGAATAATTAGAAGTTTCATGATCGTATAATTCAATGAAATATTTTTAGTGCCAAATTTTTGAAGTCCCCACCATTGGTAATGAAATCATACAAACAAAGAAACAAAATACCTATGCCTTAAAAAACATTCCAGCATGTCAAACAGGAAAGAGTAAAAAAACGTAAAACTGCATAAGGGAAAAAGATATGTGTATGCGTTCGAGAGCAGATCACAGGTTTGAGTTAAGATGGCACGGAGTTGACATCAGAGAGCCGGAATTCCCCTCAAACTGACTTTGGATATCTCCAAATAAATTCCATCAGTTATTTGTTGGGGATTCGGGTACTCCTGGGAAACCTCAGGGAGCACAGGTAATGAGGGATTGACCCCTTGACATCTGTAGACCCCCGTTGGCGTGTGCACGACAAACCCTTCACCGCGAAGATATCTCTGCACTTGCCGATGGAATACAAAGATCCTTACTGTGGTTGGTTTCATCGACCAATGTCGAAATTAAATCGTCCATATCTAATTATTTCCCGAATCGTCGATATTTAATAATGAGTTAACAATCGGATATGACTATATGTAACATATCGCGTATCGACAATTGATTTCCGACGACAATTCAACAGATTAATGGAATAACACCTCTAGTTCAATCGCATGGAACATTCAGTACACTACGTACTCTTCTATATGTCTTTAGTCAAATTATTATCAATTTATCGGCCAAATCGTTCAATAATTAACATTGACAAAATAGTGACCATAGATCTAGGCTACTAGGGATATATAAAAATGGTTATAATATTTTAATTCCTTTCAACATCCATATGCAATGAAAAAAATGAAAAATAGTAACTTAGTGATTCCACTGCCAAAGTTTCAGTGGAATCACAAAGTTACTATTTTTCATTTCCAATATGAATCGAATCCAGAAAGTTACGCCGGAAACCATCAATTATCCATATGCAACACAATACGTAATTCCATTCCAAATGCCTTAGTTTTCACTTAGCTAATTCGTTTTGAGGCAACCCTCTGTAGAAATAAAGTAAATTCAATGACAGAAAAATACATTTTACACTTTCAGATAGAAATATATGATATAAATGAAATAGAAACATTTAAATTACTCCAACGAATCATTAACATGTGTCATTTCAGATAAATTGATGTTATTATTAATTTTACATGTATATTACTACGTCCATTTACAAGAATGTTAGATATTATAGTATGGTGTATTGAAGAACAATGGTATTTACTGTGGGAAGCCAGGTTGTTTCTCTTTAGACGAAGCTAAGAAATGTCGCGCGATATTAAGCCTGTCCCCATCTGAAAAACCAATCTAAAAAGGTTGCCTGCCAAGGATTAAAATTATAATCGACAAAACTGCCCATGTTGACGACGGACTGCGTTGTTTGGACCAGTCATATCGACGATAAGTATCGACCCTCGATGCATTGGATTCACAGGGTCATACATACTGACCCGGCAGCGGAGATGGCGACCATTAATATATTTTCTCATCGCGCAGCGGGAGGGAGGACACGTCACGTAAATGTGGGGGGGGGGGAGCAGAGTGGGCAGACATTCAAGAATCACTCGCCCCATCCCCCTCCTCCTCCCCCTCCCGCCCCTTCCTCGACTAAAAATACTCGCGCTGGGCTCGAGGAATGCCTGCTGAAGCTCCGAGACTCCTCGAAATACCAGTCGACTCACCAAACTGGCACGCATTACGGCCATCAAAACATTTCCCCCTCCCCCCGACCCGTTTCGCGCGCGGAGTCGGCATAGGGGGGGAGATACATTTTAAAACCTGGCAAAAAAATAATTCTCAGCCACCCTGCCACTATGGCGCACCAAGTCCGCCAGCTTCAAGCTTTTCATAGATTACTAAGTACGGGTACCATTACGTGCCATGCCATCGTCGGGGCCTAATTGTTATTATTGCTGATATTTTTTCAAATTTCATGAAATTTTTCACGAAAATTTTCATGAAATTTCAAATGAAGATATGAAAATTTTCAAAACTGGCGGTTGATTAGCTGCAAACTCTGTCGCGTAAAATAATACGACGTACAGATACTTTCTATAAGTCATGTAAACCACTAATAAAGGTAACTTATGAACACAATTAAAACCACTAATGCGTACTGCTACTTGACCTAAGTCCTCCCCCTCCATCCGTACTAAATATGAGCCAATAGATGTGACGAAATATTGACATATTTCAATCGAAATTGTTTCGCTTCCACCAGGTCAATATCGATATGTTCATTTATAGATATATTAATGTATTTACTCCTACAAAAAATAAAATCTTGAAAATTACAAAATACAACAACTGAATATGTGTGCTAATAGACTCTTAAGTTAATAGTTGCGTAAGTCTATGCTAAGGCAATATCAAATTACAAATATGATTATCTATAATAAAAATTGAAATGAATTTTTTCTATGATCTACTACAGTTTAGGCTTAACGTTTTAGATGTACAAAAATAAAACCAATAAGCAATATAACTGAAAAAGAAACTAATATATTATAAATGCAAGCTTAAATATATACATTACAGATTCTAATTATCTCCTACGCGATTGCTGCCCTGTCTATTATTATGCCCAATAGTTCGAGGAAAAAAAACATTTGAAATCTATCCGATGGACAAAAAAACTCCCTGATTTTACGTTGGTGATCTGATCTACTAGAGTATATCGGGGTTTTAGACCCACCGAAGGCACTACATAAATCAATTTCGGCGATACAATTCGATCTCTGGATCTACATAAATGACTTTTCGGCCAAGGAGACAGGTAAGTGATCAGACTCAGATCGACTTGAAAAGTGTCGCGTGAGATTAGGATAATCAAGTCATCTTTGCGAGCGTTTCCATTGACTATGGCACATTCCACGGTGGTTCGAATTAGGCAGATGAGGGGCACCCGCCTCGACCGTCGGAAGCCTCCCCGCCGCGAAATGAACGCAGCTGAAGCGAGCGTTAAATTACAGATTATAATCTCTGCATACAAATTGGAAACAAGGAAGACTCTTCAGAGGTGTTGTTGAAGATGTGTCATTATTCCCGTCGTACTAAGAAAGGGGAGGGATCATGTAAATGAAATAAGAGTGTTTTTAAGTGTAGAACAGATATATTTAAGGTGTCATTTTTCACATAACACGATAAGGGATCAGAATATTGCCGACCCCGGTGGCGGCGGGGTAACGTCCTCGTCTGCCATTCCAAGGGTTGCGGGTTCGATTCCCGCCTGGGTGAGTTTCCCTCCATCTAGGGCTTGGGTGTTTGTAAATGTGACCATTGTTATCGTTGTTAATAATTCGATGTAAAGGCCAAAATGTGCTGTTCTCGGACTAATACTGAATAAATAAAAAAATAATAAATAATAACGTTGTTGGACCGCGGTAGGGGGGAAAATATTCGGGTCAAAATTAATCTGGTGCGTAATCACCCTCTGCCACATACCCTAGCGGTAGCTTATGAGACGTCACAGACATATGAGAAGAATGGAGGAGAGGTCCCAAAAGGTATGTGTGTGTACCATTGGGAACGAGGACGGCCTCTCGGAGGCCGCAAGGGTAAAAATGACCAAACGCGGACTGGTGTGTGACGACTGGAAAAAATAGAAGAGATCACTGGGGGTTGTGGCGCGAGAAATGACTGCGAAGTTGTAGAAACTCTCTAGAATAAGGAATGACGGCGGGTAAGATGGCAATGGCCCCGTGAAATACCTTGAGCGCACTTTGAAGCTGGCGGCTCTTTCTTGCGACAGTGTTTCAATAGTTACCTGCGGGAACCCCAAAAGGGACATCCGACGGAGTCTTACTACCATGCCAAGGACTGAATCATCGGCGAATGCGAGAGAATAACCGAAGAGAGACAGTATGCTCGTGTCACGGGACTTCTTGGGCAATGAAAGGATATCGAGTAAAGGAGCTCGAAGTCGTCACAATAGTGGTCGTGAAGAGAGTACTTGTCTCGTTAATCTAACGATCTTTCTATAAAAAAAAGAATCTCGAACTCCAAGAGTCCAAAGGGATTCAAATGCATGTGTATGAATTCGAGTTAAGTAATCAAAAGACCATAACTAGACGACTTTTTCATAAATATCTTCATAGCATCTGGTTATGTTCCGATGATTATGTATCGATGATTGTTTTTTTTTTAATTACAAATATCCAATCAATCATGTGAATGGTTTACGGTTTGTTATCATGATTTACCTCTAGATATGACCGAACTTATTTGGAAACAGGAAAAACGATTTTCAGATTCAACTATTCAATACATCGCTCGAAAACGAGTTGAAAATTATATTAACATCAGATTCCGTCATTTTTTCTTCCGCGATAATTAAGCTATAAACTCATTATAATTAGACATCTCTTCACCCAAAATTTTATACATCAAAGGGTGATGACACATAAGCTATTATATAAGACTAAATGGCGTGGATATGCGATAACAGAACAGGACCTAGATTAGTTATATAAATCAAAGTCTCATTCTGCGGCATCGATCGAAAATTGTTTGCCTAAGAACTAGATAGCACCGCCTAAGATCGGAAAAATGGCAAGTAGGTATCTATATGAAGGATCACGCCTCAAAGGTAAACAAGAGAGCTTTTAACCTTCAGCGAGAAGTATTTTTAGTTCAACAAGTAACAAGAAAGTCGAAGAGAAATCATGCCACATCAACTGGCATTGTTTAATATTATCTTCAGTCATTCGAAAAAAAAATTTCTCCCACTGATTGACCGATCAACGCCAACTTATTCAGGAGTTACCATTTCGGCAAAAAAAATCCATTGTTTCATTTTAGAAGGATGTGAAAAAACTGAATCGTGTGAGAATATCTCACGACACAAAATTCGGCCAATATATATTCAAAATTACGACTGGGGTTATCAGGAACATTCCCGTAATCTCTGAAAGCACTAAGTTGCGTGGAGAAAGTTGTGCGAATACACACCTACCATGTAACTGATATTTCTGGTTGAAATATAGTACGAGATGCTTAAAAAATTCCTGAAAGGTGATGTAACTAGCCCACTTAATCGACTTTGAAGATTTTATTCTGTTCCATTTATTTTTAACGATGAGTAGACAAACGGTCAAGGTGAGTTTTTGATGGATTCCGTTACTATACGGTCATTTTGCGCGATGCGTCCTTCAGCGACTGTTCTCAGCGTTGAAATCAGCATGCTCAATCTAGGATGCGATCTTGGTCCCGAGTCTCGAATGAACCTCATAATTTTTGCGCATGCGTACGCGCTTCCGTTTGGTGTTTTTGGTCGTCGTCAGCGTTTATGCTTCTATGACAATAAGCATTTATCAGCCACATCACGTCAGATTCCATCCAGAGTGCAGACGAGGAAACGACATGGGTATTAGGTTAGAGTTAATGTCAATGTCAAAACGTTTACAATTCCGAAAACTAAAAAAGGAAATCTGGGCAAGGAATTGGAATCGCAGGTAAACGTTTAAGGAACGGTAGCGGAGTTTTGGCGATGCTGCGCAATTAAATGATGATTGACATTGGCAATTATAGAAGTCCTTTGATAATGTTCCCGAATTGTAAATCGTGACATATTTCAATATCCTCGTGGAATCTTCGCCCAAGAGCACATTTTTACAAAAAAATCACGAAAACTGCTATCCTATAAAAATAATGTGCATTGGAGCGTCATTAACAGTAGTCACTAGAAACGATCCTGATCATCCGTGATCGGTAGTTGGATTCAACAATCGGGTAGAAAATAAGTATCATATTTATTTTTCGTTTTAGTGTAGGCAATCAAATTCAACTCATTTCTCACAGCTACGTACATTAATACCCCGCGATCCACAAAGGTGGTGTGTGGCAGGGGGTACAATCTACAGGCAGGAAGGGTGTTTTAAGGGTTACAAAGGAAAAAATATCAATCAAAGTCCCAGAAAATACGCGCTCTGTGAAAACACTATACAATACACTAAAAACATGCCGGTAGAAAATTTTCTATCACTTCTCGGGTATACTAAAAAAAGGGCATAAAACTGAACGAATTTAACATCCATAGAACACGATTCCCCGTTTTAAATGATACGATTCTAATAATTCTGAGTTCAGTACCGGACATTATGTATGTATATATAAAAATACATTACATATAGATTACTTCTATATTTTCCGATGAAGACGGAGCAGAATTCCGTCGAAATGGTCAAGAAATAACGTATGAGTGATATTTTTATGTGTTTCTATATTGTTTGTTGCTGTCCAATTGATTATTCAACACTTCCGTGTTACGTCGACGAAATCATTTATGTATGTATATGAAAAGTTCAGTTCCGTCCTTCTCTTTATTGAGAAAGGTGGCTTGACCACCGAAAATTCGAAAACGTGTCAGTTTTTTGTTTCTTTTTTTGTTCGCTAGTGCTAACTTCACATACATTATCATTAATTTCTCTGAGACTTGCACATAAGTATCATATATATATAAATATATATATATATATATATATATATATATATATATATATATAAACACACATTTAGATTTTTAGAATATAGAAACACAAAGGAAGGAAAGATTCTGAAGACGACAGCCGTGCTGTCGAAACGTCAAATAACAAATTGTGAGTGTCCTTCCTTTGTGTTTCTATATTCTAAAAATCTAAATCTCTGTTTTTACATATTTGTGCGTCGCCGAAGAGCGTTCCATTTCGTAGATATTATATATATATATATATATATATATATATATATATATATATATATATATATATATATATACATACGAAGGTCATCCGGAAAGTAGTACCCGTTCGTGAAATAAAGACACAAAAGTAAATATTAACAAACATAAAAAATTTTATTTGAAAGAGGATACTTTAAACTACTTCTCAACATAATCTCCAAGCAAATTAAGGCATTTGTCATAACGTGTGACAAGTTTCTGTATTCCTGCTGCATAGTCCTTCGCCGCCAGCTCATTGAGATACGCGAGGGACCCATCTTGCACAAATTTTTGCATAATGCAGATGGTGTTTAACAATTTCATGAACAATTGTTCGAGAAACATTGGGAAAATGCTCACAGATGTCATCAATTGTGACGCGCCGATCGTTCCTCACGAATTCGTCAACTGAGCTCACCAGTTGGTCTGTAATGACAGACGGTCTCCCCGAACGCTCATCGTCGTGTGTGTTCCCCCTCCCCATGTTGAAGTTGCGACACCACCGCCGAACAGACGACTCGTCCATTACATTGTCTCCATACACCTCCTTTAATTGGCGATGAATATCACATGGGCGAACGTTTCTTGCATTGAGGAATTTAATCACTGCCCTCACTTCACAACTGGCGGCGTTCTCAATTTTTTTAAACATTGTAAACAATCACAGAAACAACACAGGCAATGCTAGCGTCACGCAACTTGGCTCAGAGAAGGCAGACAAGCCACTGAAGCTATCTGACCTCGTCCAGCGGCTACTCGCGTCGTCAGCACTTCATGCGGCACGAACGGGTACTACTTTCCGGATGACCCTCGTATATTACAGATGGGTTAGTTATGTTCCTGCGCTAGATAATAATAGTATCTTCTGTGATGTTGTTTGGAGTATTGGTCATAAAATGACCTCCGTACGTACATTTTCCCTCGAAAAAATCACCACGAGTGAATGAATATTTCTGCCGTTTTCGTCAAATAAAAATATCATGTGAAATGGATTTTAAATGATTATTTATTTCTATCCGTTTAAAACTATCATCTCAGCAAAATTTCCTGAATCTTCACCGAATGTTCTTGTTTCGAGGGCGACTTTCCTCACTTTTTTTACTGCTTTCTCCATATCGCCAGCCACTCTGACGATTAAGTTTTGCCCATTCGCCGACAAGTTTCGGGGCATCGACACTTGAACCAACGAAAGAATGCACTGGTTGACTGCGGGTATCCGAATGTTTCGGACCGGAGTGGGGCATGGGATATATTATATTACGTCGGTGATTGGCGGCGAAGTGGCACAAAGCGTCCCTCCCTCATCTTCCCCCGCCCCCTTCTGCTTGCGGATGGACAGGGGGAGGAGGTGTGCATGCATGCCCATCCGCACGTTGGTGCAGCGGAGGAAAGAGAGGCGTCGCCGTCCCACACACGGCTTGCCGAGCGGAGGCACTCGAGTGCGGCAGGCAGCGTTCTCGATTCCGTTCACCCCACCAGCCGCCGAACGCCCCTCCCCTCCATACCCCCACCTCCTCCGCCTCGCATTTTATCAAGAGCGATGGAGAAACGAAGCGGGATTTCCAGGATCTGCCAGGCGAGAGCGCGCGATTGTGCGTGCGTGCTCCGAGGTGGAGAGCGCTCTTGAAACATGCGGGAATCCCAGAGAGAGAGAAAGAGGGGGGGGAGGCACGGAGGCCGCCTCCATCGCCTTAAAGAGGCAAATAGCCGGCAGAGAGCGAGAGGGGGCCGGGAGGGGTTGGAGGGAAGCGGAAGGCTTAGCGCGAAGGGGCGATTACCCGCCGGAGAGGGCGGCCTCTCCCTCCCTCCTGCCGATGGCCGGCCGGGGAAAATCCCCCACTCCCTCCAGGGGGGGGAAGGGTCCGGTGTCCTCCACCCCACGGGGGGGAGGGGGCCGGACGGCCAAGCCATTTGTCGCGAGCGGAGGAGTTGAAGTGAGCAGAGAGGTTAATGCTTCCGCAGTCGCCCCTCCAAGCGTAGTGGAAGCGTTTCCTGAAAGGTTTAACGAGTCGTCCGTCCACCGAAAATGTTTGGAAGCGAAATGCGTGCATATGAATCAGTTTCGTCATAGGGAACGATAATGAGGACGAAATACTATTCTACAGATTTGGCAATGCAAAACACGAATCCCGGTTCGAAAAAGAAAGCGATGTCTAATAGAAAAATTCACCAAAGCCGTGTTCTCCGTTCACTCCCAATGAATAAAAATCATCAAGTCCAAGAATATGCCCAAAGTCTATGTAGTATCATATCATAAAATTCACATATTTTGGAAAGTAACCAAAAAAAGGCAATGCCCAATTTAACACCATAAACAGTCTCCTTATGTGCAAATTGCAATATCCAGTAAACTGAATCGCAGAAATGGCCACCCCCACGATGCTTTTGATGTGATATGATGGCAAGCGAACGTAAAAATCCACGAACAAACTCCTGTCCCAAATCCCAAAATGTTGACGTTCCTCGTAGGAACCAATGCTGCCAACCGCGAGTTTTTATTTATTTGAATCGATTGGTGATTTTGCACCCATATTATTCCTCGGAATGAACAACTGACTTGGCAATCGATTCGGACGGGCAATGAATTCATTCATCACCCACGAAATAACTTCGCGTCCGAGCGTAAGAACTGCGACCTCGAGAGGAATGAATAGTGCCCCTTTTGAACGAGTCTCTCGATAAAATGGTGACTTCATTTTGTCCAAATACCTACGCACTCTAGTTTTCCGCACGGTACCTTCGCATGCGTGCGTATATCATGCCGTGCGTGCAGCAAATACTTGATGAATAGTACGGGGCGGAAGTTAAGTTTCAGGACACACACAAAAAGTACTATGGTCCGCAACTGTCCATTGCATCCTATTTCGTAGCAGGAATGAAAGAAAGTCCACTCCCAAAAAGAAATTTCGTAGGATTCAGAAAGTTGCTTTAAAAAGGTAAAACGAAGACGGGGACAAAGTACATACATACTAATTCCAAGAAACTGCGGGAGATTCCGCAGCAGGAACTTCTGACGGAGTCATCCGCAGATATAGATTACAATACAACAATTTATGGGTTTAAAAATGATTCGCCTTGACCGGGATCCCGGTCAAGGCGAGTCCAGATTTTTACACTCTGATATTGGTGCATTGTAATACATACATACTATTTCATTTAGGAGAAGAAAGTATCAATCACTTACTTCTGTGACTTTGGGGTGGCTTACTGACGCCCACCTAATCACCGTTTCCTAGTGACTTGACCCACTGCTGCAATTGGGAAGCCCAGTCGCCACTACGGAAGTTCGGAACCCAGCACGCCAGAATACCACCAACTCTGACCATCCACTCAATCTCTTACTGCGGCCATCCGCTGCGGATTCGCCGCTGAGGGTAGATATTCCGCATCCCCCCCCCCCCCAGGTCCCAAGCCGGCAAGAGGGGCAGCCAAAGGCAAAGGGAGTCAAATGGCCCAGGGCACCATAGAATTCAACGCTGGTTGAAATGGCACGACTGACTCGAGGACATTCCCTATACTCCCCCGCCCCTTTTGGTAAGGCTCATTCAGATATAAAACCCCCTCGCATATTAGAAATTAGGATCAAACGGGCTTTTTATTCCATAAAAAGCGTACTTAAGTTTTTGATAAAACGATTCTCATTACAGTTACAGGTAATGCTCACACCGAACGCGTACACTACTTATGAAGAAAACATACAGGGCTTTTTATACGTATAATAAGATAAACCTTGAGAAACTGAATGAATTAGATAATATTAAAACATTGACACACTTCCACCCTTCAAAAAGCCCTCGAGTAACTAAACAACGGCGAATCCGATTTTTGTTCTAAAAGCGATCGATATAAAAAATATCGACAATATACTATGCTATGAAGCAATTCCAAAGCATTGTCACGACTTGGGGGAATCACCAAAGTATTAATTACAACTGTTTTTCCAAGGTTGTAGAGGTTTACTTTGGAAAACCTCTTTGTCTCATGGGCCTCATTGAGAGAGATACAGTGAAATGTAATCCAGATAACACTTCCAGGAGTGTCTGGTAAGATAAACATCTGGCCTCTTAGCAATCCAACACCAGCACATGGCCGAATTAGGTGTGGGTGGTGACGTTTGATGCACGTTTCTTTTTCACAAAACCCAGCGGCATGCAGGGTGAGTCCTTGAAAATATGACAAAATGCCATTTGAAGTAGATTTTACTGGTTCCAAATCAAAAAATCCATGGAGATAGTTGTCTAGGAGTTTTGCAAGGTGAAGGAAAACTCAAATACATGTCAGTCAACTTGGTTTTTATTTTCAAATTGACTGGATATATTTAACAAGTAACATAATTGGTATACTGTATATACAAAATAAAAAGAAAACATTACTCAATTATTACTGTTTTCCTAGGAATCTAGACCTAGTGAGGATCTGAAAAAACATCAACTCCTCAGTTCTTTTAATGTTTTTAGCATCTATACAGCTTCTTAATTTGAGAATTAACATGAATTCATCAGTATAATAGCAACATTCCCCAAAAGTGGAGAATTTCAATTTGGCAAAATGTCTTTTAATCGTTCAAGGCACATGGCAAAATACAAATGAAAATGGCATTGAAATAATAAATAATAAAACAGGACACAAATGGTAAAAATAATAATTCAAACCCTCTCACTATGCGGCAGGTACACTTCTTTCCTGAATCAGGGAGTTAAGGATGACAACAGTCTTTTTCCATATCATTTCCATCAATAATCCTCCCACCCAGTGCACAGAGGCTGAGAATGCATTGCCAATGGACACTCATACTCCGATGAAAACAATTCTTAAGTCAAACATCCCTTCATCTCTCTCTCTCTCTCACTCTTCAATGACAGATGCATTCTTATACTTAAAACTCATCCTCCTCTTTTCGTGAAATACTCGTGGATACTGGTCAAAGAAAGACCACAAATCACATCAACAACAATGAATGATTCACTCACAAAGCTCTCACACATTCATACAAATAAAAACATTCAACTCTTTCTTCTCCCATAACAAATTGTTCTTTAAAAAACGTCTATGTGGTGGGGCAGTGACCACCCTCCCCCTTCCGATCCACGTCGACACACGCTGGAAAGGACATCGATCACTCCAACAATTGACAAGAATAGTATTTACACAGTTACATCACGTGGCAATTATTTAAAAAAAAAGCAGCTGCCCACAAGTCTCCTCTTCAGTCAACAGGTATCGAATGTCCTTTTTAAGTCTTGATTACACATTCTGTGGAAGGGGATGGAGGGGGAAGATTGTTGATAGCCTCGTTTTGTGGTTCCCACAGGCATACAAGTCTATATCGCTCCAAGGCTCGAGGGCCGCACTCGAAGCAGCTGCGCCCGCCGCCCTCCTCCTCCTGTGGCTGGATGGCGCACACAAGCGAAGGTAGACTCCTTCTCATCTCGACCCTCGTCCTCCCCTCGCATCACAGCGCCACAGGCTCGGGGCACCATGCACTCTCAGCTCAGGCACTGATGTCAATCGCCTCAATATTCATCCTGAGACCATTGAAGTAGTTGTTTGACTTCAAGCTCATCTAATGAGGCAAAGACATGCATACTAAAAATTAACTAAACTTTAATGTTTAATGTTAATAAATGTTTGAGTCAAAAAGTCTAAAAGATGGACAAAAATCAAATGGTCCATATTTACGTTTTAATCTTTCCTTAACTAATTTGAAACATAATTCGTCATAACAAAAAGAAAAAAAATGCTTCATCATAACAATCATTAAAGCAAAGTCAGACTTATATAAATATAAAACCAATTATTATTGTGTGCTCAATAAAAAAATGGGACAACAAGAAGAAGTCCTCCAGGTTAAAATCATCATCATATCATGAAAACGAGGACCAAGTTCCCGGAGGAGGGCAACTTATATTGGTTTCAGGAATGCTGGGAATGGGGGGGAGGAACCCAGCCCCCTGGGGGGAAAACAATCAAGGAAGGAGGGAATTAGATAGCCCTGTTCCCACCGTCCCTTTCTCCCGAATATATCGCAACTTCTCACGGCAACGTGTAATTTCAAAAAAACTTTCGTTTTCGCGCGGGCGCCTTGCTGCTCCGATTTGCGAAACGGTCCCTTGCATCCCTTGGGCCACTTCACCGACACGAACGCCGCTAAAACTTTCCCCGGTGGACTCGCTTTCGAACTTCGGTAGTGGGAGAGAGAGAGAGCTTTTTGACGGTCAGGGAGAGCGGGCGTAATAAGGGAGGGGGGGTGGCGCCCATAAGGGGAGGACGGGAAATTTTCACTCCCCCCCCTCGGCAGCACCTTCCTTACCAAAAAGAGAGGCAGAGGGGAGGCCGCGGGGTGGTATGGCGGAGGGGGCGAAATCAACAGAGCAGCCCCCCCCCCTCTAGCCAGGCGCCCACTGGAGAGATCAACGAACGCAGCGGCAGTCAATATTTTCGACAGTATAGATACATATTTGCGCGAGGAAAAACCGGTTTTTCCAGCGGAACGACAGAGGTGGCTCTTGAAGGTTCCCGAAAAAAATGCCGGGAAAGGTTATATCCCGCGTCTCTGCGGCCGCCAAAAAGTTGGAACGCGTAGCGTAATTGTCAGAAATAATTCTGAATCAACAGGTATCGAAGAAAGCTGGCCAAGGGTCGCTACGGGGAAACGTATGATACAGAAATACCCGCCGCGTTGGGATTCACAACAATGACGAATAATTTTTACAGGAACTTGGAACGTTTAGCATGATGAATAATCAAGTTGGAATGTGTATATTACCTATTGAGTAAAATCATGAACGAGTCACCTTAATCAGAGTCGTGAGAACAGAATCAAAGCATGGATTGGCGAAGGATTACCTACACGAAGGTCACCAAAATTCGCACGAAGTGTTTCTTCTCGGGTTTCCCACCAGGCCAGGGGTGGCATTCTGGCGTTTCGCAACTCGACACGAGCGGCAACGCTTCGGCTGTAATGCTACCCCTGACCCGAGAAGATTTCGCGCAGCGAGAACGCAGGGGGAAGCACCAGATCCTACGTCACCTATTGTTGCCTCCTTGCAATATGGAGTGGGAGGGGGAATGTTGCTCGATTAAGCGACTAATTCTTTGGTCAACACTTGTCATTTAAAATTTCCAAGTTGCAACTAAGCACGACGAAAAAAAATACTGCGGGCCGGGCTAGTAACTAGACTGCAGCGACCACGAAACAGCCCCATTTTTACAGACCTTCTTGTGACCATGTTGACTAATATATACGGCGGCTGCCTAACATTTGAAATTTCGCAACGATTTCCAATGCATGTAATTTAATTGTGACATCATCCCACTCAAATGGATGAGGTCACCTGGGATTCAAATCAATGTAGGCGAAGCGGGCTTACAGCGAACCGACTCGCAGCAACACCACCTGCGAGAAGAGTATACGTAGGCACCTGACAGGAAAGGAGACACCCTGAAACCAAGACGCCTTCAACACAATGGACGTGCCATAAATATGGAATAGAATTTAAGGAAGTGCCAAATGGACTGATCAATTGGGATAAATGAAACAAAAAACACGCACAAATCCAAAGAGCTTTCCAGGTTACATGACAATAAAAATTTCGCATTGGCTAATGATGAAAACAAGAAAATTGCTATTCGGATTGGAAATTCTCGTAAACGAACATCCACACGGCGATAAAAAACACAAAGGTAAACATTATATCACTTGTCAAGCGGAAACGAAACAATTAAAATGAAAGATTGGAAAATACGAATGCGCTTATGGATACCCAACAGAGCGCTGACGCAAATACAACGAATTACTTTACCGGCGGGTATTATCAAATAGGTCGGGAAACGATATTCGCGAAAGTATTGAAATGCGTGAAAACATTATGGTGAGGTAAAACTCCAACACCGAAAATCACTAAATTCACACTATTCCTCGCAACCACAACACAGCTAAATCTGACGATATTATAAACGCTCTACCTCTACATCTACATAATACCCCGCAAGCCGCCGCAAGGGCGTGTGGCGGGGGGTACCTCTACCTAAGTAGTTCATCGGTATTTCTTTACACCCTAGCCATATCAAAGCTCGATTGCCAGATATTCTAATATAGGAAACACACACGAAGGGGAAAACCTAATAACCATTCTCTCTCTACTTTTCGTGACTTTAGCCATCCATCAAACGGCGTCATTTCCGGTGGGCAGAAGGCTCTCCAATCGCCTCTGACCAACGAAAGAGGGTCGACGCTAGGACGAACGAACGATTTCCCTATCCACACCCGATTCCATCTCGCTAATTCCGTTTGCAGTGTCGAAGATCACGTTCTGACGGCAACGGAGTTGGTGCAACGTTTCCCAGATACGGGAAAAGCTGTGGCGCGAAGCTTGCGCGACGCAGGTGGGGAGGCCCCCGAGGGCCACCAAGTCGCGAGGGGGAAGGGGTGCTGGGAAGGGTCGCCGGCGAGGAAAGCGCCGAGACGACGGCCAGCGAAGGTAGCACGACGATCTGGTAATAGAATTGGACATGTGAAAATAAAACGAAACTCAAATGGGAAGTAATAAAACCAAGTGGGGAGAATACGAGTGAAACGTTGCTAAATTCCATCTCCCGAGACATTTTCATTCTATAAGAGCAGCACTCATTTTAACATTTCCATTCCTAACTATTCCCCGCTTGCCAGAGAGACATTCGACCGATTTATCTCCCGGGTCTCAGGATACTGATTAGGTAATTTTGACGGGGATCACTTCTCATTATTCGACAGAATACCACCACTGCGGTTTCGGTTTTTGCCAGGTCCAGCGCGCGCGATGGCCCACACAATTTCTGCATCCGAATCGCAATTCGAATACTAATTCCAGACCGGAAAAAAATATAGACCTTACTCCGCATCTCCTCCCGAAATTTACTAAGAAATGGAAAAATATCAGACATGACAACACCATGAGTTGCATGTCTCTGTATTTGTAGTATTCTTACTTTTCCGTTCTACATGATCTGTCTTGCTATGGTGGAGGCCTGCCATATAAATAGTTGCGGTTCATTTTTATCCCTTTTTTTTCGCATAACAAATAACTATTTAATTAATTATTATTATTGAATTAAGCCTTGTTTTGAATTGAGCCTTCCTCCATATGCATAATAATTTAGACGTCATTTGATAGAATTTCACTACATATTTTCCCTTTTCTCTTCTATCTCCTCCGTCATCACTTGCCATTCCCGCCTGATGCTGGCACTCCCTGCCACACACATATTCGGTGGATCGTGGGGTATTTCCCTCGGCGTCGAATATCTATCGCAAATTCGAAAAAGTTGCTCCAAACAGCAGCCCGCGGTATCCCCAGAAATATCCGTTTAATTGCAATAATGCATCGCCGCGGAAGAAATAAATGGTTTAGGGGGAGGGACGGGGTGGAAAGAGAGGGGATTGGTAGGAGGTTGGGAACACACTCACCTCATCCTCGCTGGAATCGGAGTCGGAGTCTTGGGGCAGCGGGAGGGGGCGGGCGCCCCGGGCGACGAGGTCCCGGGCGAGGGCGGATTGCGAGCAGGCGGCCGCCACCTGGTACGCGGTCATGCCGGCGTACGTGGTAGCCTCGAGGTGCACGGGGCACTGCTCGATGAGGAAGTGCGTGAGACGCCGATTGCCCATCTCCACGCCATAGTGCAGCACCGTCCGGCCGCTCTTACCCTCCTACAAAGAAAAAAGGGAAACACGTCCTGAATTACGGCGAATGCACCACAGTACGCCAAACTCCAATATCACTACAGCAACATATGTAATCTCCTCTCACGGAGAGTACTATTTGAACTAACGCTCTATATCTCCCCAAATGTCCGGGGGAATCAAATGGTATATGGGCCGAGAGGAATACTTAGGAATGTTTTGAATGCAATGAATTATTTCAATTAAAAATACTATATTACATACTCCAGCCATTTGCAACTCCCAAATATGTTTGTGACTACGTAATAATTTTTTTCCGCCAAATAAATCTAAGCCCGCCAAATTTGCAACATCTCTAAAAATAAATCCCAAGCGTAATTAAAACACCGTTGCAAATCGCCATAATGCGTGACCTCGGGGAGTGTACCACCGGGAATGCAAACCGGGGAGTGGGGCGTCCTATGCGAGGATGGAAGAGGGGCTGATGGGGTGTAGTACTTACCCTTGCGTTGACATTCGCTCCGAACCACACGAGATGCCGGAGGACGTCCAGATTGCCTCCCGCGGCCGCCAGGTGAACGCACATGAGGCCTGCAATGAGAAAAGAGGAGGGAACGCTTAATACGAATAAATGAATCAAGATACGTGTCTAGAAAACTATCTACCACTAAGAAAATACCTGAACGCAATCATTCGAGGGGAAGTATACCATGCTTATCTCAAATTGTGGTCATCGCTGATTACTTCTCCGAATAGATTTCCCGGTTTCCCTTTCCTCTACCGAGGGTGCAATAAGACCGACGGCGGCAACAGGTCTAACAAAAATTGTTCAGATCAGCCGTGGGGGACAAAGATCAAATTTACCCGACTGTTCATGGGGAGGACCTGTCGCCACTGTCAATGAAAACGTCGCTTTCCACTCAAATTTGGAAATGGTATTATCATAACGTTGACAGGGGCATCCTGCTTCTAGAAGTGCCCGAGAAAATCTGATTAAAGTCATGAGATATGAATTATAATCCAGATCTTTGATAAGCCATAAAAGGGCAAAACGGGTAGGTTGGAGGGGGAGGTCGGACACTCGCAAAAAAAACAAATACAGAACGTGATTTACACCCTAATTACCAAAATTAGTAAGAAAACCTTTTCCGGGTTGAGATTAATATTTTTGGTTCCTATAATGAGTAAGTGACATATTTCCGCGAAGTGATGACGAAGATGAACGTAACTGACAGTCGGTGGAAACCGAGGAAGGTGAGCGCACTATCGATGGCTATCTCCTGTTAGGCATCCTTTCGTATCCCGTAAAATTAGGCTAATTCATTCAGGCACGCTACTGAACCCTTTAAGTAACCCCACCAAAAGGCAACACTGCAAAACTTATCAATGTCTTAACGCTGAAGGGGGTGGAGAGAGAAAAATGAAGAGATAATCGTGATCGGGAAACACCAAATAAAAAGCAAATGGCTCGTTTGCCGCTCCAAATTGAAGACAGTGAAAAAAACGAACGCCTTGGGGCAAGATAACAACGGATGTGATGACGTGACGGTGATATACAAAATATATAAAAAAAGAAAAGAGTGCCGCCGAAACAATATAAGACCCAAACAGGAAGCGTGTAAGGCTGTGCCTCATGAATTCGCAAGTGGGATTCGCGATATTCCAGAGAGACAGAGGGTAGAATAATTAAAACATGGTTTGTGAGACAGTAGTCTTGGAAAATTTTCGTAAGGCCAGCATTTAGTTTAAATATTAAAAAAAAACCACCAATGTTAAGAACGAAGAATACATTTTCATGAGATTTTCATTTATAAATCCCTCCGTTGCCAAGAACACTATCAAAACATTAATCTCCTAAATTCACAGTAAGAGATCAATGGCAGATAGGCGAACGTTTGGCTGCACTCAAGGGGAGTTGCCGAGGGAGGCAGCCAAACGATTGGGAAGTGTCAACATTCCACCCGGAGAGGTCGAGTCGATAAGAGTTGTAAATGTCGGGACACGTTATCGAAGCTCTTTATTAAAGCACTTCCATTGCAAGCATTTCGACTGGGCGGGTGGCTCACAAGACAAGATACAATACCCAAAAAAAGTTCTCAACTCGCTCTGTTCATAAGCCAGACGAACGGAAAAACCGCTCTATATTACGCTTCTCGTCAAAGTCATTTGGATCACATTGCCGTGGAATACAAGTCATCAACAGGGAAATGCAAAGCAGAATTCAACAAAAAAAAAACGCATTTCTTGACCATTAAGGCGCACGGAAACCGGGCCATGCACAACCAACACGCAGCGCGGGGGAGAGAGGAGGCCGCCGTGGGCCATCTTCACCCCCCCCCCAGACCTCACGATCTATGCCCCTGGGATACTCCCTTCACAAGGTAAACATATTCGTCTAAGTTTTTTCTAATGGTTCACGCGCTGCCACGATAGGAGGAGGGCAACGCGAAGCGTAAGAAAATAATTCGGATGAAAAATACGAGTCGAAAAAGGCAAGCAAAGCGGGAGCAAGGTGAGAGGGGAGGTGGGGCAAGCGCTTTCAAATTGACTCATGCCTCAGGAACCCACTTGCCCCCCCATTTGGCCCGCCCCCCACACTCCGGACAGAAATTGACCCAGGGAGAGTATTTTTGGAGCAGCGAGATTCTTATTTGAGACTACCCTCGCATCCTCAACTCCGCAATAGTCACTCCTTTAGGTTCCCGCGTGGAATAGAGGGAGAAGAGAGGGAGGTGGGCGGAAAAGCGACTCGGAATTCGCCACCCCTCCGCGCCAAATGGGGGCATGGGGAACGAAAAAAAAAGGATGAAACGATGAGAATAAAGAACGGCTCCACGAAGCAGCCTCCGCCTGCTCCCCCTTCCCACGCCACCGTTCCGAACGAGCGGAGCGAGGGGGGGAGGGGGCGAGAAAAAATATAAAGAGCGAGGAATATCTCGGGGAATCCCCAGCGCACAAACAAGAGGAGAGGCGGGCCCAGATGGCGAATGAATGCGAAGAGCATCGGTGCCGCCTATGAAAGCCATTAACGCGGCAACGAGGGCCGCCTGCGTGGCGCACGTTGCAGGCGAAGGAAGCGGGCAGGTGCCTACAGCACCGCCACCCGTCTCACAACCCCCAAGAAGGAAAAAAAATTTTAACGCTAACATCGAGTCGCTGATGGTAATAAATAGTTCAACCAACACCTGATACATGCCGTGTGGGAATTTTAAACATTGCAGGACTGGTAAAGCTTGTAGCTTTGAGAAAGGAACCCAGCCAATAGCCTGGAGGGATGTAAAAAAAACTAGAGGGATTTCCAAGAGCTTTTAATCTCCCAAAACCAATGGAGGAACGACATACGAACATCAGTTTTCCCGCGTCATTAATAAAACAGCCAAAATGGCAAAGGGGATAATCTCCACTACCCTTTCGCAATCATGGAAACAGTAAAATGTGGATGTGGTAAGGATGGTGTTTATGTCAAACATGTATCCCCGAAGTCATTGGGACATTGGCCACGAACGTACTTCGCCTGCCAATTACCTCCAGGAAGCCTAACTTCCGCAAGAGCAAGATGGCGTTCCAACTAATCGACACGACACGGAAAACAGTTTAAAAAAAGCCAGGCACGCGAGAAAGCCAGTTGCAAAATTTCCTCACACTAATTTATTTTGCTCAATGCGCTCAATGCTCCAGTAACAAGAAATTATCTGCGAGATCAATCACGTAGGATATATAAAAAAAAGAACGGCAGTTCAACTGGAGATCATCCGCTGGAAAAGGGAAGATACGATTGTAACAGGCATATTAAATTTTATTACAGTAAAAAAGGCGGAGTTATGCAAGAGTAGATCATAAAAATGTATGATATGAACTTTCCTTTGATGTAACTGAAAATGAGGAGATACATAAGAGAATGAATTCTGATGGACGGCAAGGCAGGAGGATCGTGAACAGGGACCGACAATGTCTCTCACACGCACAAACAAGCATCTAATTCGCCCATCGCCTCAAATGCCTCCAGGCAGTAACGAACGAACCTTCAGCGCGCCCTTCCGAACAAACTCTTAAATTGTCTGGGCATGGACTGCTAATGCAGAAGACCTCCAAAACGCTGGCTCAAGGTTTCCCATCGATCCACGCAGAATAAATTTTGACACGGCAATCATCTCTTGGATGAGGGAGAGGGAGTCGCATGCGAGTTTTCAGTGTCGGACGCCCAGTTGGTCGACAACGGGAAGAGAACGTCTGGTGAGCTGGGGGAGGGAGCGGGGTGGAGGGGGTGGTCAAGCCCGCCCGCCTCCCCCGAAACCACTTCCCGAAGAAACATCGGAATTTTTCCTCTGGGAAAAGGTATTAGGCGTCCCCTCGACTACAACAACACGCCCGTGAGGCCATATAATCTCTCCCGCACCTACCCTTGCCTCTCCTCCCAACTTGCATACACACCCCAAAAGTGGAAGGAAAACAGGCACGGCACAGCAGGGGCAGAGGGCGACCCCTTTAGCCCCTCTCTCCCGCACTCTCTCCGAGCAATGGACTCGGGGAAATCCCAGGAAACGGGGTCACCCACGCCACCGTTCGCCCGCCCGCCCCCTTCTTCCCCCCACTCCCTTTTCCCCTCGAAGCGCACCTTCGACGGCGGCCCTCCACGGCGCCCTGTTGCCAGATCGGGCGGCTGCGGACGTATACGACACGCGGGAGGGCGAGCGCGCCTAGTCAGCAGCCCCGCGGGGAAGCGACATTCTTACGGACGGCATCCAGACTCGTCAAATTCCCGCTCCGCTCCGTGGCGACGTGGAAAAACTGCATCCTTAGCGCGGTTACCGTTCGCACTCGGCGAGCCATGAAGCAACATAAGCACAGGAGTCGAGAGCAGAGGAAAAAATGACGGAACCATCATTCAGGAATAAAAATTGTGCAATGGGGACCTCACTAAACGGGTACGTTTATCTATGGAACATGCTTTTGTCAGAATGACAACGCGAGGAACACACTCCTCTAAGTCACGAAAAAGACGGGAGGGAAGATCGCTGGCGGCTAGATCAAAGGAAACTTTTACTTCCTACCTTCCGAGGGTAAAAGGGTCCCGCGAAACCGACAGCTCTTGCTGTCAGTGCGGCTTGTAGTTGAGAGGAAGGACCTGAGCTTCCTCGGACGAGGAGATGGTCGGAAAGTGGGAATGAAAAATGATAAAAAAAGCTGCATATGACACAAGGTAACATACGCACTGCGGAGGAACGAGCAGGACAATTTTTCACCCCTTAAGAATCATCCCCTGCGAATAGAATATAAATAATGAATGGGAAACACTCGAGCAGCGAAGCGAGAGGAAGGAATCGAATAGGAATGGGAATCCGAGCCAAGGACTGACTCCTTATCCGCCGAGGTGATCTCTCGCGTCCTTCCCGACACGCGGGGAGGATGGTGGGTGGGTGAGTCCTCGAGGCGGCGCCACGGAATGCGGGCACCACCAGAGAAGACTTCCAAGCACAGACCAGGGACATCTCTCATGGTGGGGCATACGCATCGCAAGCGTCATTGGGCGACCGTGAGTCGAAAACCGTGAAGACGACGCTGCATTGCCGACGCGACATCGACCCGATCTTGGTTAACATGAAAATGGTATTCCCCCGTGAAGGTTCCCGAATAGACGGCAGGCATGCGCCAGCATCAAATAAAACGCCGCCGGAGTAAACAGTGACATTCCCGATGCACTCAGCGACCAATGAGCCCTCCGAAAGGCGGGGAGGGGGGAGACGCAAACAGGCAAATCAATCAAGGACCTCCACTTCAGATCGGAGACAACTCGAAAAAGGGGAATAGGTCGTCGCCAAAGAATCCCGCCTGGAACGCGACCGAAAACACGAACGCCGATACGCGGCGGGGCCCAAAGCCACCGAAAAGAGTTGTGTTGCCGATGCTCACCCTCCCCCACCCCCCCCCCCCATGCAACCTCCCGTCCAAGACACTCATCAAGCATATGGTGTGTATCGAATCCAACGGTGGAAAAATAATAAAATCCTCACGAGACGGCCGATAAAATTGAAACTGTTTGCCGAAGCGAGGAATTCCCGAGCCGCAGAAACAGGGATTCCCCAGGCCGCAATTCCGCCGAGAGGGCGGGAGTGAGGGAATGGAGGAAGGAAAGCTCCTTGAGAGAAAGAGAGAAGGAGGAGGGGAGTGGGGGGGGTTGGAACTCGAGAAACCACCTCCCCCGCCCGACCTGCCCGCCAGTTTCCCAGCGTCCGACACGCCGTGGGGGGAAGGCGGGTCGGGCCGGGATTTCCACCCGCCCCCTCGACTCCCCTCAGACCCCGGCCGCCCCTGCCCCGGCACGATCGCTTCCTTGCGAAGGAGGGGAGGGGCGGTGCGAGGGAAATTGCTGAGGGGGTATCGCCACTGCCGGAATTCCAACTGCACTCGTATATTGGGGAAGGAATAATTTAACAGAAGGAAGTAAACAACACATGCGTAATTCTGCATGTCTAGACTTCACTGCTAAACATTGCTCTGGAACCGCCGAGAGGAGCGTGTGGCAGGGTGTGTTTGGTATTCGCACATTTTTTCCTGCTGCTCTGATAACGAAATATGTGAGGCGGGAGGAATTTTTCATATCGATCGGTTCCTTCAGAGAATTTCGTGCCACCTCTCGATGAATACTTCAGTGCCAAACGCAACTACTACCGCTAAACTTGGTGCTACTCTTCTTTCGGCTTTTAACCCGTTTCGTCCAGAGATTCGTATTAGCCGTTCAGCCGAACATGGATGGCACTTTCGCGGACTCCCTTATCACTATGGCGGTGATCGCAAAACATTTTCCCTCGACAATGACCATGTTCGGAGCCATAACAGTATGGCATCCAAATTTACCCGCATGATACGTTACGACATGGAAAATTTCCAAGGACCCCTGCGCCATGAACCCACCCACCCTTCCCTCCCATGGCCAATGAAGGGAAAGAGTTATCCATTGTTTAGGATGAGGAGTCCGAAACAATGCAACATGGCAAGAGATAGTCTTCCCAGTTCACTGCTAGCCTCTGGGAGAGCATGGCAGCGGGTGCACGCGCCTTAGGTCAGAAATACGCGTGTTGATGATCGCAAAAAGTATGTGTGCGATCGATTCTGGAGATCGTGAGCTGCGCCGGGGCAGGGCCGACTCAGTATCGTCCACCCCGGCAGGAGAAAGAGAGTTATAAGCTTGCTTCCTCTGGGGCACACCTGGGATATTCTCTCGGTATATCACTGGGGTGTTCATTATGAGGTACTTGTGAAGGCGGAATGAAACAAGTCAGACAACACTTCCTCGGGGAACACCTGATTTGACCCCGATGGCTATGCGTATAACATAACATTAATCACTAGCCCATTGCCAGCGCATAAAAGGTAAATAAAGAATCAAATTCAAAAAATGGTGGGCGCACAAGCAACGCAGGCACTAATTATCAGTAAGCACTCTGCTCTTGGAGCAGGACGAACAATTGATGTAATGCATTAACTCATAACATTGGGTAAATGTATACAAGTTTGCAAATTATTTGATAGTTTTTTCACGAATATTTTTCCCTTTTCCCGTCCTCTCCCATATCGTTCCTCCCTTATCCCCTCACCCTTACTACCCTGCCACACAGGCGGGGTGGTAAGGGTGAGGATCGCGGGATATCTATGTCGAATCATAAGACTATTCTTAAAACACTACTTCTCTCTACATCACGGGCTTACAAGTTACGAGAGTAGCTTGCCATGAAAATCAACCGAACAGTGGGTTGGAAACTATAACCGCCTAAAAATGATATCGGGGTGGGTTTCGTTTTGCGGGGTACGAGAGAGGGAGGGGGCGAGTGGTGAATGACCCGGGGGGATTTCCAAAACGCATCGGGTGGATGCATCGAGTGTTAGAAAGTGGAGGCGTCACGCACTCGAACGAATAGTTGTGCGGGCGGTGCGACCCCTCTTCGTTCAGATGCCCCCCCTCTCTCCCCACCTCTCAGGGGTGACTGTCCAGGGGGAATGAGGGGCGGAGAGGACGGCGGAGGGACTTTCACGGAGCGGAAGGCCCTCCCACCCCCTCTCCCGATGACTCCGGGACAAAAATCCAAGTTTCGCCAAACTAAGCGCAGACAATGCGGCGACTGCGGAGAACCGCGAATGCTAATCCGCGGGCGGAGGGCGTGGGCACGATTCGAAGGGCAGACCCCCCCCCCCCGCTAACAAACCAGCGAGGTCGAGGGGCCGGGAAGCGCAATGGCCGTCGGAGGGCTACGACACGGGGCGAAGATTTTTAAAAAATCCTAAAAGTGGCAATCGCGCTTCGCAGGAAAATATGGACCATCGATTACAAAATGCGAAATAAAAAACCAAAATTCTTTATGGGGTGTGCGTATTCAATGACGACACGATATAGCGATATAGATGGTTTATGATCTATGTGTTTGCATGAAGGGATTTTAGCATGAGTGCGTACGCCGCTGTGGGTGTAGTTTTTTTGCATGTATGTGCTGCTTTTGCACGTGGTATTGCACCTTGTCGCGGGTGGTGACCTAACATCCCCCGCCACACACCCTTTGCGGCGGCTTGCGCGGCATTATGTAGATATATATGTATAGAGGCCACGCGGTAATTAAACGAAATAAAAACTTTCGTTCCGAGGGGCCCGTGGCGGGGTTGCGATGAGTTCTGCATGTTCCTGTGAACTGGAAACTCGGGCTACTCTGGAAACCTAAGAAATAAGCAGATCTAATGAAATACCCAAATATACAGGAACTTCAAAGGCGCGCACCGGTGTGGCAAGGCCTATTGCTAAACAAAGTCAACTCACAGCAAATAAAGCGATGTCCACTTTAAATGAGCCTAAGATTCGATGCCATCGGCGAACGTCCCAGTCGAGGCTTTTCCTATTGTGAGGAGGTCATAAATGTCAACGGTGCTTGAAACCTTTTACTTCGTGTCTACGGGTTGGCCAAAAAAATGAACGGATATGGAAAATTAATTTGCTTGAAAAATACGGTTATATATTCAGAAAACGACTTCCAAAAAATTTTCCGGAGGAATAAAGGCAGTTATGGGTGGATGAACGGGAATGATTAACAGTTATCAGGGTCATAATTGGCAACCGCCTCTGAGTCGCCTTCCAGGTGTGACCAGGCTCGAGCGCAGGGAGGATTGAGCAAAGGTAAATTGACAACATCGAAATGGGAAGGAGGCACCACGTCAACAAACTGTTTGTCAAGCGGTAGAGCCAAGTAACATTGCCGGCGACTGAAGGATGAGCGGGATATTGTTGGTCATCACCATTCAAGCGCGCAAAGGCACAGACATTAATTAAGATATGAACACTGGCTCAAGATAGGGCGGTGGGATATTATTTCCCGGCCCGGACGAGATCAAGGGGTTCCCGTTTAGTTCCCGGCGGACTCGGAACATTAGCAGCAAAAACCAACCACGGCGCCTGCTGATGGCCTCTGCATAACACGGCCCCGAGACACGCGTGGGCGACACTTTCGCTTCCCAATCAAGCCGAGCTCCCGTCACGGTGGAAAAACCTTCAATGCGGAAGCAGTGCGTCACGAGAACCATCTTCACGATGACTGTATACTCGCAGTGCTCGCGGGATTCCTGTTTTCAATTCTAGAAACCAACAGCGACAATGATCACGTGCAGATTTACACACTACCAACATACCAACGGTCACACATGATCAAAGGTATGCGGATCAAATTTTTGACGGTTAACGACTCGGCTGCAGGAACGGGGTGCCGTCACTTAATCTAATGGTATCAAATTCGCAATTCCGAATCGTTATTCATTAAAAAGCGAATCAAATAGCAATACAACCCTCTTAGTGCTTACCTCCCACTAGGATTCCAATACCACAATTACGCGAGACTCGCCGAAATCCTATCAACACGCAGTAGTATATTAAAAATCAAACTGATGCCAAATAAACAAATAAAATTATACCGTGAGTGATGGCAAAATACCCTCCGGCATCAGATGATAGCGTAGTATTACAATCAAAACTAACACGCGATTGTGCCCTTGTTAGAAAGACCACGAAAATAGCTTCGATCCATCTTCACAACATGCAAAAAAAAAGCAAGACAACAAGGACGCATGCACGCCCTACTTCAAGAATAACTTGATGCTTAAGACGGCGAACGCAAACCCGGAATTCCTCTCGGGTTCTTTCCATCGAGTCAGGCGGCGGAGGACAAGGGCATCCGAAGCAAGAAGGAACCAGACTTTACGTCGAGGACAGGGGCCGATCCGAGGGCAAAACAGGTCGACACTCAATTATTCCGGGGATATGTGCCCCACTAATGTCACTCGGCACTTACCGTCGTGGTTTCTCTCGTCGATACTGGCAGGTGGGAGTCGGTGAGAGGCGTTGGGGGGCGCGGCGGCGGCCTCCTGCGAAGAGAGCGGCTCGAGGAGGGCGCGGGAGCAGGCGAGGTCACCGGTGCGGGCGGCTAGGTGCAGCGGAGTGTCCCCGTGGCGGTCGCGCTGGTCCACCGAGGCGCCGGCTACCACAAGGCGCCGCACCACGCGTGCCTGCCTCGTCAGGACGGCCAAGTGCAGCGGGCTCTGCGGCGGCAAGAAAGGTCTCTCTCAAAGAGGAGTGCAATGGCGGGGTGGGAGGGTCAATTCACACCCTCCACAAACGAAAACCATGCACACATTCACGGGAGGGAATCACATATTCCCTTCTCATCCACGCATGGCAAACACTGCCACCACGCACCTAAGTGTGCACTTCAATTCTGTACCATACAGTAATAGGACACAGGAATGGTGCCAACGAATGACTGAAGGGCACATCTAGAGCCGTTAATAAGTTAAGGATAATTCTAAATGCGTACACCCCGCGGACACGAAGTGATGAAGAAGGTGGCTTGCTGACAAAAAAATTGGAGAAATGACGATTGGTAATAGAAAATAGAAGTAAACAAACGCACTTGTACCCGGGTTTTTCATACACACAAGGATTCTTGATTCTGGATCACCTCCCCTTTAGTTTTCCTGATTCTTCATCCACATAAATACCGAATGATCCAACAAAAAGGTATGTGGCAGGGGGTACAAGCACCAGGTGGGTTAAGGAATATGAGGATAGAGTAAAGGGAGAATTAGAATAAGGGAAAGGAAGAAAAACATTTTCACAAAAAACCCTCCATAAACCGTGAAAATTTATATACACGCTGGCGGAAATCTTGGTTCAAAACAAGGGCCAATCTCATTCAATTAAACTGTTACTTTTTGTAGAGAAAAGAATTCTTTCGTCAATTGCCACATTCTTCACCACACCAGAGTCATAAGGGTGTACGCCCTTGGACTCTTTATATCCTTCTTTCTTTTATCACACTATTGCATCCATGTTAAATGAGGAAACGCAGCGCTGAGGGCATTGAGCGTCTAATAAAATGTAAACAGAGTATTGACTGGCTAGTTACTTCCAACAATTCATTCTCAAGGTGCCCAAGTTTTTCCAGGCGAGGAGAGAGCCAAACAGAAATGTCACAGTAGAGAAAACACGGGATCTGGCAGAGAATATATGCATATGTGCTGGGATGTTAGCGTTAACGGCCTTGTTGGGACACAGCATATACATTAATTTCCTACCATCGAAATACGGTAAGGTATTGCACGCCATGCTACTACCACTGATATTTCCAAATAGATTCGACGGACTTGGCAGGTGGACGTAGCTAATAGTGGTAAAAATAGCTTACCCATTCTTACTAAAAACTTTAATAAGAATGATTCTTGTCAGTATTTATTTAGCATTCTTTAGTAAGAATTTACTACACAACCCGGTGACAGAATTAAAATATAATCCCAGAGTTTCTAGATGGCAGTGTTACGTTGAAAACGGGTTGTGAAATAACTGGTTTTTGGTGAAAATTAATATTAAGTTTAAACCCATAAAAGGTATTCCCTAATAATGAGAAGGCCAATTAAATGTCGTGTATTTGCACTCCGATTGCTATTAAGTGGGTTGAAGTTTACTAGACTACTCCAATATATTACAAAAAATGTGACAAGTGACACCAAATAAATTTGCTTTCAAGTGATGGAACTCCCAACAGTGTGGAAGGCCATACGTCCATATCCGATACGGTACGATAAACAATCACACAAAAACACCGTTTTGCCATTTCGATATAAGATGGGGGACATTAGGAGGAAAGAAAATGATTCCGGAATAATAAAACCAAAAAAATAATCCCGTGCAAATGAAAGGGTCTATGATTGCAAATCATCAAATGAATAACTTTATAAATCAAACTGACAAAACCCAACGGCCAACGCCCCAAGTACAAACTGTTGTAAAATTCTTTCTGTCAGGCGGTCGTGAACCCAAGGGGAATTCTTGGCAGTCATAAGGGCAAAGATATGTCACCAAAATGGAAAAGGTAAAAAGTATGGCTAACCCAGCTAAACAATGGTTACCAAACCAGGAAGTGACACAAAAGTCACCAAAACAAGATAAAATTTGTTTTAACCGATTATTGCCTGGTATTTTTAGCAACAACAGCATATCTAAGACATGATTAAACAAATTTCTGATATTAATTAATAGACAAACAGGAGAAAGCTCAAAGGAATCCTTAAAAATATCCATTACAGATATTATCAAGTGATCATATCCAGAAGCACAGACATATCACCATGCATTCCTCACTCTCGCATTGGTGGAGTGCATTTTAAAAACCATTACAGCGAAAAACAAGGGCGGGACGCGTGTCGTTTAATTTCCTGGTGATCAAGCAGGCAGACTGGTAGAATCATCACTTCATGAAATTAACCACGATGACATCAGTCCATTCGCGGCAAAAAGGGGACATGAATGAAACCGCAATTAATTGGGTCGTGAATGAAACAGGATTACTAGACTTGAAGGCCAGCTTGCCCAAAACTTACTCCACGTTATAATAACTTTAGGGTATCTCTAAAAATGTATAGAAATAAACGCATGCCTCACCTGTCTTAAGTCATTCAGGATATCCAAGAAAATAGGATGCGGTGCCATGCGTATCAAACTATACACGACTTCAATGAAGCCATGTATGATGGCCAAATGTAACTGGCTGCAAAAACAAAGAAATGTCACATTACTGGAGATGCAAAACAAAGCATTAAAAAGTTAATCAAGATTATTTTCGCAAACTGAGAATGAATCCATGACACTTCATAGAGCCAACATATAAACAAACAAATGCCGATCGAGTTACGATTCTGGAATTCTCAATGCAAGGATGAAATTTCACGAATACATAATTGAATCAGACATTTTAACTAAGCATATTTATATTGAGAAAAGAATTAACACTTACGTGTCCCCATCGTCATCCTGCTGAAAATATTTTTCCCAGGCAAAACATGGCTGAGAAGATTCATCCGTAGACAGTTCTGCCGAGGAGTTGTCCGATTGTGGAACGTTTACATTTGTACATTTCGTGCTGTCTTGTTGTAACTTAGTAGACACATTTAGGTTGTTAAGCGACGAATTCTTCAACGTCAGATGACTGAAAGGCTCTTCAAGTTCAACATCCACACCACTATCAATCCTCATGAAGGTTTTCTTGTCCTCCTTACTTATATCTTGAACGCCGGAGTCTTTAAATTTCCTAGGGGACAAGTCTTCAGACAAACAATGGTCGGATGACACAATATTAGGTCCCGATAAAAACCCTGAATCAGTCCGGCCAGAATCATATAACGAACACTTCCCACTGTCAGAATAACCCTTTGTGCTGGATGAAGAATAAGCATCACGTTTTACAGAGCTCACAACACCCACATCTTGTTGAAATTTAGAAGCACTTTTCCACTGACGTTGACTTTCTTCACACTCCAGGTTAGATGGTAATCCATGCGATAACGCCTGCGGCTGGTCAGACGCACAATCTGAAACCAAGTCGGAACCGTCAATATGGCTAATCGGATGCTGTCCTTGCCACATCGTCACTCCACTAGAGACAATGGAATCACTAATAAATGAAACTAACTAACTTAAAACGGTTTTTCAAACTAATGAAAATAATCTCGGATCTCCAATCATTCCCTCAAGTTCATGAATAATTTAAAATAGCTAACGAATGAAATGCGCGGCACTAATCCCCGATGGCTCCTTAGTAACACTCGCACAAAACTCAAAACAAGTTTTGCGAACGGTGATCCAAACCGAAGTAACTCATTTCAACTAAAGCACACGAGGACTGAACTACAGCACTCTCCTGATGTCAGCTACTACACCACTCTGCAGTCTGACAGTAAATGAAGCAACTACTCTTCAAGCAGTCAACGGATATAGCAACGCGACCTTTCGACTCTCTCCCCAAGCGCTCTTGTCGCTGCGCAGAGAGGGAAAAACCCACGACTGCGGCGCCTCCTGACGAGTTTATGGTGAACTTGAATCCGTTTTAAAACTGTATTCAACGGACGAGGAAATACATTAACAATTAGTCAATGACAGAAATTATTTAATAGCCCCAAAACTTATTTATTATCGTTAATTACGGATATGCAATAAAGTAATACTCATTTAGCGACAAGGGCGCCAACGTGAAAACGTCGAGTTTCACACGGCGGAAATGGCGGAAATTTTGAAATGCTTCTAAAAGAACGACTTGGGATATCATTGACGTCTGTTCAATATACGAACACCAATTACGCATAATAACAGAGAGATCTGAACTTAAAATAATATAAGCAGCAATCTTAGAATGAAAATTAACTTTTATCCAACAAATTGTAACTAGAATTGAAATATGATTTTAAGTTAACAAACAAGAACCAAAAAAACTTAATCAGCTTTCCGCTTTATTTCTAACGCTTGAGTAAAAGTAGTCTCCTAAATGCCTACTATTACTGTACAATAATCTGCGAGCATCATATGTACGTTCAACCTCATCTTCACTCAAAAGTTGCGAATATTATTATGAATTTTATCACTTAATAAGAGAAGTGGTTAATCAAATACTCAATGATAAAGCATTCATTATTTTTCATCATGGCACTTACACTGTAATTTCATATGAACATGACATTAATATTAAAGTACAATATCATATTTGTATCTATTATCCATGGTACCATATTCCTACGTCGTTCAATTAAATAATATGATAAATATTAAGGTTTTTTTTGTTTCATTAGACTTTTATACGTGATTTTTAATTGGATTCATGTAACTTCTGCAAATTTCAGGTTGTGATCTTTTGATGCTTAGCTTGGATACACGACACTACAACATTAGATGTATTTACACAGTGCGGAATCGGTATTGTGCGGTAATGGCTTCCCACCCCCCGAAAGCCCCGGGTTCGTATCTCAGAGGCAGCATGATTATTCAGTTGCATCCCGGGTCCCTACTTGGGGTGCTGCATTTAGAGAGTACTTTATGTGAAGTACACAGGTCCGTTTGATGGGACGTTTAACTGTGGACTCCTTGGCGGTTTTGGTTATGATACAGACGCCTAATGCGACGCCAAGTTTCTTTCCACCCTTCATTTATTCCCTAGATAGCATAACTCCACAAAATTACTCACATCCATTCCTGATGGCGCGAGTGACCTCAGCTATCGGTCGCTTCCCCTAATAACTACTCAGACTATTTCAGGTGATATATTTGTTTCACGCATGCCTCTCTTTGTGGATAGGAAATTGTTGAAAATGGTCGAGAGCACGCAGAAGGTGGAACTTTTTCAGAAAGGGAATTCCACGATGGCAGTCCCTTCCGACCACACACCCACCATCCCCTTAGCCAGGACGAAGAGCCACTTGTCCTGTGCGACAGGGCCATTAGAGTAATAAAAATAAACGGACCTCCGGAAAAATAAACGAACGGAATGGCTCTGAGTGATCGTAATAATTACAAGAAGCCCTCGGTCAAATTCTAAACCTCAACCAACACTCGATTTTTGAGTCGAATTCATCATTATTTCTCAGTTAGTGAGAGACATGCGAGAGGCGCCAAAATCACGTTACCATCATTTCCCTGGAAAATTTTAACCCAGATATTTCTTGGTATCATCCGAATACCTTTTTCTTACATCTTACGGAAATCACTCACTTAAACACCTTCCCTTTGCAATTACTTCACCATTTGGTATGCTTTAAAAGACGTGGCAAGGATTTGGAGTGACAAAACGCTGAAAATTATTAGTTCCGAATCAGTTCCTATCATCAAATACGGGAGAAAAACAAAGATTCCAATGGAAATCCTTTAATAATAAGCCGATAAATTTACAAGTATGTGGCGAACACCATCCAAGATCTCAGCACAATGAAAATTACAGAGGAAACTTAAAAAAATAGGCCAGGGCACGAGCATTATTTTCAAATAGTTAGTAGCTACCATAAACAAAAACAGCAAAACGAAAATTCCATTACAAATTAAAATAGTATGCATTGGTATAAAATATCCTGGCATATATTAAATGCATTTCATATTGGTTTTCATGGATGCAGCGGTGTATTTGCCCCCCTCCCTAGTCGAGGGGTGGCCACGATTGGCGAGCGAAGAGGGCAAGAGATGTTCCCCTCCCACCCCCATCCAATCCAGTATCATAACATTCGCTATCACCTCCCGGGAAATATTTGCACTTTTAAGTCGTCAAGAGAAATGTCATTTCTGCCGGAAAATTGGTCAGAAGCCTGTTGAAAGTTGAATGGCAAAATACTTGTTAAGCACAAGATCAGAGCGATTTGCAAGATCCACTCAAGCAGCCTAAGTGAACGGCTTTTGCGACAACGGAACCGTATGCGGCGGAAGAATTGAACTCACTTGCACGAAGGGGAGATAGAGAGGATACTATGAAATGCGGGGACGATGGTAGCAAATGGGAACTTCTCTCCTCAACGGAAGTAAATGGCGAGATCTAGAAAGATGGGGAGCAACTAGCAGAAAGGCTGGTCACTGTATTCGGACTGTTCTGGTCGGTGAAGCGCGCGCGATTGTTGGAAATTGCACGCCGGCAACTGGAGCAGAAAATGAAGAGAGAGAAGTAAGGGTCTGGAATGCTAAGCGAGATGAAAACACTCGCCTTGAGTCTTCGTGCCGCGACCTCCCCCCCCCCTCTGCCGCGCCCAGACTGACGACGAATTATTTATTATTCACCGCCCCTCCGTTAGCTCCACCACCCCGCTCCGGATCGACTGAGCAACTGAGGCAGCAGTGTGCGTGTGTTTGTGTGTGGCCATAGAGTGAGAATAAGGAGGGAATTATCTTCACGTAGTCTGTCGTGGTAGGCACTTACGTAAGGACTCTCGATATTTTCTGGTTGATTCGGAGGTCAATCATTCATTAAGACTCTCTTTCACCTCTGTAACGAAAAAATGTCTATGGGGTCGACAGTCTCTCGCCCCGACCCCGGGGAAACACCCGTTTAGAAATGTTATATTCACAGGACAAACCGCATCAACGTCAACGAATGAAGTTAGTCTAAGTTCGGCCATATTTATACTGTCGTCTTATCTGAGAGCTATATTTGGCAGTGCCATAAAGAATTACATGATAACCACATGTTTCCAGTTCCCATTTTAAGCTAAAGTTAGCTGTGAATGCAATAGATATTTTGTCGATAATATTATTGTATATATTGTATATAAATGTAAATGTTATATTGTGTATATGTATTTATAAATATATATATAATATAATATACATATATAATGTATATATATATACATTATATATATATATATATATATATATATAACACTTTTTGAAAGTCTCACGGACGTGAATAATAATGTATAACACTTAGCACTAGTGGACACAGACAAAAACACAGAAACACAAAAAAAGAGACTCACTATTTTTCGAATTTTCGGTGGTCGTTGCCACCTTTATCAAGGAAGAGAGGGACAGAACTCAGAACTCAGAGTTCTGTCCCTCTCTTCTTTGATAAAGGTGGCAACGACCACCGAAAATTCGAAAAATAGTGAGTCTCTTTTTTTGTGTTTCTGTGTTTTTGTCTGTGTCCACTAGTGCTAAGTGTTATACATTATATATATATATATATATATATATATATATATATATATATATATATATATATATATATATATATATATAATGTGAAGTGTTCGTGAGAAATTTTTAAGTATTTTAAAGTTAGCATACTTTACTATGACAGCTAATATATTAAAAATTAATTTTAGAACAAAATTACTCGGGTCACATTTTTTTAATAAAATAAAATGTGAAAGAAGGCCATCGGGGCGCCATCACCAATGGTAGTGAGATTAGAGACAAAATTCCAACAGTGTCGCACTTTTCATTAATTGACGGTGACACAAAAATATGTTGACTGTTTGCCAGGGTGATAGCTCGTCAACAGTTTAATGCTGATTCAGACTAAGCAATGGGACAAGCCTAAGAAGGAGGGAGGAAGGCATCCCCTTGGAATTAAACTCTTTACTCCTCGACCGTACTCTTTGTATGTCCGGAGAAGCGAATGGGGAGAGAGACTCGGGCGTAAACTCAAAACCAGACGCGGCCAGGGAGGGGGGGAGTGGTGGGTTGACGGGGGTTGGGGATGTGGAGGAGGGCAACGCACGGCCCCTGGGGAATCCCATGGCGCCGGGGGGAGAGGCAGGGTGATTGGAGAGGGGCAGGCAGACAGCACCGCTTCGCACCTGCTGGCTGGATGGTGCGCCACTCTTGAGCCCCACACTCTTACTCAAAGAAGCTTCCGAGGTCCCTTGCACCTCCCAGGTAGCACACTTATACATGCAAGTTAACATTTAAATAAATTAGCGCCTGCCCCTCTTGTTTATCTTTCTGGGGATCTCTCTTAAGGTTAATAAAACAAAATAATTAATATCAAGATCAAATATCCCATTTCTCATGAATTTCCATTTAGAAAAAAAAATATTTTTTACCAGCTGGTCATAGTTATATACGTTTAAATAGATATTGATATCCTTTACAAATTCGACGATTCTGTCAACAGCAGTTGGATCACCAGTTGGGGAAACGTGGACCCGCTTCGTAAATTCAAAATAGAAATCCTTCGATCCGAGAGGTCGATGCATTCAGTGCGAGGATGTCTCTCTCAGAGGAGAGGAAAGGGCAACCAACCGCCCTCGGGGTTACCGAGACTGTCGCCCTTCTCGAGGACGCCTCGTTTGAACCAACGCCGTCCTCCCTTCATCGACGCGGCGGTGACCGACTGGACCGTGAGGGTGAAACAGATCGGACACACGACGAAGGCGTTGACTAGCACCAAGAGAAGATGCCCATCCAAGGAATATTTACTATCCCCTTATCTAGGGTTCTTTTCCCTTTCTTTCGTGTAGTTACGAGCTCACAGTTATCCATGATATGCTAACACTCATCACTTTAATTTCTAAGGTGCCGGCATTATCTTTTTTTTCCTTACACATCTTGATATATTTTTCAACTACATGTCTTCAATGCACGGTGCGCGAGCACAACGCTTGAAGTATTATTTATGCCTGGAGAGGACGGACCGCCTGCCGCGCTACGGACTGACCCCCTGACGATGGCGTCTAAGGACATCATTTATTTACAGACTGTCTGGATTTTCAGGTTGCCATCCGGTTCTGACGGCGAGTGCATTAGCAGCACCATCGGAAGGAAAGGTGGCCGAGGGTGCGATGGCCCCTGGGGACGAAAGTTGGTAATTGGCAAATTTTCTTCTTCGCGAATCTATCCCAACGCTCTAGCATACTTGACTAACGGTCAACGCATCAACGGCATCCATTAAACCCATTTCTTAACCTTAACGCAAGAAAAATAATTACGACTTTGGGTCTTCTCGACACGACCTAAGGAATCATGGCGATAGCTTTAGATTCTGCTAGACGGCCGGATTCTCTCCCCAACCTATTGCCTCATGGTGCAAAACATATTGCGGACAACAGGAGTGATGATTAATCCAATCGTAATATTGTCCAGTGATATATCACAATACAGCGGAGAGAGAAAAAAACGAACGTGTATGTTGGCACGATCACTTTGCAGCAATTGGCCCAGACACAAAAAATAAAAACAAAGATTTTAAGTAGGAATAAAAATAAATAATTAGGAAATAATAATACGGCTACAAAGCCAATCTCGATTTCCAAGGAGGAAAAAAGGTTCTGGATCATGACTACCACTCCTTCGCTTTTTAAGGTTAAGAGGAGGAAAAACTCTTTCCACGACGGCAATGGCAACCCGTTCCTCTTCAACTCTTCTACTTTTACGTGTCACATACAATCTTCCTCCATTTGTCCGCCATTAGGTGACTTCGATGGAATAATGTAGCGCGAAGGAAGAACGTAACATGTTTGTACAGTGAAAATAAACAAAAACTCCAAATCCTTTACATTTTCCTTTTCATGAAAACCGTCGAAGGATCATCCACCGCCGACCGATAGAGAGTCGTACATAGCGAGTGCAATGCAGCACTAAAGTAGGGAAACCGCTTCGATGTGCGTGCGAACGACTATCAAGAGCAAAGACCGGCCGCGTTAACTGGTTTGCATTGCTCACGAGCGTACCACCGACTGCGGCGGAAATAAGTTATATACAGAAAACTCAGATACTTGGTGGTTTGTAACTGAGAAATTTCGATGCATCCGCCGCCACACTCTGGCAGTATTCATGTCGAAGTTGACCCGCGGAGGAGGAGAGATAAAGGGCGCGCACCCTTGAGTGATTCCAACGGGGGGATGGACGAATGTCCGCGGAGCGTGCAGGAGACACGAGAAAGGTCGGAGGCGTCGTCCCAATCGAAATGCCGGAAATGATTTGAGGGGAGCAGGCGTTCAAGGTGGGGGGACACCCGCCCCCCCCCAGGGGTCAAGCACACGGTCGCCGATTGACGCTGGACCCAGTCCTCCCCCCTCCGCCGCCACGCTTACCTCCTCCCGCCAACGCCTCGGTCGGCTCCGTGCTCTCCGCCGACACCTTGGACGGCATTGGTCTTCTCGCTTGCCCTCGCCCCCCGCCGCCCCTTATTCGCCCCAGCCCCGCTATGCCTTAGAGGTTGGCGATGTGAGAGATGGGAACCATGGACAACACCCTGGGGATAGAAGAATTGAAAAATGAATAGATGAATATTTTTAAAAAATAATTTAAAATATTTTTGAATATGTGACAACCACGATGGCTTAGGGTAGTGACCAACAAAGCCAATCCACTAAGATCCACAGCGGAATATCTATTTATATCCAGTACGCTCATCACCAAGAGAATTCTATTTTACGTACATGCATTAAGTGTATGTTACGACGTCATAACCTAATTGTCCGTGTACCATTGAATTTCTCAGCACAGTTAACAATGAAATGCGGCTGACAAATAGACAGACCGTCCCGACTGGTAGCAGGGTATATCCTGCTAATTCCGGCTGCATCAGCGAAACCATTTCCTACCCAGTAACCATGGATGGTGCGCTGTAACAGGCGGCCGTTGAGCCTAGGCCCAAACGAGCATGAAATTGCACCCACTTCCACTTGCCGTGCCCCGAAAACCGCATGCACCACTTCAATTAATTGATAGGGTCGCCCGAAGGCATCGCCCAGTATTCGAACCCCGGTCACTCTCGCCTGGGGCCTATTACTAAACATTCATTATTAGTCACGTCACCACACTCCCCAGCATCGATAAGGGCAACGTGATATATATCTCATTGTCAAATAAAAGGGCCAATAGCGTCGTCATAGTGAAGAATAAAAGAGTAAGAAAAAAGTCTTCGCGATATTTCATTCATATTTTATTTCCCGGTGGAACACTTTAGAAATACAATTTGCAATCCGGCGCAATGATCTTCACGTGTCACTTTCTAAAACATAACAACATTCGTGCGGTGTGAACGACAGCCGGTTTAATCGGCTGCTAACGCGATTCGCCTGCCGGCGCAAAGGTCGCGCCTTGGAGACCCGCCTTGGGCACGGGCGTCGTGAGTTGCGGTGGGAGGACTGATGACAAACCAAGAGTGGACCTCGAGGTTCCATGTGACACGATCTACGGGCCGCCAGAGAGACACTTCCGGAGGGCAAATAAGAAATGAATACTGGTAGTACCGATCCCACCCACACTCGTCAGTGTGTTCCTCCCAATTTTCCCACGACGTCGCACGAGAAGCAGTTGTTGTTGCCGCCGTGGCACCCACTCACCGGGAGACGGGTTGTGAAGAGTGGGTCGTGCAGGCGCCGCCAAGAGGAGAGGACGAGAGGCCGTAGGCGCCGCACTATGCAGAAGGGGGACCCGAGGGAGAGACGTCGGCGGGCCACGAGGACAGAGGCGGCGGCGAATGGACGGACGGATGGATATGCGTCGCTCCCCAGTCCCGGAGGCTAACTGCTCCGCCCGCCGCGGCCGCCCCCCTTCCCTCAGCCCCCCCCCTGCCCCCCGCCAGCCCCCTTCGGCACCGCCGCGATTCTCCCCCGGCCTCGGGGAGGAGAGAGAGAGAGAGAGTGAGGCAGAGGAGGCGGGGGCCGGGGGAGGAGGGCAAGTCTCCTGGAAATTCCAAATCGCAATTCTTACGCTCCCTCCCGCCCTCTTCCTCCATCCAGCCGACCCCACACCCTTCCCACCATCCCTTTCCTCCTCCTCTCGCTTCCCCCCCCTCCAGGAAGGGAGGTCACCCCCCCACTCACTCTTCTATCTATCTGTCTCTCCTCCCCACCCTTAACCCGGTAAGTAGAAAAAAAGCTGCCCGATTTCTGAAGATTGGTTAAATAAACTAACAGCACGCACATTATAATTGGAGGGCCTGTCTTAGGTGTCACTGACAAACACGAAGATTACTGGCAAAACCTGTTGGCAATTAAATATTCTCAGCGCCGCATTAAATCGGTGGTCAATACAACAGTATTTACGTAAGGAAGTAATGGGAAATGGCTGCCGGACAGACCGATACATAGTAAATAGCGGCGAAATGACTTGACCCCGAATGCCATGAATCACTCCGCTACTATGCTGGCTGCAGACCCCCTGCCACACGTCCTCTAGGAGGCCCTCAGGTTAGGACACAGCTGCAAGTCCCCACTCTGATGGCGGCCCGTTTCGCATCGCGCTCCCCGCCTCGTCCGGAGAAATGGGTTGCTGCCGTTACCTGCCGGCGGGGCGTCACACTCTTCCCCCGCCTCCCGCCCCCCCTTGTCGGGGAAATAGTCCCGCCCGAGCCGGCGAAGCGGAAACGGGAGCGCACCGCGCATAAAACGCACCACCGACGTACGACATGTGGCATGTGGGGCGGGGAACCAAATCGAAATTTTGTTCCGTTTCTCTATTTCTACGAGCGGCCACCCATTGCCTCAAAGTGACGTAATTCTCAAACTAATCCTAAGAATCTACTTTTCCTCTCAATATCTACATACTATATTATATCTTCCCATTCCTCGGCGTCATCAGTACATATTTCATTCGATAGTGCCTCGTTGAATATGCTACCCATTTCATGCTGTATTAAAAAACACTCTCAATTCACGGTAATGCATGTAAAAACCGAGATTGGAAATTAAATCATCGATGAAGATTAATAATAATTGATTAATGGATTTAATTCCGATCTCGGTCATAGTCTTGCCTTGGATTGCTCACGTAGGAGTGAGTGGAAGGTGATTTAGAGTAATGAACATAGTTAGCTATGGAAAAATTAAAAAGAACCTTAACGGGACGATATGAAAACACGAACAACCAAGCAGTCCCCCCCCCTTTCCCCCAACCCTCCCATCCCCTTCCTCCACCCCTCTCCCTTCCCGCTCATGAGCCTTACACGATAAATCGCAGGACGGCGTGACGTCACGACACCTTTCCCGCAATCGAGAAAGTATGTCAATGTCCTGGCGGCCATTGTCTTTGATAACCGCGCGACATATTTTAAAAACTAAAGGAGGAGAACAGGGCGCGGGTTGTTTTTTTTTAACTCGCGGTAACTGACAATTGACGCTGATGGCGAGCGGGCTCTGGTTTAAGGGCGGGATGGGGAATGGGGCTCCCGCCCTCCCGTTCTCCCTCCGCCTTCGTGGCGGGCTCACTTTCGGCCGAAAAGAGAACGACATCCCCCGATGGGCGATGGCACGATGTGCTCTCAAACCTGCCTAAATAACCCATCACCCATTTATTTATTCACCTATTTATCGGTATATTTTTCATTTACCAATTACCGAAGTTAATTACTTAGTCAATCTAAAAACAGCAAATGGTGAATTACTTTGGACATATAATTTTACGTATATATTGATGGTGTTATACCATATATGGTCAATTTTGTATGGTCACTGACTACACAAAAGTACTACGATTAATTTCCTTACCTCTCCTAAAAATACATAACCTGACATCCAACACTACAATGAACCCTTCCTCCGTTCCGCACGCCTTCCATTCCTACCTTAATATCGTCAACCATGCTTCCTCTATCCCTTCCTCGTTAACCTAACGGTCTCCTATCCATCTATCACAGTCCTCAACATCCCTAAGCCAATAAAAATGCTCTGCATCTATCTTTTTCCGAACTTATTTGGATCTCCTTGGGATCGGAGAACGCCGTCCGTCGGATGGAACGTTAAACTGTGGACCCCTTGGCGCCTTTCGTTATTAAGAGTAAGCAAATGCCGACGCCGGGTTTCCCTCCACCCTTCCTCCATTCCCATCCAACCTTAATGGCGCAAATGACCTTAGCTGTCCGTCGCCTTCCCCTAAAAACTGCTACTACTCCAGATAATTTCTTCCAGCAACCACCTCTCTCCTCCCCCACCAAGTCCAGAACTTCCTGTCTTTTTTCCTTTCTGTCCACTTCACCTTCTCCACACCAACATTTCAAAAGCCTCCAGTCCACGCCTATCGGATAACAAAAGAAAAAAAACGAACGCAAACGAGTCACAAACAAATTGGAGCAGCATTACAAATTACTTACGCTGGAAATATGGAGGAGTATCTGAAAGAGACGGCGCCATAGGAATGTGTGAAGATGAGTGCAAGCGCATTGATTGAAATAGGAGAGGTAATTAAACAGGAATAAAAAGGAGTGATACAAGGATTCCCACTTTCGCCATATCTATTTAATTTATCCATTAAAGAAGCTATAGAGACAATGAAGGAAAAACAAACGGAATGAAGATAACTGGAAGAAAGGTACACTGCATTAGGTTTGCAGATCATATCGGGACCCTAGCAGAATCAGCCAAAGATATGGATAGGATGCTCAAAACCCTGTCCACAGCTTTGAATAAATGGATATTAAAAATAAATGTGAAAAAAACTATGATAGTTTCTAGAAACAGGACAGAACACCCTGTAAATTTAATGATAGGGGAATGAATGATAAGCCAAGTACGAGTGAAAGAGTTCTGCTACCTTGGGGGTATTATTGCAAGAGACAGCAGTTAAATCTATTCAGTGAAAAGGAAGGCAGTCTTGGCGAAGAAGGCAAATGAAAATAAAAAGAATATTTTAGGAAACAAATGCATGAAATTGGAAAGTAGAAAATCCTTTGCAGAAACGTTTATTTGGAGTACATTATTATATGGATGAGAAACTTGAGTATTGTGATAGAGGGAAAAGGCTCCGTTGGAAGCAATGGAAATGTGGATTTGTAGAAGAATAATAAGAACAAGATGGATGGATAAGAAAAGCAACATAGAAGTATCGAGAGAAATTAAAGAGCAAAGGAATTTAATAAAAGAGATGGAGAAAAAGAAAATTAAACTTATTGGACATGTTCTCAGACATAAAATCTGGAAAATATAATGGAGGGGAAAATAATAGGAAAAAAACGAAGAGGAAGGACAAGAAATACATTTATAGTTCTTGCAGTAGTACTATGAGAGAAACAACCTACAATGAACTGAAAATAATGGCAATGTAGAGAGACCAATGGCTGCAACGACAAGGATCCGCCTTTAGAAGGTGATATTAATGATCTACCGCGTCATTAGTGAACGCTTTCAAAGAGGCCATTCAATTTACGTATGGTCACGTTTAATTACCCCCAGAACTTCTTTCCAAGACGTTATTTGAGCATTTTGCTAAATTTACCCGGAACCATAGCTATCTGAACGATAGTTAAAATGTCGCTCACTTCCAAAATTCGTGTAAATTAACATTGACACTAGTATTAAAAAAACTCATATATTGCTATTCTGGGATAGATCCTCGTCTTAAAAAATAGTTTAGATATAAAAAAGGGACTTCCTTCAAGCACTCCCTACAAAACAGTCGAAGGAATTCTACACGTTTGTTTACCGACTCCACAACAACACCAACGATCCAGATTATAATTACCATTAGCAGTAATCTAACGAGTGAGGATAGGTTTTCATTGGGCCCTGACACTGTACGCAAACGCTCTTCTAAGCCCTGTCTAATACGACACCAAATCCCATTAAACCCCAAATTAAACCTTACAACAACTCGATATTAAGCTCCGCATACTCTCTACCCCTCTTTTTTCCATTCAAAATACTTATTCTCAATTTCGCATACCGACGCGTATCTGTCTTACTCAACATTCTCCTTTCTAAATCGGTCTTTAGCTTATCATTGCCTCTAAATTATTTCCAATACCCACTTTTCGAATCGGCCTTTTCGACTATCTTCAAATTTCTGCCAAAAAACCTCTTCCCCTCCCTTGCCTGGCTGTGCGCTTGTTTTCCTTTCCACGTACTATACTTTAATGGCTGGTGGCTTAACAGCACCTGCCATGCACCTTCACGGAAACTTGCAGGGTGGGGTGTAGTTGTACGTTCTTTGACAGCGATTAGGGTCCCATAGTGGTGTCCTTTGAGGGAGGATTTCACTTTTGGGGATAGGAAATAGTTTGATGGTGCCAAGTCGGGACTGTAAGGTGGTTGGGTAATTTTTATTTATTTATTTTTATTTTAAAACATTATTCACATACAACAGTGGCGCCATTTTACAGTGAAAAATATGAAAAACATGAAAGAGGACAAAATACAATAACAGCATAACAATAACAACGAGAACCAAGCATGGACCGGGGAACATTTTAATTCACTGAAAGGTGGGATAAAGCTTGGGTGGTGAATTTGTTGCATGATAAGTTAAAGGGGTCGAAAGTGTGAGGGAGTGAATTTAGAGGGGAGGAGAGGCGAAATAACAGTGAGCGCTTGGTGAGAGATATTCTAGGAATAGGCAGATGGAGTAGGGAGTGGGTGCGGGTGGATCGGGCTGGGATCCTAAAGTTGAAGAAAGATAGCAGTTCAGGGCAATCAATAGCTGAGTTTAGGGTGTTGTAGAGGAGTTTTAAATCAGCTTCAAGTCTGCAGCTTTGGGGACTAGAAATGGACAAGGAAGACAGAACAGCATTTGATGACATATTGCGGTAATGTGGGACTCGGTGTTTGACTATTTTGGCAAGGAAGTGAGAGATGCAAGCGAGGGATTTAAGATTAGTTGGGGATGAGGTAGACCAAATGGAGGAGCAATATGATATGATGGGATAATCGTCGCGATGTCGTTGCAGAAGGTCTTCGCAAGCAGACATTCGACTCTGCTCTTTTTGTCGTCCGTCAAGACCTTCGGAACAAGTTTAGCGCAGATCTTGCGAATCGCCAATTTTCAGTGATAATGGTGTGCAGCGTCATCTTATCAAAGCCAATACGATCTGCGATCATGCGCGCACTTAACCGACGGTGAGCGCGCTGCGACGTAGTCACGTCAGGAAAAAATTGTTACCGATAATTTTTATGCAAACCTTGTTACAATGTTGAGGGAAATGCTTCCCCGGGAAATAGGTTTGGGATCAGGACGAAGATTATAATAAGAATGGTCCCGGGCCCACCAATGGCCGGAGTGGGAGGGTCGAGGGGGTGGGCGGATGGTTGACGACTGCAGTCGGATGTTGCTGGAGGCTTGGTGCTTGCAATCGCCGCTCAATGAAAACAACCTCGGTGGGATCGCATAGCAAAACACATCACGGGGATATGCATCTGAGCCGCACCTGTGCAAAACGTCCTGCGAAACGATTATAAAACGTAAACATCGGGAATTCCGCGCATTCGCGAGTGAGAGCACGCAATTCTCCTCCTCCCGGGCGAATTCTCTCTCGCCATCCCCTCCCCCACCCTCTCCATCTCTTCTCTGAGACCCCGCCGTCCCCCCCCCCCGGGTTAGAGAGGCGATCCCAGAACGTGTGGACATGTCGCACTCGCGAATTTTCTCAACGCGTTGATTTTAATTGCATGTAGATAACATGAATCATGCTTTTTCGTTGATTTATTGATCCATAAATCGTAACATGAACGATTACCATCCCTGTGTATTTATTTATTTATTTGCATTGGTCCGAAAACAGCCTTTTGACCTTTACATCGGACTTTGAACATTGATATAACAGTATTACATTTACATACACCCTTATAGCCCTTGGTGGAGGCAAAACCACCTATGCGGGAATCGAACCCGCAAACTCTGAGTTGTCAGACGAGGATATTAACCCGCCGCCATTGGGGCCGGCAAATATTTTATATTTTGTACAGTGTCCTAACTCATCAAAGAAGATTTTTACGTTGACGGGTAAATTTGAGTAGCACACTTCACGTAACTGGGGTCTGCTCCACATGTCGGCGTTAACGTAGTGCGTAGACATAAGGTATATTCGTAGGTGCATGTGTATTTTATTTGACAGTATATGTATTTGCATGCATGAAAGTTTATGTTTTTTGCACGAATATATATGTCTCTGTGGGTGTAGTTTGGCATGGATGTGTTTCGTTTTGCATGTGGTTTTATTCTCTTTTACGGTTGGTGACTGAACACACACACACCCTGCCACACGCCCTAGCGACGGCTTGCGGGGTATCATATGTGTAGATACACTTCAATGCGACAGTCATATTTTACATGCCTTTGTTTGCTTCTGTTTTTCTTCAAGCCCGAATGCTTTATAGCTTCTCCGTCGTCGATTGGATCATTGGGCGAAGAACACGAGAACTTGTATGTACGTACGGGTACATACGCCGCTGCATCTGGATTTCTCTGCTCCCGCGAGACGTCATCGGAGAGCTCCGCTGATGCCGCGCAAGCGCGCAAGTCCAACAGTGAGCTCCGGACACGGACTTGAAGGGCATTGGGACAAGGACAGCAATCAATTTGGCGTATTGTCCCTTTTAGGCTGTTGGGAAAACGACCTAAAGCGATTTAGAACTAATACACTTTGGATGGACCCCCTAAACGCTCCTGTTTCGGTACATTTCAACAACGTCCAAACTAATTTCATCAAGTGTAAAAATCATTCGCCTAAAGCGAATAATTTTTACACTATGAAATTGTTGCATTGAAATGCACATTAGTGGATGACCCCGTTATAAGTTGCTGTTGCGGCATCTCCCGCAGTTTTTTTGTAATTTCATCGAGTTTGGAGTCCTAAAAATGAGACTTGAGTGAGTGAGAATGCTGACGATCTTTTCAATAAATACATATATATATATATATATATATATATATATATATATATATATCACAAATGGTGGTGGAGTGATGTGTAAATAAATTTTTAGATCTAATTTACGTGTGAAATTTCCGTCCTGCAAGAGTGGAATGCTACCTGATTGTTGGTGACTGCGTTGCGTATGAACCCGCCCTTTGTAAGGGGATTGTTTATTTGTGGCCTAAGTGTAGTCAGTGGAGTGGTTACTAACAGGGAAACAGGTTTCATGTAAGATCTGGTGCTTTCCCGGCGTAGTTGCTTGATGAAGTTTTCACGAGTATTCCACCGGGTCAGCGGGTCCATATTGGCCGACGTTTCGATGCTCAACTCATTAGATAGAACGATGCACGAGTCGAGCATCGAAATGTCGGCCAATATGAAACCCCTGACCCGGTGGAAAACCCGAGAAAACTTCATCAAGTGTCATGTGTTTACCAACATTGTATGCAAAGTGGTTTTAACCACCCCCTACTATGTGCTCTTTCGGTAGGTCACGGGCTGTCATGTGTTTAGGGAAGTATTACACTAGTTTTAGTATGGATGGTGACCTAACACCCCCTACCATACGCCCTTACGACGATTTGCGGGGTAGTGTATAGATGTAGTTGTATACCAGATACTGGAGTAGTTAAGGAATTGTGGATTAGGATTAAACATATAAAATGTCAGCATTGAAATTTTGGAATAAAAGACTTGAAAAACAAGATCTGAACTATGACTAGATGAGACTGATATAAGTACCTCAGAACAGGTAAAATGCTTAGATACTTGGAAAGACATCAAAACTTTCACAGAGCACACACATCAGAGGAATATGATGATCGGCTTTGAAGAAAAGTAGAAGAATATATTATACGTGTTTTCTGAAATTGTAATGAATAGGGAAGAGTGAGGCGTAACTTTTCTTTCGTTAGGCCACATTTGGAATACTCGGCAAGTATATGGGATTCATTGGAGAAAGCGGGAATTCAGGAATTGGATAGAGTTTAGGGAAAAACCGCCAGCTTTGTTGCGAGCATTGCTACGAGAGCAAAAGTAGTAAGCGCGACGGGTGTGTCGGAGGGATCAGGTTGGGAAAGACTCCCGGTTTTAAAATGTCTGATTAAACTGAACATTAACTTTAACCTTTGGTCGAAGCCAAAAATCAGTTTTACAATCACTGGTTAAGCTTAAACCGTCAGTCACAGTACTCGTCAACTTAAAGATGGAATCTGGAGAGTTAAACTTAACGGGAGGATAATCGCAGTGCATGATGGTATCGTTATGGCGGACCTACTGTTCCAGATAATGGACATTATAGTGGATATGGAAGTTGACGATATCGTCTACAGAAAAAAATAATTCCGCGTAATTTTCGTTTCCGTCCTAATAATTTTCAAATTTGGAACGACGAAGAATTTTTTTTTAGGTTTACATTGAGGAAAACACCGTCAACTCGTTGTTACAAATGGTTGTGGAAAGCATTGAATACCTAACTAACAGGTTTTTGGATTTATTTTATTGTTTGGTGGACCGTTTCTTTAATTATATCCAATACATAATTTACTTTTTAAACATGTGTTTTTCCATTTCTATAAATGTTGCCATGACTCCAATGAATCACTTGTTGCTCACTTTAAGATTTTATGCCACACAGTAACGAAGAGAGAGAGAGAGAAGGAGAGAGAGAGGATAGAGAAGGAGAGAGAAGGAGAGAGAGAGAAGGCGAGAGAGAGAAGGAGAGAGAGAGAAGGAGAGAGAGAGAAGGAGGGAGAAGCAGAGAGAGAGAGAAGGAGAGAGAGAGAGAAGGAGAGAGAGAAGGAGAGAGAAAGAGAGAGAGAGAGCGAGCGTTAACAAGAATTGAAGACTTCCCGACACCCGACTTCACTTGTGACACCGATGGAATTATTATGACCCCCCACATTTCATTGATACATTGATAGCAGAAACGATCGCAGGGATAAAACGAAATCCACCACTGACGGATTCAAATGCCCGCTCTTCCCTCGCACTAAACGCAATCATAACAAAATCAAACGTTACACCCCCCCCCCTACATTTTACATTAAAATATCTATATTTAAATCTTTATTCTAACACACTCACGATTGCATAATGAAAACGGATAATTATGAGTGTTGAGTGCCCGAGTGTTCATTTATGGTAATTGCAAACGTCTACATTATTGTCAGGTACCCTAAAACGTTTTTATGATAAACTGAGTAGGGTATAAAATTATTAGAGGAGCTAGGCTAGGAATCACTCAATGGAGCGAAGGATAACTTACAGATTAAATCTATTGCATGAATTGGAAGGATGTCTCTTCATCGATGTTTATGTGGAAAATGTATTATTACCCCTATCGTACTACGTAGGCGAGATCATGTAAATAAAGTTAGAGTGGTTAAGTGTGGAGTAGATAGTAAATATAATATATATATAGATATACGATAGTACGATAGGGGTAATAATACATTTTCCACATAAACATCGATGAAGAGACATCCTATATATATATATATATATATATATATATATATATATATATATATATATATATATATATATATATATATATATGCTTTCGTAGACGTAACACAGAAGTGCCGAATAGTACAATACACAGTAACACACAATATAGAAACACAAAAAAAGAAGAACACTCACACGTTATTTCTTGATATTTCGACGGAAACAATCCGTCTTCCTCTGAAGATATAGAAGTAATGACTGCTGAAGTAATGAGTAAGAAAGTAAAGAAGTAATGACTGCAGTCATTACTTCTATATCTTCAGAGGAAGACGGATTGTTTCCGTCGAAATATCAAGAAATAACGTGTGAGTGTTCTTCTTTTTTTGTGTTTCTATATTGTGTGTTACTGTGTATTGTACTATATATATATATATATATAAATGTAGATGCCATTTTTCCCAATATAACATTTTTTCCCGACGATAAGGGATCCAAATAACGTTGTCCGACCGTGGTAGGGGTAAAAATTTTCAGATCAAAATTAGTCTGGTGTGCATTCACCCCCTGCCACAAACCCTAGCGTCGGCTTCCAGAACACTAAAAAATACTTTTAGAATACTGTAAAAATCCCTTATTCACACGCCATTTTGATATATTTTGTGCATAGTGATGCCATTCGTAATACGTTCTTAACACCTCCATACATATGCCACTTTGCGTAAGAGAGAAAAACTATTTCAACCTCAAGTCCGCGTATGATTCTTCACTTTGTTCTACTAATAACGTATCCCACAGCTAAATTAATCCTGATTTTGTTTTCAAAATATATTTCCTTTTGTTGCAATTGATCTTTCAAGCTTACCAAGAAATCAGACCAATCTAGTAAGAGCATTATGTACTTACTGACCGATTATACGAGGGCTCTTCTCTGTGTGGTGATCATACATATGTTACTAATGTAATTTACTTTGCAGAAGCTTAATTCTATGCTATGATGAAAATTCATAAATTAACAGAACATCTTGAATCCCGCGTTCAAGGAGCGCCTGGCAATTGACGCGCGGTTTGCGCAGCCGTTTGTCATAATCTGTCCATTAAAAGTTTTTTAACATTCTGCTTAGTTCCCGACTTCCCGTGGAATAGTTCATTGAACGATAGCTGTTTCAGTGTTCGTGACGATTTATACAATTAGCGATTTACAGAAGCAAAAATGCAACGTGAAATTTTGCGTCAAAACATGGAAATCATGCATGGAAATATTTTAAACTCAAGAAGCAAGCGTACGGAGGTAAGCTTCTAGGCTCTGCGCAGTGTTAAGAATGATTTGGTCGAGTGAAGAGTGAGCGTTGATCAATCGAGGATGATCCTCAACCAGGAAGAGCCTTGATCTCAATTGATGCCGCTCAGGTTCATGAAATTAAGGATCTGGAGCGAGCAAACTGTCTCCTGATTGTCATAGATAGATAGATGGTCGTCTTTATTTTGGGGAAAGATTGAGTATCTTCTACCCCCTAACCCCTCGTCACACATTTAAAATATTTAACTTACAGATAAATTACACATATTATACATAACTAGCAATAAAATTAATACATATGATATCTTAGGACAAACATACAGCAACACAATACATTAGTTGCCTAGTTAATTAATAACTATAACAAAAAATATACGACATACACACATACAATACATGCAAATACTACACATACACATTACAATACATGCCAAAAATACTTGTAGAACAATATTCCTAGTTATACATACAATCTCCAATGCAAAGTATGATGCTCCTGCGAAAGAAAAAGGAAGGATCTCGAAGTCTGTTTACAGCTCTATTTTCACTGGTTTGTTTGCTGGGATATTAGTAATTTATTGAAGTGCGGGCTTGAATGATGGGAGAGAAGGTGCATTCGTTATAACGGATGACAACTCATTCCGCTGACGACATGCTGTGACTGCAAATGACTGGTTATATGTAGTTGTTCTGTGATGAGGAATAACGAGTTAATGATTACCTCGGGTATTTAGTTTATGTATTCTATCAAGGCTATTGAAGTAATTGGTGAAATTCTGATGGATTTTATAAGTTAGTATTTGATAGAGTAAGAACAGCACGTTGAGTTTCCCGCGAGAATCCAGAAATAGCCAGTTAAGTTAGTTGAAATATTCTGTAATGTGATCTGTAATTTTCAACTTGTAAATGAATGTTATACATGAGTTAAATGCCCTTTTGTAGTTTTACTGACAGCTCTTTGGAAAGGTCTCGATACGCTTTGTTATCATAATCAAAGTGAGGAATAGTGAGAGAGGAAACTATCTACCTTTTTAATGCGATGGGCATAACATACTGATATCTCCTAAAGGAGTGGAGGGATTGATAGACAGCTCTGCAAGTTTTAAAAACTTTTTGAAGACCATGAGAAATTTCTATCTTTAAGGAGACCTAGATTTGTAACAACATTCTTAAATGGAATAAGTGTGCCTTGTCATAGAACTAGCAGAGGAGGTTAGGATCACAATCGGGTAGTGCTATGAAACAACCGAACAATTGACCTTCCATCGAGTCGCAGCTAAGTTTGTTCGTCGTATGAAGAGCGGAAAAGGAAAATCAAAGTTTACCTGCAACTCCTTGAACAAGGGAACGATGACCAAAACATTCATGCAAAATATCATTACGTACAGGAGATGAGAGTTGTGTGCTTACGCCTGCGATACTGAGGCAAAAGTTCAATCTTCATAGTGAGTGGGCGGCTGGGGATCTCCGTCCCCCTTCCCCCCCAAAAAAAGCAGGAAAATCTCGATCCAATGTCAGGATACTACTGTTTTCTTTTATTTCAGTCAAATTATGCCCTTCGGATTTTTTCCTCAAGGCAAACAGTCAACTGTCAGTATAATGAGAGAATTTTGCATTGATTGCACAATAGAAATCGCAAAAAGAGACCGGAGTTGAGGTGAGACAACTCATAGTCACTCGTTATGACATTGCCCCTAATCACTCAGCCATGTAATTCGCCAGTGTAGCGCCCAAAATCATGTGACTGTCCACCCTTAGCCTCCCTACGTCCCAGACCTGATTTCCTGCGATTTTTTCTTATTCCTAAAATTAAAATCATGACTCATGGCTGGAAGGACGCCGTTTTGACACAACTGGTATGATTAAAGCAAATTTTACTACAGGCTTACGAGCAGAGGTAAGGGTCATTAGACCATTATACGTGTGTGTGTAACAGGGTGGCTCTTAGCTATAGAGTATTTTCCGAAAGTCAAAAGTTTGCTGCTCCCACCCCCTAATCTTATCCCATTAAAGAAAAAAACAGACTGTGCAAAATTTCCTTTGAATCGGACAGCTACTAGAAGACCCTCAAACGCCTTGAAGTTGGAACAATCCTTGAATAATATGGAAATTGTGAACATACTATGTTTTTTTAATATAGCTACAATTTTCTTTTAGGGAAAGACATTTTTATTTAGAGAAATAATTTGGAAAGAATCAAAACATGCATATGTGAACGAACGAATATTGAATATTATTTTTATTATGCTGACTTTTTATTTTACTATATTTATGAGTAGATTCAGTAGCAGTTGGGTAATTTTTACAGTCTTCGGCAGCAATCTACAAAACAATTTGTTTTTCATTTGCATCTTTTGTGAGAATGCTATTGTATTCCTGAATTAGTTTGACACCTCCACAGCAACTGTCTTCTCATTTTTATTCATTGCACTTTTGTAACCAGCATCACTCTTCCATGTTTAAGGGTCTTCGTCGAGGAAACCGGTGCTGATAGAGAATCTCATAAAGAAAGTTTGTGTCACGAGAGTTACAAAAGGCGAAAACTCGTTGCGTGTAAAGGAAGAAAAATCGTTTGGGGGCACAATATACCTCTTTAGTTGTAGCTGTTATTTGCTTAACGATGGCAGAAGAACTTTCACTGTCTTTATCACCATCACTGCTTTCACTGCAAACTGATGTGGAATGATCAGTTTTTGATAAGTCAAAATGTCTATCCATTTCTTCATCAGTTCTTTTTTTCTTGGCAATATCCATTGCAGTGTCCTTTAGTGCTCTCTCTTCCTTGTGATTTAGTTATCAATCTACACCAACCATGGAGACCGGTCGTTTGTTTTGGAGCTGAAACATTAAGAATTTTTTGTCTTTTTCATTTTCCCAAAGCATCTGCATGAGCTATGTCAAACAACTCGTCTAGTTTCTCAGCGAAAAAATCTCTTTTTTCTTATTCTTTGCCTGTAATCTAGACAAATTGTTCTGCAAATTTTTCCATCCATCATAGAATTTGACTAAATTATCAATGCAGTGGTCAGTTCTTCTAGTAGGAATTCGTGCTTTTTGCCAAAAAACACAAACTTCTTGAATCACTATTGCTGCACTTACTTTTGTAGTGATGTTTACAACTCTTAGATTGTATGAAAAGGCGATTGAAACTTTACTGAAGGAAGTTTGGTTCCAACGATTTCTTTGGAAATTTAGCCAAAAAGACTGATATAAAAACCTTTTTTTAACTTGTGTGCCGAGCGAACTGAAGAGGTTGATACCACTTTACAAGTCTAGGAAGAACACTTCACAAAAGTCACCTTATACCAGCAGCACAAACAGTTCTGAAACGATAATTAGAAAACCAATTACCATACTTGGTTCAAAATAAATAAACAAGGCACACACAGACAATAGCATAAATTTGTCTTAAATGATAAACCACATGACATAGTTCATACGGCTAATATTTGGTAATTTTTATATCAACTTGGTAATAGAAAATCACATGCTACGGAAAAAAATGGTATGTTAAACTCCCGAGTCCTATAATTTCCTTTGCTAATTGATTATTAAAAACTGAAGAAATAACAAGTAACAAAGCAAATCTTTAAGAAAATAAAATAACCAAAAAAAATTACATGAAAATTCGACCTTCTGAGCGAAAATTGCAAAACTTCATGGTCAATGAGGGTCGCCCTGCAGTTATTCGATTGAGCTAAATTTTTGCACATATCGTTTTTTTATTGATTAAAACAAGATAGGCGAGTGGGAGCTAAAATTTTAGAAAGTTGAAAAATAAGGGCCACCCTGGTGTGTACATATGAAGTCTGTCCCAAAAATAGTATGACTTATATTTTCTTCGGATAGACGGACGGACGAGCGTCGGTTTCTCTGGCAAGGTTCAGGTTAGGGGAGTCTCAGGAAAAGCTGGAGACCGGCGCCAGTTGGCTCACAGCTTTTATGGAGTGCGGATCGTTTTTGTGCGAAACCTGTACAACGTGATCATGTAACAATCCGTCATGAACCAGTTATTGGAACAGCGCTACGCCATCAAATTTTGCGCGAAACTGGGTAGAACCGGCAAAGAGACTCAAGGCAGTTTATGGTGATTTCGTCATAGATAAATCGGGTGTTTTGAGAGGCACAAGTTATACTGGAGGGTAGAGAAGATGTTGAAAACGCCGAACGTTCAGCCGACGCCGCGGGATGGCCTTAGATCTCAAAAAGTGACCAAAATCTTGCAAAAGTGAAGGTTTTGTTGGACAGAGATCGCCAATTAAGTGTTCGCATGGTTTCCGATGAAATTGGCATCCCTGAAGATGATGCGCATCGACTTTTGACCGAAAACATGGGCATGAGAAAGGTGTGGACGAAGTTGGTGCCGCGAGTGCTCTCGGACGAACAAAAGGTAACTCGCAGGCTGATCTGCCAAGAGCTTCCCGACAACGCGAGTGAGAATCCACATTATTTAGACAATGCCCCACCAGACTTGTTCCTCTACCCCTGTCTCAAATCCGTGCTGAAAGGACGTCACCACGGCTCGGTGGAAGCGTTACAACAGGCCGTGACGAGGGAGCTTAGCAGTATTCCAGGCGCCATATTCCACAAGGTGTATTGCAGAAGGCGGAAAACCCGCTGGCTGTAGTGTGTGGTCGCACAAGGGTGCGACTTCGAAGACTTTTGAATGAAATTATCAATTCTCGCAAGACCTTTTTTGAATCGACTTAGTCCTACTATTATTGGGACAGACCTTGTATATAAATACGAGGTACCTCCGGAAAGTATACAGACATACAACATTTTGAGAAAAGTAGCCTACCTAGAACAATTAGGAGGCCTTAATTGTCCCCTTTGAAGTACTTACTCCTCTTGTAACCTCAAACATTTACGCCAGGGTCTCTTCCACATTCACAGGGTCTCTGCCAAAAAACGATCGGAAAATTCCAGTTTCGGAATGGTCTTTTCATCAGCGGCCTCATCGCATTCTAACGTGCATTAATCATTTCGTATTTCCCCTTCGCGTGCCGTCGCCTCAATCGATTTTGCTTTGGAGCGCAAAAATATTTCACCGCTTTGGCTAGCGCGGGTTTTCCGAAAAATGTCGACATGAGCATCAAGAGACCGTTTCTCTCTCTTGTTTTCAGTACTATTCAGGTCGTACGGTTCATACGGAAATTAACGCCATTAAGTTTCAAAAGATGTCTTTCTTCGCACTAATGCCTTAGAGAAATTGAGGTTGGCCGTTTTGGAAAAAGGAAATGTTTTGGGTCACGGAGTGTAGATAAGTGGGGGAAGTGACACGAAGATATGCCGAGGCATGGAGCGGGTCTTTGACCGGGTTCGCCTCTCGAAAGCATCGACCTGCGACGAGTTTCCCATTCGTAGCATCAATCGCGGAGTGATATTTAATTTTTGCAATCCGTCAAAAGCGCAGTGTCATTAGGAGTCGCTTCGTGGACATTTTTTTGTTTTTTTTTTCCACAGGAGCATCCCATGCTTCCTGAAATAATATGTTAGCATTTCACTTGAGTAACTCGATAAGTTTATTTACATAATAATCTAATTTTTACTAATATTCCCGACCGAATGGTTTAAAACTTCTCAAATCATAATATTTTTTTGAAATTAACTCTAAAAGGTAGACGGAAAGACATTATGGAATACATTTTGTTGCAAGATGGCCTAATAATGATAATCATCCAAAAAGAGAGCGAGCTGGGAGATATAAGGAAAAAGGAACCCGGATTCGATTCCAGCCATACGCTGAAACGTAAGGAATAATCCTAGACCCGAATTACAGTGGGAGACGACTGAAAAGTTATACGAGTACGCTTGCAAGTCTATCGATAAAACGAATCATTTTTCCCTTGCAAATTTGGAAACCACAGCAGTAGGAAGTCAACGGGAAAAAAATCAACCAATAATGTTACCCTTGGCTTGTAATCATTAACCCCACCGCCAATAAGCCCTTGTGGCAGCTTGCAGGGAGGCGCTTGTCAAATATAATAAATCCATATACAAGGATTGTAGAAAAGGTATCGGGAAAAGTTTAGGGAAAATGCCTTTATTTCAGATTTTGCTAAAATGCCTCCAAATTCGTCAAAGTACAACCCTTGAGCGTCGACGCACTTTGGCCAGCGGCTTTTCCACGACCCGCAGGCTCCCAAGCTTCTTTGACGGCACTTAGGGTCCCATGGTGGTGTCCTTATTGGGAGGATTTCACTTTCGGGAATAGGAAATAGTCTGCCGGTGCCAAGTTGGGACTGTAAGGGGGTTGGGAAATCGTCGCGATATCGTTGCAGAATGTCTTCGTAAGCTTACACACGACTCTACTCTTGGTCGTCCGCCAAATATCTTCGGGAATAGTTTAGCGAAGATCTTTCGCATTGCAAAATTTTCAGTGAAAATGTTGCGCTATCATCTTATCAATTCCAATACGATCTGCGATCATGCGTACACTTTACCGTCGTGACGGTCTGAATTCAGCACTTCATGCAAACGTTGTCGTTACATCTGCATGCATGCATGCTGCATTTTCGCTTGAACCGTGTCACTCAACAGGGGTCCACTAAAAACCCAGTCTAGCATGAACGAACGCTCGCAGGCGATTGGCGATTGGCAAGTGTTGAAGGTCAGACCCCCCAACACCGAGCCATTCAGTCACGTCAGGAAAATATTGTTCTCGATACTTCTTATACAAACCTTGTTTCTAGGCATGAGACGTTAAGTCAATCGGAGAAACAAAGTCATCAAAAAGTTGATGTAAACTGGCCGAAGTGCATAAAAGGTAGAAAAGTCTTAATTTCCGAGATGTTTTCTTTTGAAGGCCCATAGTAATTACTGCGCCAAACCAATCTTGAGACTAATGATCGCCTGTGAGGAATGGATTTTCCAGTCTCACTTAGCACCTGAGTGAGTGGTGGAATCCACTTCCTCAGTGCGGAGGAGGAGAAGGATTTGCAATTAATCACCACACCACGTGATCCACCGCTTGCTCGCTCGCCGACCGGAAGGTCGAGGCATCTATCAGGGCGGTATACACGTATGGCTGTCCTTTTCCGTATTTATTTGGCTTTCGAAACAGCCCCAGACATACTAGAGAACTAAAGACCTCTAGAACGTTGTTTTTCTTCAGCAAAACATTGATTCCTTTAATTTCATGAGGTGTTGGCAGCATTATTTTGGACGACTTTATACGATCGTTCGCGTATAATGGAGAAATCATGTGTTTTCACCAAAAAAACCAAGAAATTCGCTTTATCAACCTTCTAATGTTGTACTAGTTCAACCTGAGCGTATCCCTGCAGCATATCCATTATCCATTCTCTGCCTGGCTTCTGCCGAGAACAGACGTGCTCGAGCTCGCTCCCTAGAACCGGTTCGACCCTACCTGAGACTACCTGCGTGCCTGCTGTTACTTCTGTGTTTGTTCTTCCCTAGTGAAGTGTAGTTTAGTGTTAGCATTAATTTTGTGAAATAGTTAGTTTATTTAGTTTTTGTGCTGTTTGTTATTAGTTTTTAATAGTTTGGTGGTATTCCTAGTGGGTACTCTTAGTGGCTTGCGGTGGTTTTTGTCCGTCGAATCTAATTGGTTATCGGTGAGTGTTTTATTTTCTTTACCATCTTTTTTCTTTCCTTTCTTTACTTACTTACAAAGCGTAACTTATTGATTGAGCTAAATTTAACTAACCCCTCTTAGAAATTTTAGCATAGTGTATACAGGTTAGCTTTTGTTGGGAACTCAGTAGTTTAATTAGGATGGCTTCATCTAGGTCCCCTGTTGCCATGCTCGAAGGCACTGGCGAATGCGCGGCTTTAAGGGCCCGTATTGTCATGCTGGAGAGAATGGTGCGGGAGCTTCGATCGGAGATCGCTGGCCGGAGGACTCCCCTCAGGAGAGATGGTGCTCGGGGTGGGAATACGAAAACCCACCACGCCCATATGGGTGCACGGATTCGTCCGAATGCTACACGTGGCTGGGCGATTAGAGACCTACCCCGTGTCCCATCTCCCAACGAGGGAGTGTCTCACGTCCGTAGGTCAGACGATTGGAGGGTTGTCTCTCGGGGCAAGGGGAAGGTAACGCTGCGGCGTGGATTGGACTCTGCGGAGGCAGATACCATCCCCGTCTCCAACAGGTACCAGGTGTTGTCGGATGACAGCACCACCGTACCTGCAGCCCCTACCCCTACTCCGAGGGCACTGCCTAGGGTAAGACGTCAGGGAACGGGAAGGGAGGGAATTGTAGTAATAGGTAGCTCGAATGTCCGTCGTGTAATGGTCCCATTGAGGGAAAGGGCGCGCCGCGTAGGCGCCGATCAACGGGTGACCGCCTGGTGTATACCAGGCGGAGGAGTCCCTCAGGTGACGAAGGCGATCGAGGCGGCGGTCAAAGGCACGAAGTGCTCTAGGCTGCAGGTCGTGGCCCATGTGGGCACCAACGACGTCACGGACCGTGGATCCGAGGAGGTCCTCCGTTCCCTTAGGGAACTGAGCTCCGAGGTGAAGCGCGTCCAGGGCGTCGAGGGGGTTCGGCTGGGACTAACGGTCTGCAGCATCGTTCCGAGGGAGGATCGCGGGTCTCTGGTTTGGAGCCGAGTGGAAGGCATAAACCAGAGACTATCGAGATTTTGCTCGGACATAGGAGCCTCCTTCGTCGACCTCAGACCAACCCTCCGATCTTGCAGGACTCCCCTTAACCGATCTGGGGTCCATTACACGGCGGAAGCGGCGAGTAAGGTAGCGGATAGGATACTCGACCACTGTAGGCCTTTTTTAGGATAGAGGGCAGGTCACTTAGTGGGTCAATAACATCTGGGGATAGCGCGTATAATATTATTAATAAAAATATAAAAGTCATTGACAACACTGGTAATGATTTAGAAAGACATGTGACACGCACTTCCCCACAAAGGCGTCCTAAATTACAGTCAGGCACTAATAAGGACGTTATTCAACATCAAAATAATTTAACTATACTTGTTATAAATTGCCGAAGCCTCAAAAATAAATCAGCGGATTTAGAATACATAATCCAAACTCATTCCGCTGATATAGTATTAGGCACAGAGAGTTGGCTGTGCAATGACATAAACGACCAAGAAATTTTCCCAATAGATTTCAAAGTTTACCGACACGATAGAGATACAAGACCCGGAGGAGGGGTTTTCGTGGCAGTTAAAAGTCATTTTGAAAGCAGGCAAGTTTCATTTGAAAATAATAACATAGAAAGTGTTTGGTGCACCTTACTACGGACCAATCAACCCAACATAAATTTATGCTCTTTCTACAGACCTCCAGACTCAGATTTGAAAACACTTCACACCCTCAACGATCAAATTCACAAGTTTACACGTAAATATAATAACAGCATAAACATAATTGGTGGCGACTTTAACCTCCCTGGTATAGATTGGGACAGCAATATCGTTAAATCTGGGACCCGCGATCGCGAATCTTGCAATTCCATGATAAAATTGGTTCAAAGAAACTCCCTCCATCAAGCAGTACGCATGCCCACCCGTGGAAAGAACATATTGGATCTATTTCTTACAAACACGCCGGAACGTATTATTAGTGTATCAACTGATGAGGGCTTGAGTGACCATAAAGCAATTAATGTCCATTTGGACATAGCAATAAAAAAGATTGTTAAACCAAAAAGAAAAATTTATAATTACCATAAAGCAGACTTTGAATCTTTTGCCAATCAATTAAACTCTTCACTACCCGAGTTCAAAACCCGCTTAAGTCATGTCAACGTGGAAGAAACTTGGACAGAATTTGTCAATATCATGCAAAAAGGAATCGTAGATTTCATACCTATAAAATACGTTAAAGCAAATCGCGACCCCAGGTGGTACAATAAAGACGTTAGAAAAGCCCTTCGAAAGCAGAGAATGCTACACTCTAGGGTAAAGAGGGCAGGCGTGAACACATCATCTCCTGAGAATACACAATTATGGGACACATATAGATCCTCTAAAATTGAAACCAAAAAACAATTACGTAGCGCCTTACTGGAATTTAAACGCAAAGTACTTTGCGAGCACTTGGACACTGACCCCAAAGCTTTCTGGTCATATGTTAGGGAAGTAAATGGGAGTAAACAAACCGTGGCTTGCTTAAGGGATTGTAGCAATGTAATTCATACAGACAGCGAGGTTAAAGCTAACATCTTAAATTCATTCTTCCAAAGCGTTTTCTCGAATGATGTTGCCACCGCATATCTCCAAGAAACAATACATACTCCACTCATGGAAAAAATAACAGTGGACCAACAAGGAATTCTAAAATTGCTTAATGAGATTAAACCCAACAAATCCCCGGGTCCCGAAAATATACCAGCTAGGGTGATAAAACATTTAGCTCCAAACATTGCCCCGTACCTTGAATTTATATTTAACAAATCCCTCACAGAGTGCAAAGTACCTAAGATTTGGAAAACCGCGCAAATAACGCCTATTTTTAAAAGTGGTGACAGGGAGGATCCCGGTAATTACAGACCTATATCTCTCACTTCTATCTGTTGTAAAATCTTAGAGCACATAATTGTCAGTTCAATAATGAGACACCTTGACAATATTAACTTTTTAAGTGACAATCAACACGGATTCAGGAAAACCCGCTCCTGCGAAACCCAATTAGGATTATTTACACATGATTTACTTGTATCTGGTGAGAGAGGTAGGCAAGTGGATGCCATCTTCTTAGATTTTCAAAAGGCATTTGATAAGGTCCCACATGGTAAACTCATTCATAAATTAAAGGTCGCGGGTATAAACAAGGGCGCCATAAGTTGGGTTAAAGATTTTCTTTCAGAGCGGGAACAGAGGGTAGTCCTTGATGGCGCTAGTTCCGACAGCGTTCGAGTCACGTCGGGGGTACCTCAGGGAAGTGTGATCGGGCCGTTACTTTTCTTGATTTTTGTTAACGATTTGAACCGCGAAGTGAAAAGTAACATTAGGATGTTTGCGGATGACACGGTGATCTATCGGGAGATATCTGGGGATGAGGATCGTTTTATTCTAGCGCAGGATTTAGATTGCATTACTAAATGGTGTTCTAACTGGGGATTGACTCTAAATTATAATAAATGTTCAGTGGTAAATTTCTTTAAAAGATCAACGGGATTTGCTTACAAATTAGCTGGAGGTGACCTAGCAGTAGTTGATACGGTAAAATACCTAGGTGTCACATTCACTAAAGACTTAACTTGGGGGACTCACATACGTAAAGTCTGCGGTCAAGCAAATAAAAAATTGGGATTCATTAGACGCATTGTCGGCAAAAGTGACTCAAAGGTCAAGGAACGTTGTTACCACGCTCTTGTAAGGCCTCATTTAGAATACGCATGCAGCGTGTGGGACCCGAGTGAAAAAGGTCTCATTCGGGAAATTGAGAAGGTTCAACGCCGGGCAGCCCGTTTTGTAAAAAATTCCTACGATAAAACGCAAAGCGTTACCGAAATGCTCATGGATTTGGGGTGGGAATCATTAGAAGAGAGACGATTCAATGCAAGACTGAAATTATTAAATAAATTCAGATCCGCATGTTTCAGCACCGAGGTCTCGCAGATTATTCGTACTCCTACATACATTGGTCGCTTGGATCATGCATATAAAATTCGGGAAATAGATGCCAGGACTAGCCGACTCAAGGACTCCTTCTTCCCACGGACAATACGGGATAGCAACTGCAGGGTTATAGATAGTAAAAATTCCACTTGCCACCCTCAGTGTCTAAAAAATAATTAGTTCTACTTAAATGCATGCTCCTCCACTAACCTTATGTGTTTTGTTATAATAACCCATTCTTTCCGCATGACATCATTCGTGTTCTGTTCATCTGTTTTTAAGTTTCCCTTTCAGTCCCTCTTCCCTCCCGGCGGGGGGAAATTCCTGCTACCTGCAACGTTGGGTCGAATTCCCTTCCTTTTACTGTCTCTTTGGGGGGTAGAGTGTTTTGTGGTGCATTTTCATGTGGTAGTGATGTTTCACATTCTTGCTTGTTGTGTCCTGGCTTGCGTGTTTTAGGATGGCTTTGGTGCTGTATCCTGGGGTGCAGTTTTTTGTTGTTTGGCGGTGTATGTGTTTGCATGAGTATTGGATGGAGGGAGTTTTGCATGAGTGTGTGCGCTGCTGGGGTGTAATTTTCCGTGTTGTTTTTTGCATGTGGTATTTTTCGTTTTTACGGTTGGTGACCTAACACCCCCCGCCACACGCCCTTGCGGCGGCTTGCGGGGTATTATGTAGATGTAGATGTAGATATGCTGAAATTTAGTCATCTACATCTACATCTACTCAATACCCCGCAAGCCGCCGCAAGGGCGTGTGGCGGGGGGTATTAGAACCCTACCCGTAATTTATAAAAGAAGAAAAAAAACCGCATGCAAGAGCCACAAATTCATACATCCACAAAAAAAACATGGCATACATTCATGCAAGAACACTTACACCCCACACACACGCAAACTCTCAATCTACATCTTACATACACATGCACCTGAAAGTATACCTAACAGCTTTGCAGTGTTTAACTTTGCTCCGACTTGTAAATTCAATGTTTTCAATATTTCTAAAGTGACTTCACATCTACATCTACATAATACCCCGCAAGCCGCCGCAAGGGCGTGTGGCGGGGGGTGTTAGGTCACCAACCGTAAAAAAGAAAAATACCACATGCAAAAAAACAACACGGAAAATTACACCCACAGCAGCGCACACACTCATGCAAAAATCCCTTCATCCAATACTCATGCAAACACATATACCGCAAAACAACTAAAAAACTGCACCCCATGATGCAGCACGAAAGCCATCCTACAACACGGAAGCCAGGACACAACAAGCAAGAAATTGAAACACCACATGAAAATGCACCACGAAACACTCTGCCCCCAAAGAGTCTTTAAAAGGCAGGGAATGCGACCCAACGTTGCAGGTAGCAGGAATTTCCCCCCGCGGAGAGGGACGAGGGATTGAAAGGGAAACTTAAAAACAGATGAACAGAACATGAATGACTTCGGTTTCTTACTATTATGATTTCTGATTGTTCGGGGAAAGAATGAGTATTTGTATCTATCTGTACTGGAATCTATCTCCCTTAGTTTATCTTTGTGGTCTGATCTACCTAAGTAGTGTGGGGCCATTATAATTCCTTCAGTGTCATAGTTAAACTCGTTCGTTCTGAACCTTTCTAAAAGTCTAAGCCTGGCTTGTTCTCTCCGCACCTCAAGTGGTTCCCAACCTAAATCCTCTAAGAGACCTGTTGCACTTTTGTTCTTATCATAACGATTTTTAGCGAATCTAGCGGTCATTTTTAGTCATCCAAATAGAGCTAAACTTGCCGTGTATAAGATGAGCCGGGTAAAATTAAAAACATTTGAATGGTATAGATTAATGATAATCAAGTAAAGGAAACTCAAGCAAACTTAAATTAAAATCAAGAGTAAAGCTATTCTGAGGCACTTTACATGACTTGGCTCTAAGATATGTTTTTTGCATCTACATCTACATCTACTTAATACCCCGCAAGCCGCCGCAAGGGCGTGTGTCGGGGGGTGCTAGGACACCACCCATAATTTAGAAAAGAAAAAGAAAAAAAAACCGCATGCAATAACGACAAAATCATTTATAAAAAAAAACATGGCATACATTCATGCATGAACACTTACACCCCACACACATGCAAACACTCAAACTACCAACTAACATACACATGCACCTGAAAGTATACCTAACATCTCTATAGTGTTTAATTTTGTTCCGACTTGTAAATTCAACGTTTTTAATATTTCTAAAGTGACTTCGGTTTCTTGCTATTATGATTACTGATTGTTCGGGGAAAGAATGAGTATTTGTACCTATCTGTCTTGGAATCTATCTCCCTTAGTTTATCTTTGTGGTCTGATCTACCTAAGTAGTGTGGGGCCATTATAATTCCTTCAGTGTCATATTTAAACTCGTTTGTTCTGAACCTTTCTAAAAGTCTAAGCCTCGCTTGTTCTCTCCGCACTTCAAGTGGTTCCCAGCCTAAATCCCCTAAGAGACCTGTCACACTTGTGTTTTTATCATAACAATTTTTGACGAATCTAGCGGATTTTCTCTGGACTTTATCTAATTCTTTTTGCCAAATTTTCTCCCACGGATCCCAAATACTTGCGGCATATTCCAAATGAGGTCTAACTAGAGCAAAATAACACCTCTCTTTAACTTTTTCATTACATTTCCCCACCACCCGTTTTATGAAGCCAAGTTTCTTTAAAGCTGATCCGCATATTGTCCTGATATGTGCTCCCCATGAAAGGCGTGGTGTTAGAAAAACCCCCAAATATTTAACTTGATTTGCCGTAGTCAATACTGAACCCTCTATTTTGTAGTTTATATCCTGTTCCTCGCTTCCTTTATTCCAAAATTTCAAAACTGCACATTTATCTATATTAAGTGTTAATCCCCATTTATTGCACCATTCCGAGATATTGTCTAAGTCTCTAGAGAGTACCTCGCGATCTAGTTGGCTCCTTATTTCCCTGTATACCACCGTGTCGTCAGCAAATAACCTTAGATTGCTACTAACGTGTGTGCTTAAGTCATTTATGTATATTAAGAACAGAAGAGGCCCTATTACACTTCCCTGGGGGACGCCCGAAGTTACATCTCTCTCCGTTGAGCACAACCCATCTATGACTACTATTTGTTTGCGGTTTGACAAGAAGTCTCTAATCCAATTAATTATTTTCTCATTGATCCCATAGTATTTAAGTTTATGTAACAATTTATTGTGTGGGACTTTGTCGAAGGCTTTTTTGAAATCCAGGAATACTGCATCGACTTGTGTGTTCTTTTCTCCCGATCTAAGTATATCGTGAATGAAGAGACCAAGTTGTGTTTCGCAAGATCTGCTTTTCCTAAATCCGTGCTGGTTGTGGATTAGTATTTTCCTACTATCAAGAAATTTCATAATGTTAGTGACAATAATGTGTTCCAATATTTTACAAGAGATCGATGTTAAAGAAATGGGTCGGTAATTGGTTGGTTTATCCCTATCACCGCCTTTATAGATGGGAGTTATATGGGCTAGCTTCCAGTCGCGAGGCACTGAGCCTTCTTCTATCGATTTTAGAAAAACAATATGTAAAAATGGGGCAATGTCGTCAGCTAATTCCTTTAATATTCTAGCCGGTATTTCTTCCGGACCAGGTGCCTTGTGTGCTTTGATACTACGGAGCAGATGTACTATTCCCTGCTTGGTCAGTGTAAGATCGCTCATGTGTTCCCCGGGTGGGTGTGGAGGATCGTTTGGTGCTTTTGTGTTTTTGTTGTAGACGCTCTGGAAAAAATGGTTTAAAATATTTGCCTTTTTCACGCTATCTGTAATGATTTCTCCATTTTCCGTCTTCAAAGAGTGAACAGTGGGACGTTTACCCTGTATTTCCCTAACATAGGACCAGAATGACTTTGGATTTTCCTCAAGATATTCGCTTAGCATTTTAGATTTAAAAGAGTGTAGTGCTGTGCGCATAATACTTTTCGTCTTACTACGGCATTCTTTTAGTTGCTGTTTGGTGGTATTCACATAAATTATATCGTCACTTTTTAAACTCTTTTTGAAATTTGACTGTAGCTTTCTTTGCCTTCTTAATGCCGATCTGACTTCCCCGTTGTACCATCTAGGTTCCTTTCTGTCGCATTTGAGTTTGGACGGGATGTACGTCTTCATTCCTTCGCGTAAAATATTTAAGAAATAATTCCAAGTGTTCTCTGTATTTGTTGTCAGTGTTTTTGTCTTGTATTCTGGTAATTTTATCTTTAGATATTCTCTTAGTCCGTTAAAATTTGCCTTGTTGTATAGGTATATTTTACGCTTTTCTTTGTTTATTTTGACGAACTTCGTTTTTAACTCCACAAGAATAGCCTTATGGTCACTGATTCCGTCTATTATTTCAATGTTAGTAATGATTTCAGGCATAGAAGTCGCAAAGATGTCTAGTATGCTTTGGCCCCGTGTTGGTGATTTAACTATTTGTTCTAAGGAGTGTTTTGTGAATATATGAAGGAGTTCTTGGCATGAATCTCTGTTTTTGGCAGATTTTCCTACGCAGTAGTTGTCCCAGTCAATTGACGGTAGATTTGTGTCGCCAGCGATTATAGTAATACTGTTGCTTTGTCTGCTGCTGATAGTGGATATTTGTTCGTCGAGCTTGTGTAGGACATATGTGTTAGAATCTGGGGGTCTATAAAATGAACACACGTATAGGCTTCTGCCGTTGTAGTCCTTAATGTTGCACCAAACGCTTTCTATGTCATCTACGTCGCATTCATATCGTTGGCTACTAAGATGTGACTTTACTGCAATAAATACTCCCCCACCCAACCTATTTGGTCTGTCCCTTCTGTAAATTGTGAAACCGTTTGGAAAAATCTCATTGTTTGCTATATCTCCCGTGAGCCAACTTTCTGTTCCAACTACTATGTCTGCGTTTGTACTGACAAAAATATGTTCAATATCCGATATTTTGTTTCTAATGCTACGGCAGTTTAATGTTATAATTTTAATATGGCTAATAACTTCTTGTTTTTCGGTTTTATGTACGCTAACAAAACTGTTTTGAGACGATTCGTGGTGAACAGAGACAAAAGAATTACATTCACTTGCATTGCTATTTGTTATGTGTGTAGAGGCACCAATTTTATTAAATTTACGTGGGTTATATGTTGTTTTAACGCAAGTATTTGTTTGTTCAATTTTTTTGGGGATATGAGAGGCATTACCTGAACTGAATTGACAAAAAGCGCTGGATTCTACTTTATTTTTCCCAATATATGACCTACGCTCTTGCCTACCAGCTATGCTAAGCCCTCGAAACGTGTTCGTGTAACCTACGCGCTACCAACTGCGATGCCTCGGCAGTATAATGGACCCCGGAGCGATTAAGGGGTACCCGACACGATGAGAGGACGGGCCTCAGATCAACGAAGTCCGCTCCGATTCCCCGGCAAAATCCCAGCAATCTCTGATTTAAACCCTCAATGCGGCTCCAAACGAGCCTTCCGCGGTCTACACGCGGCACAATACTACATACTATATACTTAATTTAATTGGGACCTTCAACTCTGCCTCGACTCGTTTCACCTCCGAGTGCATCTCCTTAAAGGAGCGCAGGATCTCTTCAGATCCACGTTCCGAGGCGTCGTTTGTCCCGACATGAGCCACAATGCGTAGCTTGGAGCAGCCCGTATTGCTGACGGCCGCCTTCACCGCCAGCGTCGCCTGGGGTACCCCGCCGCCCGGTATACTATACACCAGGACGACAAGAATCCAACACCTCCCTCCTGTTGGACTCTGCGGCGCAGCGGGTTCATTATACGCCGGACATTTTAACTACCTAATATAACGGTTCCCTCCCTCCCCGACCGCTGATGCCTTACCCTAGGCAGTGCCCTCGGAGTAGGGATAGGGGCTGCAGGTACAGTGGTGCTGTCATCCGACAGCACCTGGTACCTGTTGGAGACGGGGATGGTATCTGCCTCCGCAGAGTCCAATCCACGCCGCAGCGTTACCTTCCCCTTGCCCCGAGAGACGACCCTCCAATCGTCCGACCTACGGACGTGAGACACTCCCTCGTTGAGAGATGGGACACGGGGTAGGTCTCTAATCGCCCAGCCACGTGTTGCATTCGGACGAATCCGTGCACCCCTATGGGCGTGGCGGGTTTTCGTATTCCCACCCTGAGCACCATCTCTCCCGAGGGGAGCCCTCCGGCCGGCGATCTCCGATCGAAGCTCCCGCACCATTCTCTCCAGCATGACGATACGGGCCCTTAAAGCCGCGCATTCGCCCATGGGATTATGGGATGCATGGGATTATAGCTCGTGTAAAATGGCTGAAGTGTATGAAAGGCATAAAATATCTATATTCAGGAAAATCTGAATTTCAGAAATGTTTTCTTAAGAAGGCCCATAGTAATTACGTAGCAAACTGACAGTTTTAAGCCCTAATTATGAGAATCGATCTCTGCTATAACACCCCATTGACCGCCATCCGTCCACTCTCAAATGATGTGATTTACGCACATCAGTTCACGTATTTACGTTAACTTTCCTTTTATTTGAACTTGTGGTTTTCACAGAATCACACGTTTTGAGCGTAATTTCTATCGTTGCCATGGTTACGACAACATTCCCCCTTTTATCGTTACTCCATATAATGGCGCAGAAGATTCCTCTATTCGAGTCGCCGTTACCTTCGCAAGCCCAGGTCGACGCCATGAGCCTTCGCGTCACCCTGACGTCCGTCATCTTTAAAGTGTTTGTCTAAGTTTCGAGCGGTATCCCATGGGGAGTGGGAGGGGAGGGAAGTGACATACACTCGAGTGTTTCATCTTCAGTTTTCAAAACGCCTAGGGGAAGAAGAGGGCGTGGCCACGTTTTCACTTCCCTTTATGCCATTGTTGAGTGTTGGTGGAAGTAAAAAATTTCATTCTGAATACCGTGGGCGCATTCAACGCCTTCGTCGGGCGCGGATTGTTTGGGTTTCTCCCTCGACGTGCCCCTACCTCCGCGAATCCCCTCCCTCCCAACACCCACCCGCCTCCCCTCTCCTTCCCCTTGCGTCCCAGGCTGAGTCGGGGGGGGGGGGGACGGCTAGCGGAGAGTGGGAGGAAGAGATGGGACGTCAGTCACCCCCTCCGCGTACTTTCGCCCCCCCCCACCCCAACCTCCTCCGTTTGCTGCTTTCTCCATGACGGCGAGGAGGAGGAGAGGGGGTTGAATGGGAGTGAAGAAATAAGAGAGAAAAGAAGCGTCACGCAGTCAGGACTAAAAGAAAGGCAAATGGAAAATCCCATCGTCGAGCCCGGGCGAATTTCTTTGCATTAACGCCTCCTTCTCTGTCCCCCACTTCGCCCCAATGCGGCCAGTTGGGGCGGAGTGGAGGGCACGGATGGCGAGCACCGTCATCCTCCGTCCTCTCGCCCTCCGCGAAGTCCCTCTCCACCCCGACGCCCTCCATCACAAATTTCAACCGACCTTCAGGTGTGTGTGTGTGTATACGAGCTATAATATACCCCCACCTAAAAGCTACCTTAAATGGTAGACTACTAATAAAATGCACAATGATTTACATTAATTTTAATGAATACGATATTATTAGTAGAGGTAATCTACCAGTTAAGGTAGGTTTTGCATGGACACAACAATCAAATAAATATCTTATCTCTCGGGACCAAACAAACCCAACATCTTACTCTACCATAAGTCCCTCTCCATTTCCGCGTTCTTCCTTCCTCCCTTCATTACGTCCAACATTCCTATCCTATTTCTGCGTTTTCCTCGTTTGCCCAACATTTTCCCTCTATCACACTCTCCAACATCCCACTGCCGATCCATTTGCTATGCATGAATCTTTCCTGCCTCATCATGAATCCTCCCAACAATCCCCTCTCCTCTCCCACCGTCCCCAGCGCCTCCTCATTTGTTTTCCTTTCTCTCCACTTCACCTTCTCCATCCTTCTTCACACCCACGTTTCAAAAGTCCCCAATCTACGCCTATTACCCTGCTTCAGTGACCATGTTTCCGCGCCGTACATAACTAAACTCCATATCTAAGTTTTAACGAGAAATTTCCTAACATCTTTAATCAACGTCCCTGTCATCGACTACATCCTTCTTGTAAATTTTAATATTATGTTTAAGGGACGTAAAATAAATATTCTCTTGATGCACATTCAATTTTCAATCAATTTTCCAGCGATAATTTCATAGAGTGTAGCAATTTTTTTTCTGGATGAATATAGTGACTTGTTCATTACAATGCTACTAGTCATACTCACACATCCCCTTCACACTTGAGGATGTCACCGTTGCCCCCTAGGGGCGGGGGCCTCGCCCGAGATGGCAGTCCTGCCCCACTGCGCCTTTCCAATATGTAACCGTCATGGGCGGCGGAACTCACATGACACGAAGGTTTAGAAGGTCTCTGAAAAGGGAACAAAATCCAACGCTTGAACGATTGATAGGACTCGTTGCTGCACAAAAAGGTTGACATTTCATCTGCATCCACAAAAATACCCCGCGATCCACCAAAGGCCAATTGGAGGGGGGGGGGGGTCGCGAGAACTAGGTAGTGTAGACAGGGGATGAGGGAGGAGACGATGTTTAATGTGATCAATTCGCCATAGAATTCACAGAGGAGAGCACGAATATCGGTGAAGATCAGCTTCTTTAATATTGAATCAAATTTGTGAAAGAGTAAATTTAAAATTTTTATATAACCCCGGACTGCTTGGATACTGCGCATTCCATAGTTGATAAATCACATAGTACCAGAATTCTCCCACACATTTCCATTATACCAAGGTATAAATCTAAATCACGAGGAGAAAAAGTACCGCGGTATATTAGTAAATATAAATCCCATCAAAATGTGATCACGATACCTGGAAAAAAACTTCTTCCTTTATCAAGTATTAACCTAACAGTTTTAATGAGAGGAGATTTAAATTGATTTTAAGGTAACCGACTCCAGATAATGTACAACAACGATTAGACAGTAACAAACTTCCCTCTATAAATTAATTTCTTTTGGTGAGCACGAAATGAAAATTTTAAAAAAAGCGAACTTTAAAATAAAAAATTCAATTTTTCCCGAGAATTTTTCTGGCATACACAAAAAACGTCTCCAAAATGCGTGAAAATATTAAAACTTCACTGCAATAATGATGAAACCAATTGAGGTATGACGCGTACGTGAAAAATATTATGAGCATTGTTTCGAAAGCTTCATTTACATGATTCAAATTAATCATATAAGCGTATTGTAATATATTTTCATGTATGCAATACGTTTTCATTCATACTCTGGGGTGTGGCAGCATTATTTACCGATTTGAATTCAAATACCTTTCAAATTCTAAAGTTACGCTGACGCACCCTGTATAATATTTTCTGCTGCACAATGAGAATATTTGCAATTCATGCTCAATATTCATGCCTTTCGAAAATATTTATTTAACCACTTTAGTAGGGCATGGTTGAAACATTATAGTCCCTCCTTGCCCCTAACCCATTGCATATTGCATTGAAGACAATTATGGAAATATACCCAAAACACAACGAGAAATCCTGTATATAAGAAATATTTTAACTCAGAGAGGACCTTTAATCAGAAAAGATAACTTACATTTCGACAGACAACGAGTTTAAAGTATTTCAAGGGAAAATGACCCCATAGATTAGAAGAGTATTGGAAGTGATGAAAGCATTGAACTTGCTCTATGGATTGTTGTTTCTTAATTGACGTGGTGTGTGGCATGAGTTTTTTCTAAGTTTTCATCAAATGCCCGTTTCTCTATGCTGCAATTCCCCCTCAAAAAAAGTGTGGCTCGTATAAATAAGAACATTCAAACCATGGACAAAGTGAGAAATGAAGACATAGGCGTGCAATTCCACTGCCAAATTGACTGTAGCCTGAGAAACGGGCCACAAATAGGTCAGTTTTACTGCTGCTTAAAAATCATAATGTTTTCATCAGACATATTTACGAAAACATATTTTGCATTCGAATTTTTTCACAGTCATATAATCTGATATGCTTCATCGTTTCTCAAATTACTGGTCGGAAAAAATGGTACTTTATTTTTGTGGAGGAATATAACCACATTAACGAAAATATTTTTTTTAAACTAGAAATGATTTAATGATAAATTTATTTATATATTTGGTTAATTATTTATTAGACTTGGAGATAATTTCAATTTCTACTTCATCTAAATCTACTCATTGACCCGCAAGCCGTCAAAAGGACGTGTGGCAGGAGGTGTTAGGTCATCAGGAACACTATATCTATGCCAATATTTCCACAAACACATGGCATCACACGATCCAACAATGCCAGGGATTCATGCGGGGTAACACTTAATATGTTCACAACCCACTCAATCGAGCAAATCGCAAGAACACCAACCAACCAGGGGGAACAAAATTCTAGATCCGTTTCATAAACTTCCCCCAACACACATTTGGATGTAACCCAAGGGGTAAGTGACCACAAAAATCACTGTTTCCGAAATGCATTCGTCGGTAAATAAAATCGAATAAAACCAAGATGAAAAATCCATCTTTTCGAGGAAAATAACTTCTATAATTTTGTCAACTATCTTGAGAAAAAATTACAATTACATATTTTGAAAACGCACAATACTGGAACTGAAATTAAATAGTAGTGTACCTCAGAGTTCGAGATAAACAGGGTCGCACCCAAAAGTGGTAGGACTGATTTTTTTAGAAGAATTTTATTGACAATATACTTACATCGAATTAATAATCTTCAAAGTATGCTCCTTGAGCTGCTACACACTTAGTATAACGTTGCTCCCATTCCCCGTACGCCCGCTGGAAATTTTCTTTAGGGATGCCGTTGATGACCCTCGTCGAAACCTCTTGAACGGCCTTTATCGAGTCAAAACGTCTTCCCTTGAGCTGTCTTTTCATCAGGGGGAAGAAGAAGAAGTCCGGTGGTGCCAGATCGGGAGAATAGGGTGGGTGCGGCAACGTGGCAACGCCGTATTTGGCCAGGAGCTGTCTGACGACGAGCGCGCCATGGCACGGCGCGTTGTCATGATGAAGCATCCAGCAGTTTGCGATGGCCGGTCGGACTCTTTTCACGCGTTCTCGGAGGCGCGTGAGCATCTGCACGTAAAAGTTCGCATTCACAGTCATCCCTGGTGGGACAAACCACATTCGTGTCGGTTCTTGGCGTCGACGGCCGTCTTCAACGACCAAGGAGCGATGGTCGTCTTCAACGAGCTCCCTATCCTCTTTAAACAAATTGTGCCACTCAAATACTGTGGAACGGCTTAAGGCAGTGTCCCCTTAAGCCTGCTTGATCATATCGAGGGTCTCAGTTGCCGTCTTCCCGAGTTTCGCACAAAACTTCACGGAATAACGTTGCACCAAATTCAGATTCATTTTGTTTTTCGACGCGGACAAAAAACTTGCTTCACTAAAAACGGTGTCCTCACTCAACGACAGCCCGCAGGCAACTGAGGTTGGTGTTATTCTGTTGCTAAGAGCTCCCTCCATCTTACCCTGCCAGACAGACCCCCCTCCACCGCTCCGTTCGCGCCAGAGAAAATCAGTCCTACCACTTTTGGGTGCGACCCTGTATACACGGGATATACGAGTATGTCTAGCAAAAGACAACATGAAAGCAACGACCTACGATGGCACAACGGTGAGGTTAGAAAAGCTATGAGACAACACAGGACATGCATTCGAAATAAAAAAATAAACTGAAAAACCAGCGTAGGGTATCCATTGGAAAGACACAGAAATGGTATTTCAAAAACCGTAGGAAACAAAAAGTACTATACAAAACGCCCTGACGACCTTTAACAAGAAAAATTCTCAGTGATTACTTGGAGGATTACAATAAGTCTCTCTGGCTTCACGTTAGGAAATTGAATGGAAATCCTATTTGCATAGTCTCTTAATGACCAAAGGGGTTATATGCGAAAGCTGCCGAGAAAGTAACTTACGTTTTGACATAAAATATGAACCTAATGTCAAGACAAAGTTTTAAAATATACATTTGAAAAGCACATTTTAAAACTATTTTTCTACATAGTTGCCATTCGAATTGAGGCATTTATCTTAACAATACCTATGCTATTTACAATTCCAATTCTGAAATAATCTGCCGCCTTCCATTTTTTATCCACTTTTTTACACCAGGATGAAATTCTGTGGCACTGTCAATATGCTGCGTTGCAAGCCACGCCTAGCGAGATATCCGTAATCGTAATTTGGCGATTTTCATAAAAATGTTTTAGTTGATTTTCACCGTCTGTTTATCGCTCACAAAGCTAGGCCGACCATTGCGGTCCTCGTCGTGTACATTGGTGATGTGGCCATTTTTAAACTGCATGCACCACTGCTTCATTTCGCCTTCACTCATTATTCCGCACACTTCACAAAGTTGCCTATGAATGTCAATTGGCTTAGGGGCTTTTCCCAGTAAAAACCTCACCACAGATCGCATTTCACAACTCGAGGGATTTTCTATTGCAGCGCACATTTTAACAGTTCGCAGTGAGAAAAGTAGAAAAAACCACAGTCTGCACACCACCACAATAGGATATGTACGTAATGTAGAGACGTTTAGACACCAAGATGGTAACTCTAGCCCTATCCACCGCCACGCTAGGTCGAAACGTAAGTACTTTCTGGTCAGCCCTCATACGAGGGTCATCCGGAAAGTAGTACCCGTTCGTGAAATAAAGACACAAAAGTAAATATTAACAAACATAAAAAATTTTATTTGAAAGAGGATACTTTAAACTACTTCTCAACATAATCTCCAAGCAAATTAAGGCATTTGTCATAACGTGTGACAAGTTTCTGTATTCCTGCTGCATAGTCCTTCGCCGCCAGCTCATTGAGATACGCGAGGGACCCATCTTGCACAAAGTTTTGCATAATGCAGATGGTGTTTAACAATTTCATGAACAATTGTTCGAGAAACATTGGGAAAATGCTCACAGATGTCATCAATTGTGACGCGCCGATCGTTCCTCACGAATTCGTCAACTGAGCTCACCAGTTGGTCTGTAATGACAGACGGTCTCTCCGAACGCTCATCGTCGTGTGTGTTCCCCCTCCCCATGTTGAAGTTGCGACACCACCGCCGAACAGACGACTCGTCCATTACATTGTCTCCATACACCTCCTTTAATTGGCGATGAATATCACATGGGCGAACGTTTCTTGCATTGAGGAATTTAATCACTGCCCTCACTTCACAACTGGCGGCGTTCTCAATTTTTTTAAACATTGTAAACAATTACAGAAACAACACAGGCAATGCTAGCGTCACGCAACTTGGCTCAGAGAAGGCAGACAAGCCACTGAAGCTATCTGACCTCGTCCAGCGGCTACTCGCGTCGTCAGCACTTCATGCGGCACGAACGGGTACTACTTTCCGGATGACCCTCGTAGATACAGACAGCACCCAAAAAGCGATTGTTTTAAATAATTTCTTTCTTTTAATTTATAACAACACCCTTCTTAGAATGAATATTTAAGAAATCGATTTCGAAAGGTGTAGTTCTCCTTGACTTGAATATAGCTCAATCTAATTGCCACACCTAATATTAAAAGTGGAAATAAACTAGACTCCAGTGATTACCGACCAATATCTTTAACCTCCCTCTCCTGTAAAATACTCGTAAATATCATTGTTAGTAGCATCATGGCGTTACTCGACACTCACAACTTTTCATTCAGCAAACGATATGGATTCAGAAAGGAGAAATCATGTTAAACGCAGATGAGACATTTTATACATGATATTCTACGCCCGGAGAAAAGTAAAACAATAAGGAGATAATATTTTCTTGAATTTTAAAAAGGCCTTTGATGAAATCCTACGCACGAAATTGATGGACAAGTGGTGAGGTAACGGAATAAGCGTAATTATAATACACTGGATTCAGGAATTCCTTACTCACTGTAAATGAAAAGTAGTAATAGATGCTCAAGCTTTACAATTGTGTGTAAAGTTACATCTGGCGTCCCTCAGAGTAGCGTCATAGGCCCATTTGCTATTTCTTATGTTAATTTAATATATCACCTCAAAAATAAAAAGTAACATAAAACTGTACGCCGATAACACTTCAATTTAGAGGAAAAAAGCGAGCTATACTGATCGTCAATTACTAAACAATAATTTAAACAACATTCTCAAGTGGTGTACAGAATGGCGCTTGAATTTAAACACTAATTGATGAATGTTTATGCAGTTTTTAAAAAATAATAATAGAATTTGTCAACTTTCAAACTCGGAGGTTTTCGGGTGAATGTTGCAGACCCCGTAAAATACTTCGGTGTGACCATCGCATCATATCTTTTATTGTTTAGCTTTAATCGCCTTTCTTGTTGCCCTCAGCTCCTCTCCTATACGTACTCATGATCTATATTGTTTGAATAATTTAAATATAAATATATAGTAATTAACAATTAAGAAACACTTAATATTTTATGTTGCATTCCTGGTGTGAAATCACCCCCTACCACACACCCTAGCAGTTGCTTGTAGAGAATTATGTAGAAGAGGTTGAGTGATCAAAAACATTACACCCCAATTTAGCCACATTTGTTTTTAATTATTTCGATGAAAAAATACATTTATCCAGTGAAATTTTGAATATAGCTTGATAAAAATGAGTCGCGCTCCCAACGCCCTATGCCCATCCCCCGCCCCCACCGGCCACGCCTCCTTTCGCCGGTGAACGACCAGAGTGGACAGCGGACACCGAGACGGACAGCGTCTCCACCCTGCCCCTTCCCTTTCCTGGAGGGCGATAAGGGGCGGCGGCGCATGTGCATACGTCACCGGCGGTAGCCTCTCAGCAGGGTCGGTCCCCCTCCCCCCTAACGGTCAGCATTTCCCACGGGGAGGAGGGAGGGCACAGGGATACGCTCCTTGGGGGTGGACCAGGTCGTCGGCCACCGGTCGCCGTCGTTGACGTCAGTGGCGGGCCTGCCTGGAGCCACTCGGGCGCAATTGTCCACTTGGAGCGGTCAACCATTCCGGGCATGACCAGTGGCGGGAAGGAGTTTGGTTGGAAGGTCTTCTCATCTGGGAAGGTTTGGGAAGGATGCTTGGAGGAGTTGACGACCAGGAGCCACGTAGGGGGGGGGGGGTTAGGGGGCTCTGAGAATGAGAGCAGTCTTTTCCACTTCTTCTCCATGATACCTGTAAATCATTGCTAGGATGTGTGGCAGGGGGTTTTTCTACACCAGGCTTGCTACATTAAAAATTAAGTTTTTCTTAAATTTTACTTACATACTACACGAGGTTACTTACACTTATACTTATTTTATATACTTATACTATAATATCAAATCATGAGGGTACATACTTACGTTTTCTTACAATATATTGGTAAAATTATTCAAATAATGTAGATCATGATAACTACAGGTGTTTGCACTACGGTGTCTTAAGTAAGATGTACGTACTTCCCTACGCCAACGAATGGAGCTGTTAGTAAAAAGAATTAAAACAGCTAAAGCTATATGGGTCAAATACAACCTACTAGGCCACATAGAACGAAAAAAAGAAAAATACTTGTCCATTTAGCGCAGTCGGATAGTGTCATTCTGATCCCTTGTCGTTCATAGGAAAAAAATCTGCTCTGCACTTAATCTCTCTTATTTCATTTGCATTGTCTTTCCGAGCGATGGAGGAAATAATAAATTTTCAACATCATCGATAAAGAGGCACCCTTCCAATTTATGCAAGAGATTTAATCTGTAATTTAACCTTCGCTCCGTGATTGATTCCCAGCCTAGCTCCTCTAATAATTTTGATACATCAAACAGTTCATCATAACAAAGTTTTAGAAATCTAGCTCCTCTACGCTGTACGCGGTCCAATTCGGCAATCCATCCAATTTCGTGAGCATCCCATTTACTAGCAGCATATTCTAAAGGAGGCCTAACCAGCAAAAGATAACATTTCCCTTTGACCTTTTCATCTATTTTGTTCATTCGACCCTTTCAAGCATTTAATCAAATCTACACTTTCCATTTTGCTGTTCCTGATGCAATAGACGTTCGGGAGGGACTTTCTATGTCAAATGTACATAATGCATAGGAGAATTTATAAATTTTTAATGTACTGCTATTGTATATTATGACAATCGTATCAATATGGCATATGATAAAGATTGTCTGTAATTGTACGTTGCATTGAGTATCTCAATTCTTTTTATATCACATATGATTAAAATTATACTAAATTGTAAATTATAAAAAATAATAAAGTTAAACATGTTTGTCAATGGAAAAAAAGAAAAAGAAAGAAGTTACTTAGATGCAAAAATTATTCAGTAATAGGACAATATTCAAAACATGCGGAAAAAATGTTACAAAAGTGAGTCTATTTGAGATTCATGCAGAATATCGGCATAATATGTGTATCCACTACCAATACATAATTATCCCCTTCCCGCCTGCGATCATGTCTCTTTTTATCTCTGATTTCTACGCTGCAAGAGATGCAATGCGGCAATCAATCCTACCCCATGAGGATCCCATTTATACCAGGAGAGTATTCTAAATTAGGTCTAACCAGAGAAAGATAACATTTCTATTTAACCTTCTCAATTTTTCCAATCCCCCAATACTCTTCCAATAGAACTTTTTTTTCTGGCTTATCCACATATCCCCAAATGTATTTCACTCAGGAGGGGGTGCATGTAAGGATAACACCTTAGTATTCACTCTTGTCTATACTGTCTATTTTGTTATTTTTATGCAGCATATGCTCGGGAGGGAACTACTCCTATTCCAAACATTCATTGACAAACAATTTAAGAATTTTAATTGTGATTGCCAAGTGACGAGCCAACGTTGTATTGGAGTAAGCTCATCCGCTAAAGCTTTTTCGTCCTCAGGAATAGAAGCGAATAACTTCACATACCACTTCGTTGTTGGTAAATAAGCGTAGCTTACTAATAACCGCGAAATTAATGTCGTTAACCTAAAAAAGGACCAAAAAATGTCCAATTACACTTCCCTGGGGAACACCAAAAGTGAATTCTACTGCATTAAGGCAAACACTATCCATGACTACGCTTTGTACGCCACCTTTCAATAAGTCTTTAATCCAGCCATGAATATTTCTATCTTTGCCCAAGGTTTCTAGGTTTATAATTATTTTAATCTGAAATACTTCCAAAAGATTTTTTAAAGTCTAAAAAAATTCGAGCAATATGATATTATATCCTCCAGAAACTGGAATATTGTCACCCCAACCCGTCTTCAAGTCTTCCAGTCTATCTCCGTATTCAACATCCCACCGCCAATTAATATGCTTTTCATATATTTATCTTACCTCCTTATGATATCACCAAATATTTCCCTCTCCTCTCCCATCATACTCAGCACTTCCTCATGTTTTTCCTTTCTGACTGCTTCACCTTCTCCGTCCTTCTCCACACCCACATTTCAAAATCCTCCAACCAAGTCTATCATCCTGCCTCAATGACCACCATACATAACTATGCTCCACATCAAAGTTTTAACGAGCCTTTCCTCAACAGCCCTGTCATCAATTCTCTCCTCCTTGTGAAAGCTTCTTTGCCTAGTGCAATTATTTTTCTTATGTTCCCACTACTACTTTGACCAATTTGGTCCAAAACACTTCGGAGCTATGTAAACTGGCTGTGGTTTTTTCCCTTTTATTTTAATGCCAAGCTTAGTCTTTCTCTTTCTATATAACTGATTAATAAGGTTTAAATATAATTTAAAAATATTTTATTCCATTAATTTTCTTTCCAGATTAATGCAATTAAACATTGTTTTAGTTCATTGGCACAAGGCCCCCAAAAGAAATGGAGCCCATTGGATGGTGTTTCCCTTGCCTAAATAGTAATTCAGCACATTTTGTTAAATCACACCTTGTAAATAGAATTAAAAAAATTGTGGATCCCATGAAATATTGCATGTAGTCTGACCAGTGTAATCACATGGGAGGCATCTTTATTTAAACAAAACATGGAGGTGTGTGTGTGTGTGTGTGTGTGACAGAGGGAGAGAGTGCGTGCGCGCATACAGGGTTCGTCCGGAAAATAAGTGTACTGACTCCTGGGCTGGGCGCGCCGCTCCAGGCGCGCCCAGCACCGCTCTGACGGGCTGCGATTGGAGAGGGGTATGTTGGCAAGCGACGCTGAAAAAGGCAGTCGGCTCTGAGCTGTGGTGTAGTGAGGAGCTCTGTTAACGCGAACCTCCACGCTCGACCCACGTCACGGAACGCGATGCCGAAGCAGCGTTATTCCATCAAATTTGCGGTAAAGCTTGGGAAATCGTCTACCGAAACTGTCGGTATGATTAACCAGGCTTACGGGGAGTCAGCCATGTCCAGAAACATGATCTTTCGGTGGCACAAGATGTTCGTGGAGGGCAGAGAAGAGGTCGACGACGAGTCTTCGAGAGGTTCCCGATGATGCCTTCGCGGGAGCGTTCCAGGAATGGGCACGCCGCTGGAACAAGTGTATCGACTCACAAGGGTCCTATTTTGAGGAATATTAGCTTAAGATATGTAAAAGTGTAATAAATTTTTTTTCCTGAGCTCAGTACACTTATTTTCCGGACGAACCCTGTATATGCAGCCTCTTTCCCTGGCGTATTTTTTCTCCTTATGCTCCCATTTTTGTTTCCTTGTGTTCCCATTATATCACCATGCACTTTCACCATTTTGGTCCAAAACACTTCCGAGAGACGTAAACTCTTCCACCTCTTCCACCACCACCACCAGTTTTTCCCTCTTATTTTAACGTTTGACTTAGCCTTTCTCTTTCTGGAAAATCGCATAACCTTTTTTTATTTATATCGATTCTCATCCCATATCTGTCGCACTGAATTTCCAATACCCTCAGCTATGCTTGCAACCCCTTGGCTGACCGGCAAACTAGAGCTTGGTCATCAGCAAGCCTCATTGATTTTACGAATTCCCCGCCCACTTTCATTCCTACCTCCAGTTCTTCCAATGCCTTTTTAGTAATTTCGTCCACATGTACGTTGAACAGCACCGGTGATAATGGGCAACTCTGCCTTACACCTCTTCCTAACACTACCCATTTTGACTCTCCATTCCCCACTCTGTGTCCGCCGTCTGAAATATGCAGCGGTGGCGGATTAGCCTCCTGTCTCTCCAAACTTTTCCTATTTTCTGCAGTATATTCATTGATTCTACCCAATTCACTATATCAAAAGCCTTTTCGAAATCTACGAAACAGGCAAATATATCCTGAATGTATTCTATATCCATCTTTATTAGTGACCTCATTACTGCAATGACATCACGCTTGCCTCTCTCCTTCCTGAACCCAAACTGATCATCCACTAAGTAATCAAGTTATTTTTTATTTTTTGATGATCATTCTGAGAACCACTTTAGCTGCGTGCGAAATCAAACTTATTGCCCTTTAGTCCTCACATATTGCTGCATTTCCCTTTTTTGGGATAGGAACAAAACTGATCTGACGAACTCTTCCGGCCAATTTCCTCCCTCATATGTGCTACGAATTAGTCCATAAAAACTTTTCCTCCCGCCTTTTCCCAAACCTTTGAGTAGTTTCAAGAAAATGTTGCCCACCCCCCGAAACGCTTTCACCTCCCTGTATCGCGCATCAATTCCACCCTTCCTTTTCAAACTTTCCATGCCCTCGAACTGTCTCCTTCTTCCGCCACGATTTTTATGCTCTATTTTTAACCCACCTCAGTTTATTATTTCACTCCTTATTCTTATTTCTACCTAACTCTATAATTACTAACTCTTACTCTAACTCTTACATTCATCTATTTCCTACTCTCGTCTATCTTTTCCATCATCTCATCCGTAATTCATGGTTTCCTTATCATTTTCCTAATTACTTTTCCCATAGTTTCGTTTGGGGCTTTCTCTTTAGAAATAATTAGATTTAGATTTCATAATCTTCTTAAATCAACCAGGCCTATATTTAAGTCCACTCCAGCTCGCAAAATCTCTCCGACTCCATGCAATTGGGCTAGATGCTCCATTCTTGTAATAAATTCCCTTCTGCAACAACACCTTCTCAATATCTCCCGTCCCACTAGACGTCTTCCAGTAATTCTAAAAATATCTCTCCGAAAATTCTATCACATACCACCCACAATGTACCCTCTGCCCAGCGCTCTGCGGTACCGGTAACCCATCTTTCCCATCCACCTCCCTCCAAGTTCCCAGACATACAGCTACCCACAGCGAAAATTTCGAGAAATTATCCACTATTTCCTCCCTCCCACCAAAAGCCACACCAATCCAATTAGGGAACCTGGATTTTGCTTGCAGCTATTTTTTTAAATCCTGCCACTCCCCCGGACTAAACTGTTTCCATTAGCTTACAACTTCACCTGAATTACCTATTACATATCCCCCCGTGATTAACCCTCACCTCCGCCTAGTATTCCCTCACCACCACTAACTAACCTCACACCACTAAAACAACCCCACATCGGACGCAGGACACAACCTTTGTACCACCTATTTCCCCAGATCCCACAGACTGAAAACCTTTCTTAAAGAACCCACAGATCCTATTTAACACGACAATGACGTGACCTCATCCTTACTACCCCAATGCCCATCTCTAGCATACAGACGACCCGCTAATCCCAAAATCTTCTGAGAACCACCAACCCTTTGGTGCCCCCCCCCCGACAAATTTCCTCATATTTCCGCTAATGGCAACCGTCCCCGATGTAACACATGTCTACTTATCAGAGCTGCTCCCCTTTCCCCACATCCCCTCATTGCCCCCTCACCTCGTTCCCACGCTAATCGCCTCGCAAAAAACATTATTTATATTTTGTCAGGCAAACAATGCACTTCATTTTACATAGGCGAATGCATTACCCCCTTATCCATTCGAATGAACAATCACCGCTACTCTTGCGATTCTGCCTCATATTTTTCTCTTCCTGTCCCTTCACACGCAAATTCCCACAACCTTTCATTCGACCAGTGTTTGATCTTAGCATCCTAGAATCCCTACCCGATTCAGCCACCAATATAGAAATAGGAACTGGAGAATCTGCATACACGATACCAGCCTATCGTATACTAGCTTTCCGATCTTTTACAATTCCCACCCTTAACCGCCATCTTTAATTTCCCTCCCATCATTCGCCGCATCGTCCCCTTTCCCCCAGACCCCTAACTTCTCTCTTAAAATGTTCCGTCTTACTTGAAGAAGGCCTCGGAAAAGGCCGAAAGCTCAAATAATCTAATACAGGTACAGGTCTAATACAATACCTGTATGTGATTGTCCTTTTAAGTGTTATCTATTTTATTTGTCTTCTATTGTGCCGTCCAAATGTTATATTGCTCTTGTGAGTGCTTCAACATCATCGAGATTATATAATACCTTGATAAATAAAAATATATATATATATTATACATATATATATATATATATATATATATTTATCAAGTAGCCTACAATATTTTCGTTACCGTATCTCAACCCTATTTTATCGTTCTTCTTGTTATTAGCACCTCGTCTCACATGTACATGGAAGAATATGCTGAGATACCTCAATGCATATCGATTTATTTAACATTACTTCCATTGTTTGAAACATTTCGCTTATTAATTGATATAAGGAAAGCAATAGATAGAGCATATAATAGTTGCAATATAATGCAGTTACGTAGATAAAAAAAATGGCTGCAAATTAGGCCAACTCTAACATACAATTATTTGTCGTGAGACTAAGATGAAGAAGATTCTGGCTCTTTATCGTTCAAAGGAATAATGGCTTGTCGAAACAGTTTCACAGTCAGTCGTTGCCTAAACCTCCACTCAAGATCCCTCATAGCGTGGCACTCTTCAAGCGTGGCATGCTCAGCTTCCGCCGACTGAGTGTTAATTGCGGCTCTTTTGAGCGAGATTGTAAGGCCCTCGTCACGAAACCGTTGGTGCCAACTGCACGATCCCGAAGGAAACGGCCCGAAGACTGCGGGACTCTTGACAGTCGGGAAGGAGAGATTCCGAGAGATCACCGACACGAATGCCGACCTCGCCCTTGATGGGGAAAATTTCCATTTGTGCAACGCGGATTGGCAAACATATCTCTGAGGTGATTATAGGATTTCCCAGGTGTTCATATTCCGCGCTGCTCATTTCTTCAGAAGGTGGGTTTTTTTGACGTACTATATTTCGCTCTCATGGCGTTCTCCCTATGGAGTATTCCTCTCGATACTTCAGCGATGCCAAACTGATGAGGAACACCTTGCGGTCAACGCACGAAAAGGCAAAAGGGTGAGGAGTGAGATGTCCATCGCTTTCTCCCCGCCCCCTCCCAATAGTGATTACCCTTCTCCACTCGCACCTCGAGTACCCATGACGATCTGAACTGAACACTTTTTTAATTCCTCCCCGTCGAGCCGTGTTTGAAAGAAATAAGTGGCTCCTTGTCATCGCGTGGCCGCTCGATTACAACTCCCTCGATTCGCACTTCGTGAGAAGTGTGCGCGGGGCTTGAAGTGTACTTCGCCAAACGCGCATAAAGCAACCGCGACATGCGCACTGCCCTGCGCCCAAGGAGGGGAAGCGGCGCAGGCGGAGATGGGAGGGGGAGGCGTGGGGGGGACTGCACGGCTCCGCGTTTCACTGCTCAAGTAAAGGGTACGGTCCGACCCTCCCCCTTGAGAAGACGATTCCCCCCCCCACTGGCGATCACGCCTCTTTCTATCCAGGGACCATGGATACGGGGGCGGGGGGTTGAGGGGGTTTAAATTGAAGATTAAGTCCCTTGAATTGAACGGACTCCGTCGTACCATGGTGGGAGAGTGATCAAAATATCATGGAAATAAGAAAAGTGAGAACCCTAGAGCCGAGAGAAGTTTAAGATGTAATTTTTCCCCTGAAATGACAAGGGATCAGAATAACTGCCTGCGGGAGCGCTAATAATTGTGTCATTTCAATTAATTTGAATTTTTATTCTATTTTATTCAGCACGATTTTGAGAATGTATCTTGAGTAACTCCTTGGAACGTAGGTGCGATGACTCTCGTATGTTTCAACATAAATGTAGATTAGTAAAACGTTGCCATGGTAAACTGTGAGTTGTATCCAAATTATTAGAGTAGCTGGGCTGGGAATCACTCACAGAGCGAAGGTTAAATTACAGATTAAATCTCTTGCATATATTGGAAGGATGATTGCGTCTTTAGCAGTGATGTTGAAAATTAATTATTTTCGCTATCGTACTACGGTGGGTGAGTTAATTTCAATAATATTAGAGAGATGAAGTGTAGAACAGATAGATTTAAGATGTAATTTTTCACGAACTATAAGGGATCGGAATAAAGTTGTCCGACCGCAGTAGGGGTAAACATATTCGAGTTAAAATTAGTTTATTGTGAATTGTGACCCCCTGCCACACACCCTAGCGGTGGCTCGCAGGGTACAAAAAAATACTAAAGCACATTTGACTATGTTGACTTTGGTATCTTAGACCATCTTGCTCTCATCTTTTCTGTAAACATAATTGAAAAAAACAGTCAAAATAATGATAGGCACCACAAAGAAAGGATAACTTTTAGATCTATGATCAAAGATGGTCCAATGTAATTTAAATGCACTGAAATAAATTCTTAAAACTAAAAACTCTAAAAACTTCCGAAGTATAAATAAGGTGCTAGTTAACTGTTTTGTAGAATTTTTCCATTTACTGTTTTAAACAAAGGTACCCGCTAAATAAAGACAACTCAACTTGTTTAATGATTTATTGTTTTCAACGATAGCAATATTTGAAAATTATCTCCACTCAATGGCCTAAGGTGAATAAATCTCCATGCTTAACAACTAATTACCAAGATTTAAAAATAATTTATGGATATTAGATAACTGGAGAGAAAAGGAATCTAAATTCAAGTAATCAATGGCAATGTGGCAAGTGGGTAAAATATGAAGGTGAATTAGCATCAATCATATGAAAAGAGACGTATCATTTGGCGAAATTGACATTCATTTCATCTAGACTATTGATGATATCCTCGGTCTTCTAGATGAATCTTACAGGAATCCTGAGGATTTTGTTAAAATCTTAAAGTAAATCACAATTCAGTGGAAACTAGAATAACCAAAAAATATCGTAAAAGCTGTCAAAAAGTTAAGCTTTTTAAGCTAAAAACAGCGGAGAGGTCTATGAAATTTTTAATAATTTGCTGGAGGAAACTATTGAAAATACTGCGCAGCCATTGCCATTGTTATAGGTAAATGTCTCAGTTTTGGTTAATTTCCAGAGTTGTTTGAGATTGTAAAGTAAATCATTTACACTAAAGAGTGACAGAAATAATAGGTCAAATTATCGACCTATATCATTAATTTCGAGCTATCTTAAAACAAAGTGCAATGAAATTTTAATCTTACAATTACTTTGAAGTCGACTACTCTCTTTTTCGCTCCCAGTTTAGTTTTCGTTTTTGAATGTCGACTACACCAGTAATAATAAATTTAACCATAGATATAATCAATAAGTTTTAAAAAGTAAACATTCCAAATTAACGCAATGTCTAAACAAAGCATTTGATTGTGTCTCTCAAAATGTACTGTTCCAGTATCATGGTGTCGTGGGGCAGCTTTCTCATCCGATGAAATCATATTTAATGAATAGGAACCCATGCGTGTTTTATGGTGAAGTGTGTTCAAAATTTGGTGACGCAACATCTGTTTCATATGGTGTTATGCTGATAAGATAAAGGAGATCCACTCCATATCTGTAGCCCAATATAGATAGATATAAACATTCGTTCTTTCCTCGGGCAATAAGGAATCATAATAGTAAAAAGTTGAAGCCATTTTAAAAATGGAAACAACATCAAAGTTAAGAGGGAGCCAGATTAAAAGCTGCGCAAATATTTAGAGCACTCGTAGGTGCATGTGCTGGGTATATTAGTTATTTGTAAATGCATTTGCTAGTGTCTAAGTTAAAATAAGATTTGCATGGATATATACGCCTGTGTGTGTGTGAATTATAATTCTTTTGTTTAGCATGCAGTTGCATTATATTTTACGGGTAGTTTCCTAACATCCCCTGTCACACGCCCTCGTGGCGGCTTGTGGGGTAGGTAGATATAGATGGTGTGCTCCAGGGATCGATATTAGGTCCTTTTTTATTTCTCATAATGATAAATGATTTACCCAGGAAAGCCAACTTTTACTCAATGCCATTTAAGAAACACTTCATTTATTAATAATGCAAATGAGTAAGATCAAGCGAAAGATCTACTTATTTTCAGGGCAGACCCTGTAGAAAGTACCTCTTATCCAGTGCCATGGCACGTGCCGGCGTAGCAAATGAGCGCGCGTCCCCACCTCCTCTTGCTACGCCATGAACACTCAGTCATTGGCTGCTTGCTCTCTCATCCTCTCTACAAGAAGTTTCCAATGAACAAGCGAAAAGCAAATCTAGCCAATTTACAGATGAATGTAGAAGTCATACATACCTCAATTCCTTGTAAGTTTTTAAACGTTTTGGCAAAATAAATGAGAATTAAAATTCATAGCGGTAAACGACACCTTCATATTGCAAGAAACTGCGGGAGATACCGCGACAGTAACTTTAAACGTAATCTTTCGCTAAATGTGCATTACATTGCAACAACTTCAGAGTGTAAAAATCATTCGCCTTGACTGGGATTCGAACCCGGATCCCAGCTCCCGAGTGCTTTAGTCAGTTAGGCTACCGAAGCTAACAGGGCGCCTCGGTAGCTCCAAGCTTAACTGGCTTAAGTACTCGGCCGGACTTCCAGGTTCGAATCCCGGTCAAGGTGAATGATTTATACACTCAGTAATTGTAGCATTGTGATACCTTCATAATTATTTACCGTTACTATGTGCTTGCTCGCTTGATTACCTAAATTACTGCCATGGTGACAGTAACTATTGATGCTTCGAATTACATAGCACAGATTTAATACAAGTCCACTTCTTATTCTAAAAACATCCGAATCTATTTTAAGTGTCGCTTGGTTCCGGCTATTGCCTTAGTTTTCTGTGGAAAGTTGACAGGATTCGGAACGACGATATGCTGCGCTGAGAGCATGCACCAGCACTAAATTGTAACGGTATGTTTAGCCTCCTGCAAGCCACCGCCAGGGTATCTGGCAGGGGGTGAATACGCACCAGACTAATTTTGATACAAATACTATATTTTCACCCAAACCGCGGTCGATCAATGTTATTATGATCCCCTATTGTTCGTGGAAAAAATGACATCTTAAATCTATCTATTCTACACTTAATCTCTGTAATTATATTAGCATGGTCTCTCCTACCATAGGACGATGGGGGTAGTATCACATTTTAAACATCATCGCTAAAGAGACATACTTACAATTTATGCTATCTGCAATTTTACCTTAGCTCCGTGGGTGATTCCTAGCCTAGCTCCTAATTTTGATACGCTATTCATTTTATCTTAACGTTTTGCAAATCTGGGCCCTCTACGCTGAACGCGATCCAATTCGGCCATCCATCCAACTTCGTGAGGATCCTATTTACTAGCAGTATATTCTAAAGGAGGCTTAGCCAGCAAAAGATGACACTTCTCTTTGATCATTTCATCACATTTGCCTCTTCTAATAAATCCTCATTTTTTGTTAGCTTGTCCATATATTCCCCGTATGTTTCACCCAGGAGAGGTCGTGAGTGAGGGTAACGCCTAGGTATTTAATCGAGTGTACACATTCCATTTTGGTGATTCCAATGCAGTTGATTTTCAAGAGGGAATTGCTCTATTCCCAGAAATTCAGCACTACCCACTTTTATACGTTTAATTCTAATTTCTATCGCCAAGTGTCACAACAGCGTTGTATAGCGTTTAGGTCATCCGCTAAATGTCATGTGTCCTCGGGATTACCGCTATCTCTGTCAACAACTGCAGCGTCGGCAAATAAACGTATCTTACTAGTGACTACGGAGTCAATAAAGTTAACGTTAAGTATGAACAAAAGAGGTCCGGGAACACTTCCCAGGGTAGTGGTTGGTAGTGTACGATTGGTAGTAGAACGGTAGTAGTCGTTGGTAGTGAAAACGAGGCATTAGAATGCGTATATCCGATTGGCCACTCACATTATCAGTTTCCATTTCCAACTCCCCTGAAGAACATGCCGTCTTCTTGCCCGATTTTTCCCTCCCGTGTGTGTTTTCTTAATCTGATTTTTACGTCTATCGTCACCTAGTTCCTGCTGGCGCGATGACCTATCGAAAGCGAGAAATTAATCCTGCAAATAAAAGGAAAATTGTTCACACAGGGAATCCCCGATTATCATATCCGCCGAATGCCGATCCGGATATGAAGTTTCCCACTTGTGCAAAAAAGTCGGTCCTTAAATGTTTCTTTCAGAGTTACTGAAGATATTGAGTAATTCGCGACTTTTTCTCGATTTTCCGAACGGCTATTCTGAATGGTAAATATCGAGAGATTTTATAAATAGTGATTCCCATGGACGAGAAGATGTTGACTTAACGGTTTCCAAGGTTCTAATTATATTATTTCTGTTATCTGATAGCTCTATTTCGCAATATCATCCAGAATATGTCAAGAGTTAGTTTGTTTCCTGTGACTGTTTGAAGTGGGAGTTGTGAATGCAGACGGTATTTACTATGGTGACGAAATTAAAAATATTTAATTCATTATGAAGTTAATGAATAAATTTTTAATTATTTTAAAGTTACAAATTTGTGAAAACTCAAATTTCTACCTTTTACGTTATCTTTAAATTGGATTAAATTTATTTGGAAAGCGATACCCATGGTGGCATTGTCCTTGACTCGAGGAAGACCGCGAAAATTTTGTTTCGACACTTTTTTACGTTCTAAGGTCGGTGATGTTAAAAAATTATATTACATGCTTTGGTGTGTAATATAAAAAAAACCACACACACAGTAATCAACACTTCGACACTTTTTTACGTTCTAAGGTCGGTGATATATACTGAAAAAATTACATTGCGTGCTTTGGTGTGTAATTTAAAGAAAACCACAAACACAATAATCAACTTTAATCAACGGTACAGTAGGTGACAGCAGAGTTCACCCAGGACTAAGCCCGACGGCGTGTGAAATTCACACATCAGGGTAGGGGGGCCAGGTCCTTTCCCTGTGCTGGTTATGGTTTCCCTGGAAGATCTGGTACCCGAAAAAATCACATAGCTTGGGTGTAGCTGCAGGTGCCCAGAGTGCCTTGCCCGGGAATCGAACCCAGGACCCTCCGGTCAGCAGTCCAACGTTCTACCTACTGGACTACCGCGACCCTGGTGTCTAGAGTAATGTCATATTAATTATTTCCGGACATCATTACTCGAGCCAAATTTTTAATGATAAAAAAATCCATGCTAAGACAAGTAAATGCATTGGCATGACGGTGATTATTAAACTATTCAACAATAGTTTTCACTATTCTACGTTACAAAAATATATGTTCAACCCAGTTGAAATAATTAAGCATGCCTGAAATAGGTTTATCCTCTGACGTAGACGTCCATTTAAATCAGCTCTTGGATTTAACGAGGCATTGTAAAACTGTGCATTAGACACAGCTATCGTCTTCCGCCAAGAGTCCTCAAACTCCCACTGGGTTTTCCGGCCTTTTAATTGCTTCTGCGGACATTCTTCTATCCAGAGGGTCAGACGGAACCCGCCGGGGTCGGGGACGCCGTCGTCGCGTCGCCGTGACTTCTGCGAAACCCGGCTGCGGTTGATTCCAGAGAGAACAATAAAGTGCGCACCGTCTCAATTAAGGGGCAGTATGAAACCCCTGCCCCCCCACATCCTCCCGCCCCTGAGATACGGATCTGCCCCGCCGCGCCCGGATGCGCTCTGCCCGAGGCGGACGAGAGCAGACATGTTTCCCGGGGACGATACTCCGGAGCCCATCGAGTTAATAGCACGCGTCGCCTTAAAACGAAATTCTGTCCGGGCCCTTAGGAAAATGAAGGGCCTCCCCCTGCCGGCGTCTCCCTGGAAGGCATACTACGGACAGGTGGTCGCCAAATTTTTCGGGTTGGATTTATTTGGATGGGGTGACGGCTCACTTTACAGAACCTCTTGGGCGTGGAAGTTTTTCATACAAGCCAGCTGGGAACATTTTTTTCCTGAGTAACGCCGAGTAAAAAATATATTTATTCGTCTTCTTGAACCGTTTTTTTCAATAATGGCAGTGCTGTGGGACATACCTTATTAACATGGACCAATGGTCCTAGGGAGAGTTGATGAGGAGTTTAAAGAGAGATGCTTTCTTTCGTTGGTTAGGCCTCATTTAGAATATTCTATTAGTATGAATGGGATCCTCACGAAGTTGGATTGATAGCAGAATTGGATCGCGTGTAGCGTAAAGGAGCTAGATTTGTGTAACGTTGTACAAAAAACTGAGTAGCGTATCCAAGATATTAGGGCAGCTACCCTGGGAATCACTCACGGAGAGAAGGTTAAATTACAGATATAACTCTTGCCTTGGATTGGAAGGATACTTTTTAGCGATGATGTTGCAAATTTATTATTACCCCCATCGAGCTATGGTAGGTAGGAGATATCATGCTAATAAATTTAGAGAGATCAAGTGAAGAACAGATAGACTTAAGATGCCATTTTTCCCACAAACGATAAGGGATCGGTATAAAGTTGCCCGACAGTGGTAGGGGTAAAAATATTCGGGTAAAATTTAGAATGGTGTGTTTACACCCCCTGCCACGCACCCTAGCGGTGGCTTGCAGGGTACTAAAAAAATGAGAATAAAGTTAAAACTTTCATATTTTTTACCTCGAAAATTCTTGGATACAAAAGATTCTCAGTAATATTATTTTCATATGTACTCTTCATGGTGTCCAATAGAAATGTTCCATTACTTTAAAATTCCACGATAACTCGAGAAATGCCGTGAGTTTAACTGTTACCAAGGCCAATGGTATCTTAGTGTACCTGACCTGGTCTAGGAGAGCCTCTTAGAGAATTATTACTGTTTAGGAACTTTCTAGTTCCCTTGTAAACTTGTTGGAGACAGGGAGATAGTCATCAATTTTTATTCATTGATAAATTTCAGTTCATCCCGACCCTCCATCCGCTACTCGCACTTGAGCAGGCTGAGATAACTACGTCAACGAAAATACCCCCTGATCCACTAAGAAGGTGCGTGGCACAGGGTTCGAGCACTAGGTGGGAATGTGAATAAAGGAGGATACATGTACAGATTTCTCCTTCCCCTAGAATATTCTCATAGTTTCCCCAAACAGTAATTAATTCTACACAGATCACCCTATCGAACGCCCTCTACAAGGTATGTTACTTACACTGAAAAAAAAGAAATTCTATCTCCATCGCGGTCGGATACAGTTAATCTGATCCCTTATCGTCGTAGGAAATATTACATCATAAATCTATCTGTTTCACTCTTTATCTTCATAATTATATTAACAGATTGGGATAATCATACCTTTCCAACATCATTGATAACAGGTAAATAGCTAAACATATTTTACAGGAAGTAATTAAGTGTGACAGGGTTACTAGAGAAACTAGGAAAAGAGAATTTAGACTTTCAGCTCGGTACAAGACGCCTGAGTTTACCTGTGATATGTGTACCAAAGATGGAATATTTTGGGTTGCAAGCGATAGCGGAAAATCAAACTACCCAAATGAAATGTGATGAAAATGAGGGAAAGTAAAAAGAAACTGTGACCAAATAAAGCCATTATAATCTGAAATCCCAGGGGCGAACGCATCACTTCCATTGAATTTACTCGATAAACGATGGTGCCCTGACGCCCCCTGCCACACGTCCCTGTGGGTGATTCCAGGGTATAACGTACGTGCAACTGTCTCGCATTGATCGTTGGGCCTAAATTGCTACTTTCAGCCTATTTCCCAGCCTGTTGCCTATTTCAGCAACCTCGACGGTCGACCATTGTGCCTTGCGAATGTTCGTAAACATTTTAAAATAGCGCAAAACGACGTTGCTGAGGCAATCATCGTGTGATATTGTAAAATAATTGAATGCTTTCAACCAAAAAAATTCGAATTTTTTCATTTGTTTTTAACACATAAACAGTCTCGCGAATTTTATTATAAATGCATTCGGGGCACCCTCAGCTTCTCCCAAGCTGAGTGATTTTTCGGGTACCAGAACTTCCTGGGAAACCATGGCCAGCCGACACAGCGAAAGGAACTGCCCCCCCCCCTAATTACCCTGTAGATGAGTGAATTTCACGCGCCGTCAAGGGCTTAGTATTGGATTGGATTGGATGGCACTCAGCCATCACCTAGCAAACCGACCTTCGGGTTGATTACTGTGTTTATGGCTTTTATGGTTCATCACAGATGTTGTTGGTTCTCACAAAAAGTCTAAATACTTGAGTGGAATGAACATAGGCATGGGAGACACCATTAGGAGGCGAGAAATGGGAGGCGTCTCGGGGAAATCGCTCGTATCTGACCAAGGTTTGAGAATTCCGCGTTTTGTCAATGGGGAAGTTATGTGCCGCAACGGCGACCGATAAGGTTTTAGGGCTTCATAATCGGCCGACGTCGATAAGGGAGGCACGAGGACGAACGACGGAGGCGATTGGGTTTTCCCGAAGGCGCCCGAGGGAGGTACCAAGCGAGTGAAATCGCATCCAAAAGCTCCAGGGACGGACCGGACTCGCCCTGCCACCACCCGCATGTTCGCGGGAAGTGGAGGAGGTACACAAAGGCAAACACCGCCGCCCAGGAAGCGGCGAAGATATGAATTCTTTCCGAGGAATGGGGTTTCTCCTGAGGCGGGTCGTTGTGAAAAGTTGATACCTTGGGTTTTAGTGCGTTCGTGGAAAGGCTGTTTTAAACATCGCGAGGATTTCTTCTTTTTGGGGAGGGGAGGGGGGAAAGAAAAATATAATTGCCTCATTGGAGAGTTCCATCGCTAACCAGAGGAAAATGTCAAGGAGTGGGACGTGACGATGGTCACCCGGCGGTTCCCCCTCGGGAGGTCGTCAACCAAAAGGATGTGCGATCCAGGAGGGGACCCAGTAGGTGACAATTGCAAGTCCGGAGCTACTTCTGATCCATTTCTTGCATATCCCTCTCGACTTATATTCGACGATTTTTTTCCTCCAACCGAATAATATGGGTTTAATGAAACGCATGAGTAGTCTCTGCATTCGGTGGTTTAGTACTACAATCTTATTTTTGAACCACAACGCAATAATTTCAAACGCAATAAATTCAAAAAAGCCGCATCGCCTTCATTGATAGTCGCGTCATGTTTTCCTCCGGGAAGGAGTCAGTAGTCGTGGAACCTTAAGTACTGACACCTTTGACACATGCAGTTGTTCATGAATAATTTTCCACACGCTGTCGTCTTCGTCGACCTGAGACCAACCCTCCGATCTTGCAGGACTCCCCTTAACCGATCTGGGGTCCATTACACGGCGGAAGCGGCGAGTAAGGTAGCGGATAGGATACTCGACCACTGTAGGCCTTTTTTAGGATAGAGGGCAGGTCACTTAGTGGGTCAATAACACCTGGGGATAGCGCGTATAATATTATTAATAAAAATATAAAAGTCACCGACAACAATGGCATTGATTTAGAAAGACATGTGACACGCACTTCCCCACAAAGGCGTCCTAAACTACAGTCAGGCACAAATAAGGACGTTATTCAACATCAAAATAATTTAAATATACTTGCTATAAATTGCAGAAGCCTCAAGAACAAATCAGCGGATCTAGAACACATAATCCAAACTTATTCCGCTGATATAGTATTAGGCACAGAGGCTGTGCAATGACATAAACGACCAAGAAATTTTCCCAATAGATTTCAAAGTTTACCGACACGATAGAGATACAAGACCCGGAGGAGGGGTTTTCGTGGCAGTTAAAAGTCATTTTGAAAGCAGGCAAGTTTCATTTGAAAATAATAACATAGAAAGTGTTTGGTGCACCTTAATACGGACCAATCAACCCAACATAAATTTATGCTCTTTCTACAGACCTCCAGACTCAGATTTGAAAACACTTCACACCCTCAACGATCAAATTTACAATTTTACACGTAAATATAATAACAGCATAAACATAATTGGTGGCGACTTTAATCTCCCTGGTATAGATTGGGACAACAATATCGTTAAATCCGGGACCCGCGATCGCGAATCTTGCAATTCCATGATAAAATTGGTTCAAAGAAACTCCCTCCATCAAGCAGTATGCATGCCCACCCGTGGAAAGAACATATTGGATCTATTTCTTACAAACACGCCTGAACGTATTATTAGTGTATCAACTGACGAGGGCTTGAGTGACCATAAAGCAATTAATGTCCACTTGGACATAGAAATAAAAATGATTGTTAAACCAAAAAGAAAAATTTATAATTACCATAAAGCAGACTTTGAATCTTTTGCCAATCAATTAAACTCTTCACTACCCGAGTTCAAAACCCGCTTAAGTCATGTCAACGTGGAAGAAACTTGGACAGAATTTGTCAATATCATGCAAAAAGGAATCGTAGATTTCATACCAATAAAATACGTTAAAGCAAATCGCGACCCCAGGTGGTACAATACAGACGTTAGAAAAGCCCTTCGAAAGCAGAGAATGCTACACTCTAGGGTAAAGAGGGCAGGCGTGAACACACCATCCCCTGAGAATAAACAATTATGGGACACATATAGATCCTCTAAAATTGAAACCAAAACACAATTACGTAGCGCTTTACTGGACTTTAAACGAAAAGTACTTTGCGAGCACTTGGACACTGACCCCAAAGCTTTCTGGTCATATGTTAGGGAAGTAAATGGGAGTAAACAAACCGTGGCTTGCTTAAGGGATTGTAGCAATATAATTCATACAGACAGTGAAGGTAAAGCTAACATCCTTAATTCATTCTTCCAAAGCGTTTTCTCGAATGATGTTGCCACCGCATATCTCCAAGAAACAATACATACTCCACCCATGGGAAAAATAACAGTGGACCAACAAGTAATTCTAAAATTGCTTAACGAGATTAAACCCAACAAATCCCCGGGTCCCGAAAATATACCAGCTAGGGTGATAAAACATTTAGCTCCACACATTGCCCCGTACCTTGAGTTTATATTTAACAAATCCCTCACAGAGTGCAAAGTACCTAAGATTTGGAAAACCGCGCAAATAACGCCTATTTTTAAAAATGGTGACAAGGAGGATCCCAGTAATTACAGACCTATATCTCTCACTTCCATCTGTTGCAAAATCTTAGAGCACATAATTTTCAGTTCAATAATGAGACACCTTGACAATATTAACTTTTTAAGTGACAATCAACACGGATTCAGGAAAACCCGCTCCTGCGAGACCCAATTAGGATTATTTACGCATGATTTACTTTTATCTGGTGAGAGAGGTAGGCAAGTGGATGCCATCTTCTTAGATTTTCAAAAGGCATTTGATAAGGTCCCACATGGTAAACTCATTCATAAATTAAAGGTCGCGGGTATAAACAAGGGCGCCATAAGTTGGGTTAAAGATTTTCTTTCAGAGCGGGAACAGAGGGTAGTCCTTGATGGCGCTAGTTCCGACAGCGTTCGAGTCACGTCGGGGGTACCTCAGGGAAGTGTGATCGGGCCGTTGCTTTTCTTGATTTTTGTTAACGATTTGAACCGCGAAGTGAAAAGTAAAATTAGGATGTTCGCGGATGACACGGTGATCTATCGGGAGATATCTGGGGATGAGGATCGTTTTATTCTAGCGCAGGATTTAGATTGCATTACTAAATGGTGTTCTAACTGGGGATTGACTCTAAATTATAATAAATGTTCAGTGGTAAATTTCTTTAAAAGATCAATGGGATTTGCTTACAAATTAGCTGGAGGTGACCTAGCAGTAGTTGATACGGTACAATACCTAGGTGTCACATTCACAAAAGGCTTAACTTGGGGAACTCACATACGTAAAGTCTGCGGTCAAGCATATAAAAAATTGGGATTCATTAGACGCATTGTCGGCAAAAGTCACTCGAAGGTCAAGGAACGTTGTTACAACGCTCTTGTAAGGCCTCATTTAGAATACGCATGTAGCGTGTGGGATCCGAGTGAAAAAGGTCTCATTCGGGAAATTGAGAAGGTTCAACGCCGGGCAGCCCGTTTTGTAAAAAATTCCTACGATAAAACGCAAAGCGTCACCGAAATGCTCATGGATTTGGGGTGGGAATCATTGGCTGAGAGACGATTCAATGCAAGATTGAAATTATTAAATAAATTTAGATCCGCATGTTTCAGCACCGAGGTCTCGCAAATTATTCGTACTCCTACATACATTGGTCGCTTGGATCATGCATATAAAATTCGGGAAATATAGTAGATGCCAGAACTAGCCGACTCAAGGACTCCTTCTTCCCACGGACAATACGGGATAGCAACTGCAGGGTTATAGATAGCAAAAATTCCACTTGCCACCCTCAGCGTCTAAAAAATAATTAGTTGTATTTAAATGCATGCTCTTCCACTAACCTTATGTGTTTTGCTATAATAACCCATTCTTTCCGAATGACCTCATTAGTGTTCTGTTCATCTGTTTTTAAGTCTCCCTTTCAATCCCTCGTCCCTCTCCACGGGGGAAATTCCTGCTACCTGCAACGTTGGGTCGCATTCCATTCCTTTTACAGACTCTTTGGGGGTAGAGTGTTTCGTGGTGCATTTTCATGTGGCAGTGATGTTTCAATTTCTTGCTTGTTGTGTCCTGGCTTCCGTGTTGTAGGATGGCTTTCGTGCTGCATCATGGGGTGCAGTTTTTTAGTTATTTTGCGGTATATGTGTTTGCATGAGTGTGTGCGCTGCTGTGGGTGTAATTTTCCGTGTTGTTTTTTTGCATGAGGTATTTTTCCTTTTTACGGTTGGTGACCTAACACCCCCCGCCACACGCCCTTGCGGCGGCTTGCGGGGTATTATGTAGATGTAGATGTAGATAATTTCAGAGTGTAAAAATTATTCGCCTTGACTACAGGGATTTGAACTCGGATCCCTTAATGCCCAGCCGAGTGCTTTAGCCAGTTAAGCTATCAAGGTATCCTCTTAAACTCTCAAATTTTGGGGGCTTTAAAGGAACAAGATGTTGTGTCGAAATGCCGTACATACGATGCCACGGGCATTCGCAGTCGTGTGCGATGCGCCACAGTCCACGAGGTCAAAGCCAACTTTAAACATGGTGGTGTTTTACCTTTGACAAATTCCATGAAACTGCGGGAGATACCGCGACAGTAACTTTTAACGGAGCCATCTGCTAAATGGGCGTTTCAATGTAACAATTTTCTGATGCGGATGACTCCGCTAAAGGTCATTGTCGCGGAATATCCCGCAGTTTCTTGGAACTTATTTTTCCATCTAGGTAATTACAACACTGCATTTCATGCGACTAAACCAGAGGGAAAATCCCTGCTTAGAACAATGGAGAGGAAAACTGAAGAGAACTTAGGATATGACCAACTTAGATTCAGGAGAAGAAAAGGTGCGAGAAATGCGATTGGTGCTTTGGGGCTCACCGCAGAGGGCATGCTGGATGTTTGACTCGATGTGGACTTCATCGAGAAGGAAAATGCGATAGAGAGACTTGAGAGAGACTTTCAATAGAGAGACTTGGAATGCACTTAGGGAAATTCTTATTCTCAAAATACAGACAGGCGTGTGATAAAAAAGCTATTCACTGCACAAAAAGGGTAGAACGAGTGGAAGAAGAAGAAGAAATCGAAATTAAGGAAGATTGGTACAGAAAACATAATTAAATCTTTTCAGGCGTAACTTTGTAGAGTTGTTCGATAATGATTAACATACTAAATATTTGTAATCCCACACAGAACATTAAGTTAATTTTTTACGTGGAATTACAATTTGTTTATCATGACATTATTCATAATTGGTACAGAAGTGAAGCGAGAACTCTGACCTAATGCCATTTCCATTTACTGAGTCTGCGGAAAAGTTGATGAGACTGACCGTATAAGTAAGGCAAGCAGTTGGAGTCGAAGTGAAAATCGATACATATGCAGCCAACCAAATAATAATTACCGATTCGGAAGGATTACAAAACACTTTGGAATACATAGAAAAGGTTGGTGCTGATTTTTAGCAGGGTGGTTAACATTGACTAGACAAAAATTTTTTGTCTGAAATTAGGCAAAAAGGAGGAAGATGTGAAAGTTGTATTGCAAGAACAGTCTTACAGCCGGTACATTCATCAGGTACTAGGTCAGTCTTATAATCAGTGACGGAAACTGTACGAAAAGGGTTACACACAATATCTCCATTGAGAGTTAACTGAGAGAATTTGTCAATTTTCCAGACAAGGCCTGATACATGAGGATTACCCTCACTCACGACCTCTCCTGGGTTAAACACATACGGGGAATATGTGAAGAAGCTAACAAAAAATTAGGATAATTAGAATGGTACCGGTTGAACTTGATGAAAAAGTCAGAGAGAAATGATATATTTCGCTGGTTAGGCCTCATTTAGAATATTCTGTAAGTACATGGGATCCTCACGAAGCTGGATTAATTGCCGAATTGGATCGCGTGCAGCGTAGAGGAGCTAGATTTGTAAAACATTGTTAAGATAAAGTGAGTAGCGCATCAAAATTCGGAGGTAGGCTAGGTATCACTGACGGAGCGTAGGTAAAATTGGAAGGATGTCTCCTTTGTGATGATGTTGAAAATGTGTTATTATCCCCATCGTACGACAGTAGGAGAGATCTTGTCAATATAATTTGAGAAGAATAGAAGTGCAGAACAGATAGATCTAAGATGTCATTTTTTCAGGAACGATATGGGAACAGAATAACGTTGTCCGACCGCGATAGGGGTAAAAATATTCAGGTGAAAATTAGTCTGGTGTGCATTTACCCCCTGCCATTGACCCTAGCGGTGGCTTGTAAAGTGCTGAAATAAAAAATAATTCAGGTGACGGGATTGATATCTGAAAAAGAACACTGTCAACCCGCGGAAAATACTTACAGAGGACCTTTTGGAGCGTGGTCCTGTGTAGTGTCGGTAGGAGAAGGGCGAAGGATATTAGGAAAGTTTTGAGATGTTTCTGTGAAGGGAGATGAAAAATATTAAAGGGATCAATAAATTGATGAATACCGAGTGTCTTAAAAAGGGTAGGAGAAAAAATACCTTTGATGAAAATGATAGCGAAGAGGAAGTCTACTAGCGTGGCGCAATACTGCTGAATGAATAGAATAACGTTGGAAACATTGATGGAAAGAGTGACTTAGATATGGAATGCTAATCATAGACATGAGTGGGATAGAGGACACCACTAAACGAATTAGGATTAAACGTAAAAGTCAGAGATTAGTGGAGGAAATTGAATAACTTTCCTGACTGTTCCACTCCGGAAGAATTAACAAAAATACATGATCAAACTTTTAATTTGAATTTTGGAGACTAATATACAAGGTTTGTATAAAAAGTATCGGTAACAATTTTTTTCCTGACGTGTATGTGAAGAGCTGAATTCAGACCGTCGGTTAAGTGTACGTATGATCGCAGATCGTATTGGCATTTATAAAATGATAATGCACACCATTATCGCTTAAAATTTGGCGATGCGAAAGATCTGTGCTAACCTCTTCACGAAGGTTTTTGACGTACGACCAAGAGAAAAGTTGTGTGGTAGAGAGAAGCGGAGTACAACAGTCACACTGAAAGGAGAAAAATTAGAGCGAGTGGAGTGGTTCACCTATCTGGCAAGTACCATCACATGGGAATGGAAGAAGTACTACAGACATCAAGCGAAGAAAGCTCAATCAAGGAGAGGATTCAGAGTGAAAATACAACTGCTGTGTTCAAAGAAGATAGAACTACAGACAAGGAAATAATAAATGAAAACATTCGTATGGAGAATGGCACTCTATGGAGCAGAAGCATGGACCATCGGAAAAGTAGACCAGAAAAGACTAGAAGCCTTCGAAACCTGGTGCTGGAGGAGGATGCCTAAGATTAAATGTACGGATAAAATAAGAAATGAAAAAGTATACAGAAGAATAGACGAAGAACGGACCATATGGAACACCATAGAGAAAAGAAGAACCAGTTGGATTGGCCACACCGAGGCACCATAGATCCGTGAAGAATATAATAGAAGGAAAAATAGAGGGAAAAGTCCCAAGAGGAAAGCCAAGGGATAGATGAATACATGGGACAAATAAAGAAGAAAGTATATTGTCAAAAATACCAGGAAGTAAGCTAGTCAGCATCAGATAGGGTAGGGTGGAGGGCTGCAGTCAATCAATCTTAGGATTGAACGACCAACAATGATGATGACAATCTCCAAGGTGTTCTCTACAATCTCAGTTCATGTGAAATTTTTGATCCATAACTGTTTTAATTTTTTCGCAATATTTGGTTATAAACTGTCAGGAAGGCAACGGGAATACACCTCAGTTATCTGCTACAGGGCTGTCATGCCCGACAGCGGAGGAGGCATGGTCTCCACGGCCTTCATCCTTGCACGAAATCCTTGCACAACCGAAATGAAAGTAGAGGAGGAGAGGACCCAGAAGAGGAATGTTTCGGATAATGAGAAGAGTTGGCAAATTCTTGCAGTTAGGCAAGAATCAACTTAAGGACGGGGAGGCTAGAAAAAAATCAAGAGGAAATAAGTATATTTATGGCAGTTTTATGTGAGTTGCAATGAAAAGTTAGCGGGGATTACTATAACGATAGCTACCGAGTCATTTATAGCATGGAGGAGAAGAACCAAATAAGGAGCAACAGTAGAATTGTGTTGGAAACTGAGAAGAAGTATAGTTAAAATAGAACGGTGGAGTGATTGAATTACATGAGTGGATATAATGCAGACCGAATCAATTCAGTGAAAATTCAGGTATACATGCCTACAAGGAGTCACCGCGAGAAAGAAGTTTGCGAAGGAATTAGAAGAAACAATTTACAACGAGCCAGATTGGAAAGGGCAGCCAATAACCAGAGAGGGCAGTTCTGCACGTCCAATCGGTGGACGTGACGGCGAACGCATGTTAGTACGTGATGACGGCAAGATACCGATCACAGCGGATCCACGCCCGGATGAAATGCACGTCAAAGAGCGCACTGAACCTTTGAGAATTGGATACTAGTGGGTGACATTCCACAGATTGCTAGCTGGGCTATTTTTTTAAAAACTGGATCGCATTCCGCATTAGAATTCTCATACTGGGAACAAAAGTTTTCAGAACTGCGGCAAACCACTCCCAAGGCCGTCGCGAAGACCACCCATGTCCAGGTATATAGTCTGTCTGTGAACAGGATTGCGGCAATGAAGCATTATGGAACACAAAAGAATGAATGCCGAAGAGAGATGGATAGGAGGGAAGGGATCTCTTTTACCTCCTGAGGCCCCACAAGGGAGAGCCCGCCCCTCGAACACTTTCCCAGAGCAATAAAACGCTTAAAACGGCGCCCTGCCTTCCCCCTTCTGCAACAATAGGCGCCCGCCACTCACCTGCTTGGCACCAGCCGGAAGAAGCGAGAATTTGACGTGGCACCGATTTTCGCATCGTCCGCAATCAATTGCTATCTTCCAAGTTCAACCTATCAGTTACCGTAACTTTTGTCTTGCGTTGGCCAATAGGAACGCTCTGTTTTTGCTTGATATTTTGTTTTGGACCTTCCATGGAGACGTCAAAATACTTGGAAGTATCGATTTTAAGTATGACTAAGAAATAACCGAAATATCCGAATAAAAAACTTTCTGCATATTAATTGATCCTTATGTACATACTGTTGTGAATTACAACTATTAATGTCAATTTTTTTTGTTTCAGCTAGCCGTAGACTGAAGTAACTCACAGTGTGGAGGAGAAAGTGGCTCTCAGTGTGATTAAGTTCCTTTATTCGAAAGGATACAGTGCCCGGCAGTGTGTAGAAAATTATTCACGAAGAACTGCACATGTGAAAGTTGTCAGCACGCTGGGTAGCACGACTACTGACTCCTTTCCAGAAGCAAACACGGCGTGACCGGCAATCAGAGCGATGTGGCTTTGACATTTTGCCACATCCTCCCTAGTCATCCGATCTCGCCGCTGGCGTCTTTTTCTCATTCCCAGAACTCAAAAATAATTATTGCGGGGTAGGAGATCCCTTCCCGCATGACCGTAAACCACAGATGAAAACCCTTCCCGCATGACCGCATTAGAATGTCATTAAATAATATCAGTATTGCTTGCTCCGTTTTGTCTGTTTGGGACTCATTCCTACCGGTGTCCTTGGGGGAGGAGACCATTGTATGTTGCATGTCCATGTGGTAGTGGAATTTCCCTTCTTACTTGCCAAATTCTAGCTTACACGTTATCGGATAAGTTTTTTTACTGCATCCTAAGGTGCAATTGTTTGTCAGTTGATAGAATATATATTTTCATGGGTGTAATTTGAAAGGATTTTTGCATGAATGTATACGTCACTGTGGGCATAGCTTTGCATGGATGTGTTGATTTTGCATGTGGTTATGTTCCCTTTTACGGGTGGTGACCTAACCTTGGTGATCCTGCGGAGGCTTGCGGGTTATTATGAAGAGGTAGATGCATATGAGATTTCACAAATAATGACGCCTTTCACGAGGTGGAACAATGGTTTTCAGCGGAATCTGTTGAGTTCTATATACACGGCCTTCGAAAGTTCAAGAAACGCACGGTGAAATGCATAACTCCGAATGGTGAAAAGTCTTAGGGATGGCAAATAAAAATTTTAGTTTCCATTTCGATTATTTTTAGCAATAATTGAAAGATTAAGATATCCCCTCGTTTTTCATAAAAATAAATAGAACAATAGACGTATTTAGGAAAGGAAGGAGTAAAATACCAAAAGATTCCATTAAAACGATAATTTTCATATATTAAAAGATACTGAATTACTGAACATATCGATACAATGGATATCGAAGCTATAGAGACGTCCCGTAGGAATAAGCCCAATGTATTTCCTGCTCTGACAGACGCAAAGGATAGATCACGACCCCTATTACCATTGGCTAACTTTAAACAAATATTTTAACCGTTAAACTTGAGCCAAATCAATTTAAACTTCTTTTATTTGATGCGAGATTAGTATGAAAGTGATTCATTTGGATCTCCATCCAACATCTCCTTTGTCAAAAATAAATTCAACCAGTCGATGTGCCGTGTTTACAGGAGCGATGAATTACCGCATTAATCCACTGTTGTCGAATATCCTGGAGACTCTTCAGAAAATAAGAATTTCATCATTTTCCTCTTTCTTCAATACGATTAAGTTCGATTGGGATCCGACTTGCAATTTACGGTTAACTTTCCGAGCATCTCTCCCCCTCTCACCATCCCAGATCCCATCCCATCCAGGCACGCATGCCCATATCACCTCTCCGCGAATTCACATCTGTATTTACCCAATACCCCTCAAGCCGCCGCAAGGGCGTTTGGCGGGGGCTGTTAGGTCACCACCCGTAAAAGAGAATAAACCCACAAGCTAAACCAAAAAATTAATGCATATCTACGCCCACAGAGATGTATTCATTCGAAAACCTTTTTCACTTACTCACATTCAAATACATGTAGATGTACATATGCTATCAGCTAATGTACACATGCACCTACGAATATACATTTTGTCCACGCAAAGTTTCATATTGTCCTGACTTGTAAATCGAATGTCTGTAATATTTCTATTGTGACTTTGGTCTTTTACTATTATGATTCCTGATTATCCAGAGAAAAAAATGAGTATTTGTATTTATCTGTACCGGAAACTATCTCCCTTATCTTATCTTTGTGGTCTGATCTACTTAAATAGTGTGGGGCCATGATAATTCCTTTAGTGTCATTTTTAAATTCTTTTGTTCTGAACAATTCTTACATTTGCATCTACATCTACATAATACCCCGCAAACCGCCGCAAGGGGGTGTGGCGGGGGGTGGTAGGGCACTAGCCGTAATTAAGAAAAAAATCGCATGCAAACTCCACAAATTTATACAATCCACAAACAAAACATGGTATACATTCGTGCAATTTTCCTTAAAACCCACACATACTATGCAAACACACAAACTGCCAACTAAAATGCAAGTGCACCTACAAGTACGAGGGTCATCCGGAAAGTAGTACCCGTTCGTGAAATAAAGACACAAAAGTAAATATTAACAAACATAAAAAATTTTATTTGAAAGAGGATACTTTAAACTACTTCTCAACATAATCTCCAAGCAAATTAAGGCATTTGTCATAACGTGTGACAAGTTTCTGTATTCCTGCTGCATAGTCCTTCGCCGCCAGCTCATTGAGATACGCGAGGGACCCATCTTGCACAAATTTTTGCATAATGCAGATGGTGTTTAACAATTTCATGAACAATTGTTCGAGAAACATTGGGAAAATGCTCACAGATGTCATCAATTGTGACGCGCCGATCGTTCCTCACGAATTCGTCAACTGAGCTCACCAGTTGGTCTGTAATGACAGACGGTCTCTCCGAACGCTCATCGTCGTGTGTGTTCCCCCTCCCCATGTTGAAGTTGCGACACCACCGCCGAACAGACGACTCGTCCATTACATTGTCTCCATACACCTCCTTTAATTGGCGATGAATATCACATGGGCGAACGTTTCTTGCATTGAGGAATTTAATCACTGCCCTCACTTCACAACTGGCGGCGTTCTCAATTTTTTTAAACATTGTAAACAAACACAGAAACAACACAGGCAATGCTAGCGTCACGCAACTTGGCTCAGAGAAGGCAGACAAGCCACTGAAGCTATCTGACCTCGTCCAGCGGCTACTCGCGTCGTCAGCACTTCATGCGGCACGAACGGATACTACTTTCCGGATGACCCTCGTATATATCATTTATACTGACAGTGAGGGATAAGCTAACATTCTAAATGCATTCTTCCAAAGCGTTTTCGCGAATGATGTTGCCACCGCGTATCTCCAAGAAATTATACATACAGAACCCATGGCAAAAATAACAGCGGACGAACAAGGAATTTTCAAATTGCTCGATGAGATTAAACCCAACAAATCCCCGGGCCCCGAAAATATACCAGCTAGGGTGATAAAACATTTAGCTCCTAACATCACCCCATACCTCAAATTTATATCTAACAAATCCCTCACAGAGTGCAAAGTCCCTAAGAATTTTGGAAAACCGTGCAAATAACGCCTATTTTTATAAAAGTGGTGACAAGGAGGACCCCAGTAATTTTCAGACCCATTTCTGTCACATCTATGTGTTGCAAAATTTTAGAGCACATATTTGTCAGATCCATGATGAGATACCTTGATAACATTAACTTTTTAAGTGACAATAAACACGGATTCAGGAAAACCCGCTCATACAAGACCCAATTAGGATCATTCACATATGACTTACTTTTATCGGGTGAGAGAGGTAGGCAAGTGGATGCGATCTTCTTCGATTTTTAGAAGGCAGTTATTTGATAACGTTCCCCATGGTGAAATCATTCATAAATTTAGGGTGGCGTGTATGAATAAGGGCGCAATAAATTTGGTTGAAGAATTTCTTTCAGAACGGGAACAGAGGGTAGTCCTTGACGGCGCTAGTTCCGACAGCGTACGAGTGACCTGGGCGATCGACGTTCTTAAAGTATAAAGCGAACGGTAACTACGGCCGTATGAATATAATGGGAAGAGTCAACCCTAGCCGTACTCTTTTAAATCGGCAAAGGATGGGTGAGGGAAATTAGAGAAGATATATGCAGTAAATCAATAAAAATTATTTTAAAAAATAACTGAAAATAAAACTAATAATAAAAATAATTGAAATAAATAGATAACGCAAACGGTTAGAACAATGAAATGGAAAAAATGCAAATAAATCACGTACTATCTAGCTTGGATACACTATACAGCATTGATCCTTGCTAGTTCCAAGCACTCACACTCTATCTTAAAAACGTTCTTAAAGTCTAAGTATAACTTGTTCTCTTCCAATCTCGAGTGGTTCCCGCCCTAATTCCCTAATTGTAAGGTGGAAGAAGGGACTATTAGTCTCAACCTCGCCCAATTAAGTCGATAAATAAATAAATAATTCCCCAAAAAGGCCTGTCACACTCGCGTTTCTATTGAAAAAATTTTTGACGAATCTGGCGGATATTCTCTGGACTTTAACTGAATCTTTTTGCCAAATTTTCTCCCAAGTATCCAAAATACTTGCGGCATATTCCAAATGAGGCCTAACTAGAAATAGAGATATTAACACCTCTATTTTACTTTCTCATTACATTTACCCACCACCCGTTTAATGGAGCCGCGTTTCTTTCAAGCGAATCCGCATATTGTCCTGAAATGTGCTCCCCATGAAAGGTGTGGTGTTAGAACTACCCCCAAATATTAAACTTGATCGACCGTAGTTTGCCTTGAACCCTCTATTTCATATTTATGTCCTGCTCGCCACTTCCTTTCTTCCAAAATTTCAAAACTGCCTATTTGCCTATGTTAAGTACTAATCGCCACTCCTTGCACCGATCCGAAATTATGTCTAACTCTCTGGAGGGTCTCGCAATCTGATGGGTACCTTACTTCCCTGTACATCACCATGTCTTTAACAAATGATCCAAGGTTGCTACAAACGTGTGAGCTTTCGGCATTAATGAATAATATAATGAATAGAAGCGGCCCTATTACCCTTACCTAGGGGACGCCCGACGTAGCTGTTCATCAATATCCATTGAGCACAACGCATCGATGAGTACTATTTGTTTGCGATTTGATAAGAAGTTTCTAATCCAATTTATTACTTTCTCATTGACACCTCAGCATTTCAGTTTGTGTAACAATTTATTGTTCAGGACTTTATCAAAGGCTTTCTTGAATTCCAGAAATACTGCATTCACTTGTGTGTTTCTCCCGATCTAAGTATATCGTGATAAAAAGATCAAATTGTGTTTCGTAAGGTCTGCTCTTCCTACATCCATGCTGGTTGTGGCTTGGTGTTTCCCAACTATCGAGAGATCTCATCATATTACTGACAGCAATGTGCTCTAATATTTTACAAGAGATCAATGATTAAGAAATATATCGGTAATTGATTGGTTTCTCTCTAACACTGCCTTTATAGATGAGAGATATACATATATGGGCTAGATTCCAGTCGCAGGATACTCAGCCTTCTTCTATCGATTAAAGAAAAACACTTTCTAAAACGGGGCATAACTTCTGCTAATTCTTTCAATATTTTAGCAGGCATTTCTCCCGTACCTGGTGATTTGTTGGCTTTGATACTACGGAGCAGATGTTCTATTCCTTTCTTGGTTAGTGTTATGTCGCTCATGTGTTCCCTGGGTGGGTGTGGAATCTCGTTTGGGTCGCTTTTATCTGAATTGTAGACGCTCTGGAAAAACTTGTTTAAAATATTTGTCTTTTTCGTGCTGTCTGTATTAAGTTCACCGTCGCCCCCCCCCCCCCAAAGAATGTACAGTTGGTTTAGTTACGATAAATATGTAAAATAATTAAAAATGATTCAACCAGCACAGGTCACCCAAAAAACTTTTCATGTTTACTGTTCGTCCATGATGGTTATGCCAGAATCGGCGAGGTCCATTCACTCAAGGAAATCCATTGATTGAAGATAGGTTTGGGACTATCCCCAATGACTATTGAGTTCTAAGTGTAGGGCCCAGGCATACACATTTGTACATTCCAAAACCCTGACAGACACAACATTAAATATTCTTAAATAACTTATAATATACGACAGTAAATACACTAAAAAACTCTTAAAAAGTATACCTTCAATAAATCTTTATCTAAAAGATGTGTCATTTATCCGGTAAATAGTTACCCAAATATAAAAAACTAGACACAACTCAAGACCTCAGTATTTAAAGACAATTATATCGACATTCCTCTCATTCACATGTCACGAATATACCCTTTGCAAACTTATGTGCTTCCTCGAAGCTCTACCTTGAGTTTCAAGGAGGTTTCTACATCTACATCTATTTAATACCCCACAAGCCGCCGCAAGGGCGTGTGGCGGAGGGTGTTAGGACACCAACCGTAATTTAGAAAAGAAAAAAAACCGCATGCAAGAACCACAAATTCATACATGCTCAAAAAAAAGTTTCTGAAGAATAAATATTTTACACCACACAAGGTTTTATTCATTCACTATTTGCTTAACGCACAGGCTAGCATAGTTTTAAAATGAATAAATTTTTCATTCCAAATGACAGTACACAGACTCTATTTGTATATTTTTGTTTCAACAGATGTGGTGATTCATGCAAGAAACGTGTAACTTCGTACGGACATTTATCATATTGTAAGTTGGGAGAGTGGGTGGGGGGCTCGAATAGATAATCACCAAGGGGTACCAGCTGCCTTCGTCTGGGCACAACCCGAGGAAGGAAACAGTTGCCGCAGAGTCGCTGGGATCCGCGGGGATTTCCCGGCTGGGCGGACGGTCCCCTTCCGGTTGGTCGGTCCACCCCCCCTCCCCTCCCCCCACGCACCAGAGGGGGGGATTAGAGAGAATATTCTTCTGCTTGCCTGGCCAGCGGGGGACATAGGAGGGCAGAGTAGTGAGACCAAGTGTCCAACCAATTCATGGGCGCGTGCACCCGTGAGGTTGGGGATTTTTGCTCCGTTTCCGGTGTGGGGAAGCGGGCTCCTGTCGGGGGGGATGGGGAAGGGGAGTAAGCGTGCCAGGGGAGGGGGTGGAAATACCGGGGGGGGGGGGTAGGAAGCCGGCGCGGGAAACATTCGATCATCACTCTGGTGCCATTGGCACGGGAGGTTTTTCCCGTGTGTGTGTGTCTGGAGGGGCCTTGTGGGGAAGGGGGGAGGGTATTGCTCCCTTTTCTGGAGATATCTGGAAACTGGAATCTAAATTTAAACGCTTGGGGAATCGGGTGGCTGGAGCACTCTCCGGTAGAAAATGCGTCGAAACGTTAAGGCGAGAAGAGACCTCTTCAAAACAATGAGATTGCGCAAATCGGCGGGGTAGAGGGTGTTTGGTCGACGAACGCGCAATCAAATTCAATCCGAGGGTAGACTTAACAATTTCAAGCTTCACTTCGTGGAATTGTATGATGTCCATAATAAATGAGGTTGTAATTTTCCACAAACTTTGAAGCCAGCGGAAAATTTAGAAACTCAATCCGAGGGATTTCCGCGACATTTTGCATTGTGCGGGCCAGGGGAAACCCAAAATATGCGAGATGACGACCCCCTCCGGACATGTCGCGCTCGCTTCCTTCCGTGGATCATCCGAAAAAAACATCTGCATCCAAACAAATACCCCGCCGTTCACCAGAAATGGGTGCGGTATTGGGGGGGGTGTGTGCAAGTACTAGGTGGAAAGGGTAAGGGATTAGGGAGGGTGTTTTAAGGGGATGAGGGAAAGAGAATTCAAAATTATATTAAAATCCCTAAAAATGGCCTGCATGGCGGTGAAGAAACACACACATGTCAGCGGAAAACTTAGTTTTAAACAAGCGCCATTTTTAGCGACGTCATGAATGCCCACGATCCCTCAATACGCCATTTCTATCTGCACTTTGGTGTCATGATTAACTCCAAGTTCAGCCGGTTTCTTGAAAAAAATCATTATGCATGGCTAACAAGGCAGAAATTCTCAACGCCTTAACTGAAACTGCGCCCATTGGAGATGTCATCAAGACTCGCGCGACGGCCTTTTACGAGGAGCTTGAAGGCAAAAAAGAAGAGCACTTGCGGTCGATCGGCGGCTTAAAACCTGTCTCCTGGGAAAGGCACAAACGCCCAAGAGCAGCAACGGGACGGGACGACGACCAACCACCATTGAAAAGGAAAAGGAGTTGATTGGACCTTCCTTCATCGACGGGCTAAGAAGCCGCAAACACAGCAGCTGAATGATTAAATCATCGGGCAGCTGCAAGCCAAGCGTCAAGAGGGAACGTTTTGGCAAAAAAGAAGACGGACGTTGGAAATGTTGGAAAAGTGTTTCGGCAACGATTCTCTAAAAAAAACGGTCGTTTACCAGTGGCACGAGCGGTTCAGAAGTGGTCGTGAGTCAATCGAAGATGATGAACGCAGTGGCAGACCATCGACATCGAAAGTCGGTGAAAAAATTGATAAAGTAAAAGAAATTTTGGTCAATAACCGCAAATTAACCATCAGAGAAATAGCGGAGGACTTGAACATTGCCTATGGATCCGCCCAAGACATTGTGGTTAATGATTTGGGTTTCCGTCGTGTAGCAGCAAAGTTGGTGCCAAAAGACCTCAATTTCATGCAAAAAAGAGACCGTGTTGACGTCGCAAAAGACATGATTTGCGAGGCTGAATCCGATCCCACATTCATCAAAAGGATCATTACTGGAGACGAGACGTTTCATGAGTACGACACGCAATCCAGACATCAGGCAAGTGAATGGGAAGGATCATTACTGGAGACGAGACGTTTCATGAGTACGACACGCAATCCAGACATCAGGCAAGTGAATGGCGTTCACCAAATGAGCCGAGACCAAAAAAACCACGTCGTTTTCAGTCAAAAAAGAAGGCAATGCTGACGGTTTTCATGGATTACAACGGTGTAGTGCATCATGAATTTTTGCCAGAAGGCCAGACAGTAAACAAAGATTATTATTTGGGCGTTATGAGACGTTTGCGTGAAGCAATTCGCCGAAAGAGACCAGAAATGTGGGCAGAAAACTCGTGGATTTTGCACCAATGATAACGCACCGTCGCACAGTGCTATCATTATTCGTAATTTTTTGACGAAAAATGCAACAAATACCATCCAACAGCCACCGAATTCACCTGATTTGGCTCCCTGTGACTTCTTTCTGTTCAATCGAGTTAAAAAACCATTACGGGGAACGCGTTTTAGCAGCCGAGAGGAAGTAATGGAAAAATCGCAGGAAGCACTGATGGACATACCGAAAACCGAATATAAAAAATGTTTCGAGGATTGGATCAAGCGCTGGCATAAGTGTGTTGCAGTCGATGGGGATTACTTTGAAGGGGACAATATAGATTTAGATGAATAAACTTGTATTTTTAATTTTCTGAATAAATTCCGGGAAATTTTTGATCAAGGTAGTATATATATACATATATATATACATATATATATACATATATATATATTTATAATATATATATTGGGTTACTCTAACTCACGGCCTCTCAAGGGGGAGAATGCCCGGGGAATATACAAACAAGGAAGATGAAAATTTGGACCAATTAGAATAGTGCTGGGTGGATGTGACGAGAGGGGAGAAGAGCTATGATGCCATTTCCACTACTAAGGGTTCAATATGGATGTCCCCACATCCTTAAAGAAACACTTAGTATCCACGCTTATCATACCGCTTTTAGACTACGCCGATGAAGTTAATCAAGATTTATCAGATTAATTATCGTTAAAACTTCAGTGTTTGCTCAATTCATGCATGAGGTGCGTGAGGTTCTTAGTGGAGGGCACTTTGAGTGAGTACGACGTCCGTCGAATGGGACGTTAAGCTGCGACCCCTTGGCGCCTTTCGTAAAGAGTAGGTGAATGCCAACGCCGGGTTTCTCTCCACCCTTCATCCTTTCCTGTCCATCCCTTATGGCGCAAATGACCTCAGCAGTCGGTCGCCTCCGTGAAATACTAATACTCAATTCATGCATTCGATTCATTTTTAATCTACAGATATCTGAGCGCATTACAAAATACATTGATTAACTTTCTTGGTCAAAGCTTAGTGACACACGTAAACTTCATACTCTCTCTCTCTCTCTCTACATTATCAAATTCTGAACGCAATTGCTAATCGCCACTTGTGGGAATATTTCAAAACACAAGACCAGGTTCATAAAACAAATACAAGGGGGAATAAAAACCTGTTTATATCGCCGTGGGTGTATCTTTCTATGTTGTTGATTTTGCATGTGGTATTGTTTCTATTTACACGGGTAGTGACCTAACACCCCCCACCACACGCCCTTGCGGCGGCTTGCGGGGTATTATGTAGATGTAGATGAATAAATAATTTACTATTATCGCTTTTCGCGAGTGGGACAAACTCAGTCCAGGCTCGAGGGAAGCTCATTCAATTGCATCATTTGAAAGAAGCTTACGTACGAGTACACCTTAGACACTCCTGAATTCACAGCAAAATTGCAAATAAAACACCTCAGGAGCTCACGCTCATATCATATTCACACAACTATTAGCCAGAAATATACACTTCACATATTTTTCTGTTGAAATCTTGCTTCTTGTGATGGGTTATGATTTAAAAACATTTTTTTTTCATTCAATTATATTGTACGCAGTAATATTTTTTCTTTAATATTTTTTACTTCTGTATTATTAATCAGTAATTTTATTTTAATTGATTTTTCCCCAAATTTATATCAGTTCTCCTTTTGTTTCTTCTCTTATTTTCCATGCATTTATTTGTATCTATTGTTTTTTTTTAATTTAGTAAATTATAACATTAGCATTATCTCTCTGTAGGTTTTTGCAAGTTTTTCATACCCCCCTGCAGGTGTGCGCGTTTTCCTGCAGTGGGTTTTTTCGTCAAGGATAAAAGCCTTATTCATTACGTTATTTCCCATAATTTTGCATATCTTTCTACACTCTTTGTACTCGTGTATGTTCATTTTAAATTGATTGTCATTATCTGGTTCATTTTTGTATTATTTAGCACTCAAATTTAATAACATTTTCTTAGAATGTGTATAACGATGGGTTAGATGGAAGAAGGGACTGCCGCAGTCTCAATCTCCCCCGTGTAAAACTGATTTATTATTATTAATTAGATACGCTGTCCACGCATGTGGGATCCCCATGAAGTCGGTCGCGTGCGGTGAAGAGGAGCTGCATTTGTAAAAAGTTGTTAGAATACACCTGGTCGATTATTAGAGGAACTAAGTTAGTAATAATCGCTAAAGTACCGTACGTTGAATTAGAGATTAAATTTCTTGCGTAAATTGAAAGCATACCTTTTTTGCGACGTTGTCAGAAATGCGGTATTAGCTCCGTCGTGCCACGGTAGGGAAGAGAAAGATACCATGGAAAGAAGAATGGAGAGACCAACTGATTAAAGATGTCATTTTTCCCACCATTATTCTATCTAACACTTATTACAAACACCTACTGTTTACTCGCATGGCAAGCGTAGAGTAGTATTTTAAACTTACAAGGCGTCGTAGCGGCTGAAAGACGTTCACATAAATCAGTTTCATCATTGTACTTGGAAAACATGTCCATAAGCAAATGATACATTTCAAAAATAGGCATGTGAACTACCACAGCTGCAAAGATAATATAGTATAGTAAATTCATGATTCTTTCATAAATCGTTTTAACTTATATATTTTCACATTGAACATATTCAGCCCAGGCACCATACGACGGACGTATTTTCGCGGGACGTACTTGAAAGTTAGAAGGATGAAGTAGAATAGGTAGACAGAGAATTAAATGAAGGAGTACTTCGACGAGTTGGCTAATGGAAGACACCTCCAAGAGGAGGAAAAACGATTGGACCCACTCTGTAGCACGACAGTTTACTGAAGATTAAAAATTTAAAAAAACATGGAGAGGGAATTAATTAAAGAAGCTATGAGGAAGTGAAGAGATTGTCAGGGAAAAGTGCAGTTTGGTGAGCCACCGCAGGCCAATCCTCGGATTGATAATCCAAGCTAATGATGAAGTGAATGGTGAACTAATGGGACAGGTCATGTCATACAAGTCTTGTACTTACTACCGTATATGCTTGTACACATGGTGGTATTTGATGAATGACGTTTAACTAAGCCATTTACGCTTTATTCACACTTATATAACTACTAATTCTCTATTACACGAAGCACTTGTCTTCCCCATGCTATCTAGTTCGATTTTTTTTGTCGACACAATCACGGACGTGGAGTTGATTTCTATCGTCGGTTCGCTCTTAAATTCATTCAACGCCGTGACTGATCCGCTTGAGTCTCCCGTATGTCATTTAGTGCCCATTAGTCGTGGGTGGGGGAGGGTTGAATCATTTGGTGAGGCGTGACCACATCTGATGACCATTCCCAGCCAACGAAGTCTGAACTCTGCACTGCAAGCTTATGTTCACTTTGGATGTAAGAACTTACGGAAAGAATTTAAATTAGGGAATTTGGAGTGAGAATTGAGGAAATGGGTGAGACCTGGATCAGCCATATTACGCCTCTAGAACTAAGCGTTACGCGAATGATGGCCAGTGTTCATCTTTTGATCCGAAGTCGCCGAGTCATCAGCAGCGAGAGCGAGGTCTGAGCTTCACAATTCCGCGTGATCATCTCCGACACTCCAGCGCCACGAGTGACTGAAGTCTACAATACTGACTGATACAGACGCACGAATTATTCAACATGGAGACTAAGGTAATTGAACTGGTTGAAGGCCGTTTCTTATTGACGATTTTATTAACAATAATGAGTAATGGTAAAATTCTCGAATAAATCATCAATACATGGTGTGTATAAATAGAATCGGAAAATAAGATTTGTTTCAGATATTGCTTCAATGCCTCATAATTCTTTAAAGTACATCACTTGAGCGGCGACACACTTTTGCCAGCGGCTTTTCCACGACTCGAGGGAAATTCGCCTGGTTGGCGGATCCCGGAAGATCCTTAAGGGTACGCATGTAAGCTTCACTGACGACACTTAGGATCCCATGTTGGTATCTCTTGAGGGAGGATTTCACTTTTGAGAATAGGAAATAGTCAACTGGTGCCAAGTTGGGACTGTAAGGGAGTAGGGGAATTAACACGATGCTGTTGCAGGTCTTCGCAAGCAGGCACTCGACTTTACTCTTGGTCGCCCGTCAACTTTCTACATGTTTTACGCATAAATGTTCCCCTTATTGTCGCTTTTACGAGTTCAGCTGTTCCTACAGCTTAGTTAGTTCTAGTTCTACTTAAAGTGCTACTTAATTAGTTCTACATAAATGCATGCTCTTCCACTAACCTTATGTGTTTTGTTATAATAACCCATTCTTTCCGAATGACCACATTCGTGTTCTATCCATCTGTTTTTAAGTCTCCCTTTCAATCCCTCATCCCTCTCCGCGGGGGGAAATTCCTGCTACCTGCAACGTAGGGTCGCATTCCCTGCCTTTTAGAGTCTCCTCGGTGGGTAGAGTGTTTTGTGGTGCATTTTCATGTGGTAGTGATGTTTCACATTCTTGCTTGTTGTTTCCTGGCTTGCGTGTTGTTGGATGGGTTTCGTGCTGCATCCTGGGGTGCAGTTTTTTGTTGGTTTGCGGTATATGTGTTTGCATGAGTGTTGGATGAAAGGATTTTCGCATGAGTGTGTGCGCTGCTGTGGGGGTAATTTTCCACGTTGTTGCTTTGCATGTGGTATTGTTCCTTTTTATGGTTGGTGACCTAACACCCCCCGCCACACGCCCTTGCGGGGTATTATGTAGATGTAGAGCTGACTACTTTGTGATGGTACGTGTTTAGGCGGGTTGTTCCCATTGGTGAACTGCTAAAAAAATCCCATCGGAAAAACCTAAAAGAAAAACGAAGGTTGAGAAAAAAGCCAACCTATGAATCTCTGAACGACTGAAGTTCATATTCGGCAATGCGAACGACGCACCGATTTCCGTGTACATAATGGCGAAATTGAGTTCATACATTTGAGTTCATATCTTCAATGTCAACTAGCCTTTAAATCCCTTTCCTGTGTGTCAACTTAAAACGGTTTAGGTTTATTCAAAGGTTTTAGCGGTGCTTCCAGTGTGTAATAGCCGAGGTTATCAGGTTATTTTGTGACGCCGTTTGCTCGATTATAATGATTCTACAGCGAAAAGAAGAGCCGATCACTGTATCCTGTTTCACTCCGAAATGATATCTTTCTGCGTAGGGACCCCAAATGCGTCCAAATCTAACTATTTCGTCAACATTTTTCCTATGACTTGCCTGTAATCTGCCGGCCGAGGCGGCGGCAGGATGACGTCCTCGCCTGCCACGCGAAAGGTCCTCCCGACCGAAAACCTAAAGATAACCGGTCCAAGGGGAGTATACCTACACATAGGGCTTGAGAGCTTGAAATTGTCTTCAATTTAATGTTAAGGGATTAGGTGGAAGAAGGGACTATAAAGTCTCAATATCGCCCAAATAAAAAGTCGTTAAATAAATAAATAATTCAAAGACTCAGGGATCAATTTCTGGAAAATACGAATTAATTTCAATAAAAATATGATATAATAGTCAACTAATATTTCTCCCATCGCCTATTTAAAATATAAATGTAGGCTATCGTCTCTCAAGAAACACGCTCCGCCCACGAACATCTAAGCCAACATCATGATAGGAGCCGCCGCTCTCGGGGGCCACCCACCCCCTTGGTGCGTGTTGGTTCCTGTCAACGAGGACACCGTGGCAGCCAGTCGGCCGGCCGTCTCAGCCACCCACCCACCCGATGGCAAAGGGGGTCGGGCCCCTTCCTTGACGCCGCTGATGAAGCGACGACACCCAACGACCGACCCCGCGGGAAATAGGCAGCCTGCGTGGAAAACCCCAGGGTGCGACTCTTACGGCTGAGCCATTGTTGGGGGGGATGGGGGAAGTGGGCGGGGAAGGGTACAAGGAAACCCCCCCACCCCCGCTGTCTGAGAGCGGGGTTGTAAAAAGGGGTGACGGTGGGGAAAGCCCACCCCTGCCGTGGGTTTCACGCTCGAGAGAGTCTTGTGTTATGAGCGGGGGGGGGGAGGTGTCCAGTGTGGGAAAGAGGGTGGAGGGGAATTCACCTTAGGCCCAGAGACGGAGGTTGGTGATCCATCCCCATTGGTGCGCGGGATGGCGACTGCGGACGGAGGGTCCGCCGAGACAAGGACAAACAAAGTAAACTGAGTTCCGTCGACGGCTCCCTCCGGGCCAAGCAGTACATACAGGCATACCTTATACTTACAAGTACACGGGTACGACTTCACCCACCTCACATCTTTCTGGGGGTGGAGTAGGGAGGGCAGAGGTCTCGAGGGACGGGAATCACCAGAGACAAGACCGGAAGCCTTTTAGATGGCCGCAATCGGGATTTACGTGTAGTTTCCCAGGATGTCTCAATAAAATTGTGACGGGTACTGCTTCATCGAAACGATTCATCAAGAAACAGGAAGGTTTCCTTCCCATAATGTTAAATTCTGAAACTATATCATCCAGCTCATGGTGTCACAAGATTGAAGCTCATTCAAGGTTTTGTCAAAAGCGAAATAACAAATTCATACATGTTTCCTTATTTTTTATATTTTTTCCCACTGTTGATTCGATTGGTCGACCTAAATATACTTAATGAAGCTCCGTAATGGTCCAATATAAATAAACGCAGTGGAGAGACATAATATATTCCTGGGTAAACAAAACACGATGGCGCAACGGTGACGGTAGAAAATTTTAAAAGGGGACAAAGAAAAATGCATTTGAAATGCAAAAAATAAATAGAAAACCGGTGTAGGCACGCCCTTTGAAACCACGCGGGAATAATAATTAACACCATTTCATACTGCATCCTAAGGTACCATCATTTCATCTACATCTACTCAATACCCCGCAGGCTGCCGCAAGGGCGCACGGCGGGGGGTGTTAGGACACCACCCGTAATTTAGAAAGAAAAGAAAAAAAACCGCATGCAAGAGCCACAAATTCATACATCCACAAAAAAAAACATGCAAACTACATCTTACATACACATGCACCTGAAAGTATACCTAAAAGCTTTGCAGTGTTTAACTTTGCTCCGACTTGTAAATTCAATGTTTTCAATATTTCTAAAGTGACTTCGGTTTCTTACTATTATGATTTCTGATTGTTCGGGGAAAGAATGACTATTGTTATCTATCTGTACTCGAATCTATCTCCCTTATTTTATCTTTGTGGTCTGATCTACTTAAGTAGTGTGGGGCAATTATAATTTACATATAAAAAATACACATTCACCTTAGAATGTAGTAAAAATTTACCCAATAATTTGAAATGAAGAATTTAGAAAAAGTAAGTTGGGGTAATTCCACCACCTCATGGACATGCAACTCTTTCTGGCCACGCGTTAGGGAATCGCAGGGAAAATATACAAGCAAAGAGTCCCTTAATTACCACAGTAGCAATACATTTACAGACAGCACCCAAAAAGTGAATTTTTAAAATAATTTCTTTCCAAGCGTCTAAGCTCAAAACACAAATATATCCCTAAATGGCCCAGTTATGAAAGATTCAGGAAGTATGTAGCAGGGGGTGCAAGCACCAGGTGGAAAGGACAAGGGATAAGGGTGAGGAAGGGTTTTTAAAGGGTTAGGAAAATGGATAAAGATCCACTCAAAATCCCTGCGAGTTTGAGGGAGATGGGTAAGTATTTGAAATGAAATAATGGGAGTTGGGGAATATTAAGAACTGAAGGATGAGTTAAAGATGTTTTATTTCATGCTATTTAGGGCTGAGTACAGTAGTCCCATTTTTCATTTCAAGTCGATGCTAGGTTTCTAGAGTTTGAAAAGGCATTCGATAGGCATCCTCATAAGAAATTGCTCCTTAATTTGAGAAGCTACATCTACATCTACATCTACATAATACCCCGCAAGCCGCCGCAAGGGCGTGTGGCGGGGGGTGTTAGGTCACCAACCGTAAAAAAGAAAAATACCACATGCAAAAAAACAACACGGAAAATTACACCCACAGCAGCGCACACACTCATGCAAAAATCCCTTCATCCAGTACTACGGGATGGATAAGGGTGTAATAGACTGCATTCAGCAATTTTAAAAATATTGTTAAAAAAAATTAAATTTCAATAAAAAAGATTGTTAAACCAAAAAGAAAAATTTATAATTACCATAAAGCAGACTTTGAATCTTTTGCCAATCAATTAAACTCTTCACTACCCGAGTTCAAAACCCGCTTAAGTCATGTCAACATGGAAGAAACTTGGACAGAATTTGTCAATATCATGCAAAAAGGAATCGTAGATTTCATACCTATAAAATACGTTAAAGCACATCGCGACCCCAGGTGGTACAATACAGACGTTAGAAAAGCCCTTCGAAAGCAGAGAATGCTACACTCTAGGGTAAAGAGGGCAGGTGTGAACACACCATCCCCTGAGAATAAACAATTATGGGACACATATAGATCCTCTAAAATTGAAACCAAAACACAATTACGTAGCGCCTTACTGGACTTTAAACGCAAAGTACTTTGCGAGCACTTGGACACGGACCCCAAAGCTTTCTGGTCATATGTTAGGGAAGTAAATGGGAGTAAACAAACCGTGGCTTGCTTAAGGGATTGTAGCAATATAATTCATACAGACAGTGAGGGTAAAGCTAACATCCTTAATTCATTCTTCCAAAGCGTTTTCTCGAATGATGTTGCCACCGCATATCTCCAAGAAACAATACATACTCCACCCATGGGAAAAATAACAGTGGACCAACAAGTAATTCTAAAATTGCTTAACGAGATTAAACCCAACAAATCCCCGGGTCCCGAAAATACTATATACCAGCTAGGGTGATAAAACATTTAGCTCCACACATTGCCCCGTACCTTGAGTTTATATTTAACAAATCCCTCACAGAGTGCAAAGTACCTAAGATTTGGAAAACCGCGCAAATAACGCCTATTTTTAAAAATGGTGACAAGGAGGATCCCAGTAATTACAGACCTATATCTCTCACTTCCATCTGTTGCAAAATCTTAGAGCACATAATTTTCAGTTCAATAATGAGACACCTTGACAATATTAACTTTTTAAGTGACAATCAACACGGATTCAGGAAAACCCGCTCCTGCGAGACCCAATTAGGATTATTTACGCATGATTTACTTTTATCTGGTGAGAGAGGTAGGCAAGTGGATGCCATCTTCTTAGATTTTCAAAAGGCATTTGATAAGGTCCCACATGGTAAACTCATTCATAAATTAAAGGTCGCGGGTATAAACAAGGGCGCCATAAGTTGGGTTAAAGATTTTCTTTCGGAGCGGGAACAGAGGGTAGTCCTTGATGGCGCTAGTTCCGACAGCGTTCGAGTCACGTCGGGGGTACCTCAGGGAAGTGTGATCGGGCCGTTGCTTTTCTTGATTTTTGTTAACGATTTGAACCGCGAAGTGAAAAGTAAAATTAGGATGTTCGCGGATGACACGGTGATCTATCGGGAGATATCTGGGGATGAGGATCGTTTTATTCTAGAGCAGGATTTAGATTGCATTACTAAATGGTGTTCTAACTGGGGATTGACTCTAAATTATAATAAACGTTCAGTGGTAAATTTCTTTAAAAGATCAATGGGATTTGCTTACAAATTAGCTGGAGGTGACCTAGCAGTAGTTGATACGGTACAATACCTAGGTGTCACATTCACAAAAGACTTAACTTGGGGAACTCACATACGTAAAGTCTGCGGTCAAGCATATAAAAAATTGGGATTCATTAGTCGCATTGTCGAAAAAGTGACTCGAAAGTCAAGGAACGTTGTTACCACGCTCTTGTAAGGCCTCATTTAGAATACGCATGTAGCGTGTGGGATCCGAGTGAAAAAGGTCTCATTCGGGAAATTGAGAAGGTTCAAAGCCGGGCAGCCCGTTTTGTAAAAAATTCTTACGATAAAACGCAAAGCGTCACCGAAATGCTCATGGATTTGGGGTGGGAATCATTGGCAGAGAGACGATTCAATGCAAGATTGAAATTATTAAATAAATTTAGATCCGCATGTTTCAGCACCGAGGTCTCGCAAATTATTCGTACTCCTACATACATTGGTCGCTTGGATCATGCATATAAAATTCGGGAAATAGATGCCAGAACTAGCCGACTCAAGGACTCCTTCCCACGGACAATACGGGATAGCAACTGCAGGGTTATAGATAGCAAAAATTCCACTTGCCACCCTCAGCGTCTAAAAATAATTAGTTCTACTTAAATGCATGCTCTTCCACTAACCTTATGTGTTTTGTTATCATAACCCATTCTTTCCGAATGACCTCATTCGTATTCTGTTCATCTGTTTTTAAGTTTCCCTTTCAGTCCCTCGTCCCTCTCGGCGGGGGGAAATTCCTGCTACCTGCAACGGTGGGTCGCATTCCCTGCCTTTTACAGACTCTTTGGGGGGTAGAGTGTTTTGTGGTGCATTTTCATGTGGTAGTGATGTTTCACATTCTTGCTTGTTGTGTCCTGGCTTGCGTGTTGTAGGATGGCTTTCGTGCTGCATCCTGGGGTGCAGTTTTTAGTCGTTTTGCGGTATAAGTATGTGTTTGCATGAGTGTTGGGTGAAGGGATTTTTGCATGAGTGTGTGCGCTGCTGTGGGTGTAATTTTCCGTGTTGTTCTTTTGCATGTGGTATTTTTCCTTTTTACGGTTGGTGACCTAACACCCCCCGCCACACGCCCTTGAGGCGGCTTGCGGGGTATTATGTAGATGTAGATGTAGAATTTTAAACAGACGACGAGCAAAGGGTCGTCATAGATAGCGAATAATCCGACACAGTAAGAGTAAACTCCGTCTCTTCGTATCGGCTATTAATTGGTGCGATTCTCACTACTGCCGCCTTTATTGATGGCAGTTATGTAATCTAGCTTCCAGTCGTGAGTTACTGAGCCTTCTTCGAGCGACTTAGGAAAATTAGTTTCTAAATCCAGTGCATTGTCTTCGAATAATGCCTTCAATATTCTAGCAGGTATTCCTTGTGGATCTGATGCTTTGATACGACGGAGCTAAGCATAAAATAAATAAAAATTCTCCCTGAAATCAGCGTGCCTCAACTGCCTGTGTCCCCCATCGCCCCTCAGGGCGCCCAAGTCGAAACTCCGCGGTTTGCTGTCTTCCGGTCCGACAAACGGATGCGCGGTCCGGGGATGCGGTTCGTGGACCGTTCGACCGCCGAAGGGAGACAGTTAACCTATTCCGCGACGTCGAGTCAACGAATGAATCACTTCACACGAGAGCTATAAGGCGAACCAAGCTCCCCTCGTTTTTAACATCAGGCAGGGTTATCATCGGCGTAATTTTCACGCTTCCGTCAGGGTCACGCGAACGAATTGCACCATGGGAAAATTGCGTTCCATGCATAGTTTCCTGATGACGACTGCTCTTACTTCGGTGATTTCTCTCATCGCAAATACTTCGCGAAAAAATAAGGGCCATGGTTTTTTTGTACAGATATTTTTTCAGTCACAATAGCCATTTTTCAGTCACAATGCGCGACATTATACCTTAAGAATTAAGGAAAAATATAAGAAGGACATTTTGATTGAAAATAGAATGTTGGGCACCGAGTTAGAGGGTAGAACATTGTATGAGGGCGGTAAGGGGAGGAAAGCATTGGGCATAATGGACGGATTGGAGGTGGGAAATTAGCGGAGTTGAGTAGCTTTTACTGCACACATAGTGCAGGGTGGTTTATCGCCGTCTTAGGGCAGAGTAAGATGTATAGCAGTGGTTAATCCCTATGTCCAACAAGAAACTAACGTAACCGGTTAAGTACGATTGATAAAAATTAATAGAAAAGCAATCTCTTTCCTTGCGTGTTGTTGGATGGCTTTCGTGCTGCATCCTGGGGTGCAGTTGTTTGTTGATTCATGGCATATATGTTTGCATGAGTATTGGATGAAGGGATTTTTGCATGAGTGTATGCGCTGCTGTGAATGTAATTTTCCATGTTGTTGTTTTGCAAGTGGTATTGTTCCTTTTTACGGTTGGTGACCTAATACCCCCCGTCACACGCCCTTGCGGCGGCTTGCGGGATATTATGTAGATGTAGATGTACGGTTTCAGAACAATCATAAAGGCTTTCAGGAAGTGCGTATGTAGTTCATGATTTTTTCTATTCCCTTCTTTGGGTGTGATATGTTAAATAATATTTTTTAATTTAGTCTTTTACTATTCCTGGCTAGATGTTAAAAAACTACTAAGATCCTTAAGATCCTACCGAATAACTTTTATTAATTATTGTCTGATTTCTGATAAATTCAGATCAATCGGAAGTGAATGGTATTGATTGTATTAATATTTGCCAGCATTTAATTCTATAGGCTACCGATCAATCTCGACTGAAAATTTCATCTCTCACTATCTACGATACTCCGCGAAGCCATAGCAACCAGCCGACGACCGACAGTAGCGAGTCCAGGCCTTCTTACACTCATAGATCCGTCTTTTTTTTCTAAGAAAGGATGTGTGAGGAAAAAGGGAGGATGTGAGTAACTGGATTTCCACGCTTAACAGTTCATCACCTCACTATTCAGTGTTCCTTAATTTGCATCATATATTCTTCTTATCCCAGATGGCGTTTTTAAAGAATAGTGTGCGGTCATTTTTGTAATTATCTTCGCCTGAAGCATCATCATCGAGAGAAAAACACACGGAACGCGATACAAGAAAATAAGTGATTTCAACGCTCACAGAATAGGTGGAAACTGTCAGTCGTGGAATGAGTGATACAAATGGTTGAATGCAATTTTCCCCCGTACGTTTGATCGATGTCTTTACATTATGTTTGCATGGAAAGATAATTTCTCGCCGTCGAAGACAGAGAAGCCTTGAAAATTATGCTAATGGTCCACACTCAAAATATCGATATTTATCGATCAGCCTAGTTCTTTCATCTCACTGATTACATTAATGGATTTCTATTCATCATAATTTAAGCATGTCGAAGAGCGACAAAAAAACAATAAACTTTAGATGTGTACACGTTGAGAAGGATGGATACGAATGGAGGATTCTCGAAGAGTATTTATATCTCCATGCGACTCCCTTTAGTATTTAATGGTAACCTGCCAGCCACCACTATGGTCTATGGCAGGGGGTGAACACACACCAGACTACCCTTGACTCAAAACACCTTTCCATCCTAGCAGGATCGGATAAACATTATTTATTCTGATTCGCGGTCGTTCGTGGAAAAAATTATATCTTATATCTATCTGTCCTACAATTAATATCTCTAATTTTATTTACATAATCTCTCCTAACGTTATACAATGTGGGTAATAATACATTTTCAACATCACTGCTAGTGAGACATCCTCACAATTTATGCAAGAGATTTAATATGTAATTTAAACTTCGCTCCTAAAGTGGTTCCCAGCCTAACTTTTCTAATAATTTTTATACGCTACTCAGTTTATTATAACATTTGTTTGAATGCTATCTTTCCCTCGTTAGACCTAATTTAGAATATGCTGCTAGTATTAACGGGATCCTAATAAAGTTGAATTGGTTTGCCGAATTACTTCGTGTGCAGCGTAAAGGAGCTGGATTTGTAAAAAACTGTTATTTTGTATTTTTTATATTTTCAGTACCTTGCAAGCCACCGCTAGGGTGTGTGGCAGGGGGTGAATACACACCAGACTAATTTTGATCCGAATATTTTTATCCCTACCACGGTCGGTCCATTTTATTCTGATCCCTTATCATTCGTGGAAAAAATGACATATTATTATAATATTAATCTCGTTGAAATTAGGGCAATTGCCCTGGTGGTAACGGTCAAGTCTGGTCAACGGCCACTCTTACTATGTACATACATACATGCACAAGGAGAGCATAAATGAGACAAAATGCTCTTATATACAATGACACTTAAAGATTATCAACCGCACCGTTACCATCACACAAGGGCTAGGTTCATACCATACCTATAACGCTCCGTCCATCATCACGCACTCTTCAATTTCATGTACCGTTCAAAATCACGCATCACGAACACATCATTTACTTTTACAATACAACTTCTCATACCGTGCACATGACAAACAAACAATATTTTAATAATTAAAATAGTATAATAATCACTGATCAATGAAGTTTATCACCCATCGGCTGCTTTGCACTCATTCTTAAAACTCCATCCGTGTCTAAATACCTTCCGTGTCGCATTATCGACTCCCCACCCAAGATCCCTAGTTAAGTAAATGTCTAAATATTTCCAATGACTGCTACATAGGATTCTTTCTTCAAAGAGGGTGTAAATATCCTTTTGTGCATTTTTTCATTTGAAAAATGGATATGTTTACTCCTACTAACATTAATGCCCATATTATTATTTGTTACCCAGTCACCAAGACGATTAATGTCATTTTGTAGTATTACCGGTCATTTGCATGCCCTACCCGCCTCTATATAATGCAATCATCAGGAAAGAGTCTTATTAGGGAATGTAAATTGATTGGTAGATATGACGAACTGAGCAGAGTATCAAAATTATTAGAGGAGCTAGGTTGGGAATCACTCACGGGGCGACGGTTAAATTACATATTACATCTCCTGCATACATTGGAAGGATTTCTCTTTAGAAATGATGCTGAAAATGTGTTATTACCTCCGTGGTACTACGGTAGGAGAGATCATGTGAATACAATTCTAGAGATTAGGTGCAGGAGAGATAGATTTAAGATGTCATTTTTTCTTCAAACCACAAGGGATCAGAATAACGTCCGACCGCGGTAGGGGAAAAAATTATCGGGTCAAAACTAGCCTGGTGTGTATTCACCTACTGCCACACACCCTAGCGGTGACTTGCAGGGTGCTGAAAAATGTAAAACAAAAATAACCCCACAAGTCAAAAGGCACAATTACCGATCTTTGGATTGTGGGAGAATGCGAACATTTTGGACATTGAATATGTGATCCATTTAATTCCCTTCATGAAAAGCTCGGTGGGTGTTTATGTTATTTTTCCCACGAACAATAAGGGATCATATAAAAAATGTTTGAACGACCGCGCACGGAGGGAAAGGTGTTTTGAGTCAAGGGTAGTCTGGTGTGTAGTCAACCCTTTCCACACGCCCTAATGGTGGCTCGCTAAAACTAAATAAACTAAAGTAGGAAGGTGAGAAAAGAAATAGTTATGAAATACTGTGGATAATATTCACGTGTCAATGATGAAAGAAGTGTGCTACGCTGGTTTGGCCGTGCTGATATAATTGATGAGAGTTGAATCAGCACTGAGCATCCATTGAAGAGGAGTAAATTGTCCGAGAGAGGAAGCGGTAGGCCGAGCAAGTCATGCGTGGATGTGGTCAGAGGGGCTCTCAAGGCCAGGCAAGAAGTCTCAGACTCAGAACGGCACGTATGACTGAACGTATGAATCTGACGGTGACGAAAGAAGTGTGCCCGGACAGGGTGATTGAGGAGAAGTTACTAAAAGGGAGAGTTCTCTTACTGACCAGAAATCAGGGGGAGTTGACTTTGGCTACTCCGAAAGGCTGGGTTCCTGGGTGAAACATACATGGGGAATATGTCGACAAGCTAACAAAAAATTTGGATTTATTAGAAGAGTACTGGGTAAATATGATGAAAGGGTCTTCCAGAAATGTTACCTTTCGCTGGGTAGGTCTCATTTAGAATATGCTGCAAGTGTATAGGAGGAATCCTCATGAAGTTGGATTAATTGCCGAATTGGATCGCGTGGGGGAGTTGGAGTGTAGAGGAGATAGATTTGTGAAACGTTGTTATGATAAACCGAGTAGCGTATCCAAAATATTAGAAGAGAAGGGAGAAAAAGAAGAGAGAGAAGAGAGAATTATTGGCTGGGAATCACTCACGGAGCGAAGGTTAAACCATGGTTTTTATCGCTTTCATTAATAGGAAGGACGTCTCTTTATCAGTGATTTTGAAAATGTATTTTTACCATCATCGTACTAAGGTAGGTGAGATCATGTCAACAAAACAAGAAAGATTAGGTGTAGAACAGATAGATTTCAGATGTCATTCAGATGTCTGTCTGGATTGTACCCATTTACTAAGACGAGTAGAAAAATATACAAATAAAATCTCGACAAAAATGTAAACATTTTCGTTGAAGCGACGCTGATTGCGTCTCGGGTTTCTCGTGCTGGTGTGCCGACGAATATGACGAACGTCCTCGCCTCCCCCAAGTTGCCCTCCGCCCTTGCATCACCTCTGATTGACGACGACAGTTACTGAAATCCTTCTGGCGTCCTCGCAGGTCAGACGATGTCCTGCTCTGACCTGGGGACCCTCTGACCTGAAAACGTCAGCAGGACGGCTGGAGAAATTGCGGGCAATCTGAGGCCATGCGGATGGAAATCCCAAAGCAAAGAGATGAGGCAGCTTCCGATTTTCTCCGCCGACAACAAATAAACATATCGCCCGCCAGGGCGCCGAAAAATTTCTCCCGGTCATTCGCAACTGTTTCCATGTGAAAACGACTCTTTCTAAAGTCAAAGTTCGTACTGAATTTTCTATTTAAAATTTAAATGTTTTATTTGTGTAGGAAGATGAGATTAAAAATTAAGGGAGGTGTTTTACTTCAATTTATAGGGAGGGGTTTAGTTAAGCCACATTTGAAATACGCGGCAAGTATTTGGGATCAATAGAAGAAAACGTTCATAAAGGAACCAGAAATGAATCAGAGAAGTCAGCTAGATTTGTTTGAAATTTGTTACGAGAAGAGAGTAAGGGTGATGGGTGTGTTGAAGGAATTAGGTTGGGAGCCCATTGATTCCCGAAAAGAGAAGGCAATACTTTTTAAGATGTCAAGTTTCCCACGAACGATAAGGAATCAGAATAAATTAACGTTTGTCCAACCGCGGTAGGAGGGAAAAATGTTTTGGGTCAAGGGTAGTCTGATGTTTAATCACCCCCTGCCACACACCCTGGTGGTGGCTCGTAGGGTACTACATAAGCAAATTTTTAAAAAATGTCTTTGAATTTCGTTTCATTAATTTAAAACACGTGAGTTTCCTTTTCTGAATAATTGATATCTTTTACTCTGAACTCTAGGAGAATTAACAATATTAATTCCAAATATGACTGTATTCCTTTGACAAAAGGCAATTTTATATCCCAATATGGAGTGCTAATAAATGACTGCTAGAAAATTTTAATTATATTCAATTCGCATAATTATCTTTGTTATAAGTTGCAATAAAACATTTAAACTTCAAAACAAATAATTGTGAAACCCATTTCAAAATTATTATTTTTTATTTTAAAACACCCTATGCCTCTTTTTGGTCAAGTGCCACTTGTCTGGTGTCTAATCACCCCCTGCCACGCACCCTCGTGATGGCTCGCAGGATACATAAAATCCTACCTGTATACCTGCTTTTGGCGGAAAATGGGCAGGTGCGTGGGAGGAATGGAAATATAAGACAGAAAAGACCGCGCGAGAAATGAGAACTCATTTTGACTCAATCTGAATAACTTCTACATTAGCATAGCCTTATTTTACATACCTATTTTTAGATCTTAGTATGTTCGCCGTTGAGTGGCAATGGGATGTAGAAGACTGTGATATGGAGAAAAGAATGATGGATAGGCGAGGTAGTGGGAGGAAAAGGGCATCTTAATAAAGGAATTGGAAATGAATCGGAGAATTCAAACAAGGCGTGTTGGTCAACATGGAGGGAGTGCGTAACTCTATGTGACCGATCAATGGTTAATTGTAACCTGGGGGTTCAATGAAGTGATAGGCGGGACTTAAAAGAGTAACTGTGCTTAGTCCCTCGATTCATTAAATACTCTCATGACGATTTGACTTCTCTAATAAGTAATCTCTTATTTCAGTTTTGTATTTACCTATATTTTAATGTCGACATCGTGTACGCAGTATTAAATGTCCTTCATGGATTTTTTATTACTCTAGTAAAAGCTCTCTGCGTAACATTCGATAATTAAAATTGAAATGGCGAATAACAGAGCGTAAGTTTGTAATGTTTACATCTGGATTTAAATTGTTTCTCACAGAGTGCGTAGAGAAAGTATTCTATGGAGGGCAAGGGCAAGAGTAAGAGGGAAATCGACCAGAAATATTCTGAAGCCACAAGCTTAACACGTTCAAGCCTGTTCCTTTCGGATTGGACGCCATAAAAAGCTCAAAAGCTTAGGAAGGAGAAAAAATTTTACAAACTTGGCTCCGTTCAACTAGTTTCTACCATTCTGCCCGGTCCATGACGAATTCTTTCACCTAATTCACACGTTGCTCCATTAATGCGCTTCTGTTCCTAAGATCAATGATACTTCTCGCCTGGAGAGTCCCTTCTACCAGAATCACCCTTTCCTGTTTTAAACCATTTACTCGATTGCCCTTGTTACATTTCACTTTGAAAAAACTGTTATGAAGTGTACTACACAACTGGCTTGGCACCAGTGTGAATTAAATGAAATTTGATTGATGTTAGTCCAAGTTGCCTGTCATGAAAAATGAAGGATGGAGAAATTGAAGCAAGTAACAAATGCACACCACACAAATGCACATTATGGGATCACAAAGAATTCTTCTGTAGTGCGGTCAGTCGCCATTTGGGACAATAACAGGTTTATTTATTTATTTAAGAATTACGCTGCAATTAGGTGATTTTCCTGGTGGCAACGGTCAAGTTTGGTCAATTATCACTCTTACAACGAAAAATACATACATACACGCACTAGAAAAACAGATAGGAGACAAAATATTCTTACATACAATGACACTTCCACATCACATACAAACAAACTTCCGCATCACATACAAAATGCCGTCCACATCACATACAAACAATATTTTAATAACCACAATGAAGTTTATCACCCAGTGGCTGCTTTACATCTATTTTTAAAACTCCTAAAGACGCCAAGACACTCCCGTTATTACCGCTTAAGTGAAACCGTCCAACGGCAGAACCCATCAAAAGTTGTAAATATCGGAATATTCTGGCATAAAGATCATATTACTCTTAAGTAAATCTATCCGAAGACCTAAGAGTCGCGGACGGTAACCATTCCGTAAACCACTTTTCCTAAGAATAAGTAGTACTTAAATTAGGAATATTTTTATTTATAGAAATATTTAGACAATTTGGTTCTAAATTAATTGAAATTGTTCACAGTTTTAGAAACCTCTTTTGACTTTGAACCGGATTTTTGTGATATTAGCTGTGAAATTCTTGGTAGTCAGTTTTTTATGGAAATGTACCAAATACAATACAAACTAAACTGCAATAAAAAGCCTAGAATACTAAAGGTTAGTTCCCAAGGTTGCATATCAAGTTGAAAAAGAGAAATAATTTAAAATACCTCGTGATTTTCATCGGCATTCTGATCGAACTTCGGTGGGTCTAGTTCCCCTCATTCGCTCGGGATTGGGAAGAGTCATCACAGACGGTGGTGCGCATCGCGCAGGGCACACGAGAAAACTGGGGGGGATTCTGCAAAGGTGGTCAGAGAGTATGCCAATATAACGGGAGTGTAAATTTAAACAAACCCTGGAACTATATTAAGAGCATTAACAGTAAATACATCGACTCTTGAACTACATAAGATCGGAATCACTTTTAGAGCAAATGCATTCTTGCCAGATAAATCCATAAAGGAAATGTAATTCATTGTAATCACAGGTCAAGAAATATACATTCATATATTACAGAGAGGTGATCATGATACACAACTGTCGTAGCAGATTGGTATATGGACATATTAAATATTAAAATGCATCATGATAGAAGCTGCAGAGTACGATGTGGACAAGTGGGGGAGTTTATACAGAGAATGAGTCTATTATAACCTCTTATCAAAAAAACATACATTGCGGTGGAGGAAATGCGGCGTACTTCGTTTCACTCTTCCCTACAATTTAGTCATGGGGCTGAGCAGGTGTCCCATTCATCCTAGATAAAAAGAGACAGTCCGCGGGGAAACTTCATACTAAACAGTCCCATGGAAAATGCACTGAGAAAGTAAAGGAGATACGAAATTTTGCATTAGTGAGGTCACATTTCGGAAATACGACGTATTCGGGAACCAACGGAGAAAGTGTCGATTGAAGAACCAGATTAATTTCAAAGGAGAACCTCCAGATTTGCCGAAAATTGATACTAAAGGCAAATGGGAGCGAAGAGGATTTCTGGAGAAACTTGCACGTGTTGAGACACTCCAGACAGAAAGAGAGTAGACGAGAATAAGACTGCTTTTTCAGGGCCTACTGAACTTATTTCTGACACCGAGAGAGTTATTAGAACACCCAATTACATCGGTAGATGAGGCCACAAGGCTAAAATAATAATAATGAAGTATTTATCAACGATGACATTAGGATGATAGAAGAAGAAGAATTGAGATAGAAGCAAATAACCTATATCTCCAGATTTAAATAACGTTGCTTAAGTTTGTGTGCGTGTATACACTCACACACCTACATGTATACTTGTGATTTGCCTGATTCCGCCTTCCCACCTCTACTGTGTTCGTCCTTTATATGTGTTCCTAACCCTTTTCCTTATATCAATTACCATGTGAATGAGTATGTGTTCGCCGTTTGGCGGGATTTCGTGTTTGAATGTATATGTATGTATGTATATATATGTATATGTATATATTATTATTAGGTAATCTACCGGTTAAGGTAGGTTTTTTGGATGGACGTAATTACTAATTAAATAAATAATTTAGTTGTGGCCCCTAGCAAAACACAACATCCTACTCTACATCAGGTCCCGCTTCAGCTCTGAGTACTTTCTTCCTCCCTTCATCCCGTCCAACATCCCTATCCTGTTCCTTCCCTTTCCTCTTTTGCCCAACATTCTACCCTCTATCACAGTCTTCAACATCCCGCTGCCGGTCAATACGCCCTACAGCCACTTTTCCTGTCTCCATTGGATTGCTCCCAACAAACCTCTGTCTTCGCCCACCGTACCAAGTACTTCTTCGTTTGTTTTCTTCTCGGTCCATTTCACCTTCTCCATTCTTCTCCACACCCACATTTCAAAAGCCTCCAGTTTACGTCTATCCTCCTGCTTCAATGACCACGTTTCCGCGCCGTACATAACTGTGCTCCAAATCCAAGTTTTTACGAGTCTTTTCTTAACATCCTTACTCAACGTCCCCGTCATCAACTCCATCCTCCTTGTGAAAGCCTCTTTGCCTAGCGCAATTCTTCTCCTTACGTCCCTACTACTTTGACCGTGTTGGTCCAAAACACTACCGAGATACGTAAACTGTTCTACCTGCTCTAGTTTTTGCCCTCCTATTTTAATGTTAAGCTTGGCCTTTTTCTTTCTAGAAAATCGCATAACCTTTGTTTTATTAATATTGATTCTCATTCCATACCTGTCGCACTGAATTTCCAATTCACTCAGCAATGCTTGCAGCCCCTTGGCTGACTGACAAACTAAAGCTTGGTCATCAGCAAACCTAACTGATTTTACGTATCCCCCGCCCACTTTCATTCCTACCTCGAGTTCTTCCCATGCCTCTTTGATCATTTCCTCTGCATACAGGTTGAACAGCAACGGTGATAATGGGCAACCCTGCCTTACACCCCTTCCTAACACTGCCCATCCTGACTCCCCGTTTCCCACCCGCACCTGAGCAGTCTGAGACATGTACAGGTTGCGGATTAGCCTCCTTTCCCTCCAATCTATTCCTATTTTCTGCAATATACTCATTAGTTTTTCCCAATTCACTCTATCAAACGCTTTTTCGAAATCTACGAAACATGCAAATACCTCCTGGTTGTGTTCTTTATTCCTCTCGATTAATAATCTCATTACTGCACTGGCATCACGCGTACCTCTCCCCTTCCTAAACCCAAACTGATCATCCCCTAAGTAACCATTTGCCCTACCCTCTATCCTTTTGTTTATGATCCTGAGAACAACTTTAGCTGCGTGGGATATCAAACTTATCGTCCTGTAGTCCTCACATGATGTGGCCTTTACCTTTTTCGGGATAGGAACTAAAACTGATCTCACAAAGTCTTCCGGCCAAATTCCTTCCTCATAAATACTACGGATCAGCCCATATAGCCTCTTCCTCCCACATTTTCCTAAGCATTTTAAAAGTTCCGCGGGAATGTTATCCACCCCCACAGCCTTATTTAGTTTCATCTCCCTTAATGCCCTTTCTATCTCTTTGTCTAGTTTGCCTGGACCTAAGCTGTCTTCCTCTACGTCATTTTCTTTTTTTTCTTTTCTTTTCAATGTCTAACTTTGTTGGTCTAATATATATATATATATATATATACACACACATACATATACCATAACCGGCACAGGGAATGGAACTGGCCCCCCCACCCTGATGTGTGAATTTCACACGCCGTATAGGACTTAGTACTGGGTGATCTCTACCATCACCTACCAAACCGACCTTCGGGTTGATTACTGTGTTTATGGTCTATATAAACCATAATAGAGATCACCCAGTACTATGTCCTATACGGCGTGTGAAATTCACACATCCGGGTAGGGGGGCCAGTTCCTTTCCCTGTGCCGTTAATGGTTTCCCAGGTTTCTTGGTACCCGGAAAATCACATAGCTTGGGTAAGTGTACATATATATATATATATATATATATATAATATACATACATACATACATGCATATATATATATATATATATATATTATATGCATATATGTATGTGTGTATATATATATATACATACATATATATATATATATACAAACATTAGAAAACCTAAGCGCCGGAACGGTGCGTGCCTGCATTTCTTGTGAAACGGTCATCACTGCCCTTCCGCCGCAGCGCGCCGGCTCGACCCACCACAAGGATTTCCCCATCGGCCAGCCCAAAGTGAGAACTGCGTTAAGCGCCACACAGGAGGGTGATTGATTTTCAGAGGAGGAACTAAAAAGGCGACAAAAAGAGCCGTGACGTTTAGGAAGGAAAAATTCGAACAATTTCCTGCGCCTTCCCCTCATGTCGTTGGCGCGCGCCTTCCCAGAGCCGGGAAACCACACTACGCATTACATCGCAAACAAGGAACCAGCCGCGGTGGATTCCTGGGATGCCCGAAGAGGCACGTCGCTGGCCTCCTTCAGATGATCGGAATGGCCCCTCTAATTCCTTGTTTCCGTTACCAACACCCCACCGTGGGAGTGTTTGAGTACATGCTCCAACAAAAAACTCCCTTCTTTACGGTAAGCCATCGGTTTTTCGGAGTTGCAGCTACCAACAATTCCATACCCTGTACATACCCGGTCAGTCAAAATAATCGGCGAATGATATTTACTTTCGTGAATTACGAGCTCTCCGCCTATATTTTGAGTATATTTCGGTCATACACGCATCGATAAAATACAATAATATTAATTGTATTTCACACAAAAGGATTTAAATAGCCAAAATAAATAAATCCTTTCAAAGTCCGATTCAGGGCAAGGTGGGAGGCTAGAAAAACCAATTATTATCGAAAATAATAGTTTTTGTATCCAAAACGTTAAGTGATCCAATTAAAATGCATTCGTTCACACTCAAAAATCCACATAAGTATTTTTCTCTTGAGCATGAAGTGCTACTGAGAAAACACGTAATACTCGCGTTGCCACTTCTGAGATGTTACCAAAACGGGCGAAGTACCAAGGCAACTCTACCACGAGAGGATCATCAACCAGGGTTGCCTTTTTCGAACATTTCCATTACCAGCATATTACGGGGGTGTAGAAAGTGACCATGATTAGAATGCCAGGAATAGCATTTGGGGGCTTTTGACACACGATATCCTGCAATCGGGAGAAGGGAACAAACAAGTAGATTTGATTTTCATGGATTTTAAAAAGGCCTTTCACAAGCCGAATTGATATGTATGTTGTATACTGAATGGTTCAAAATCCACATGGCGTCCGTCCTTCAGGGTCATAGGTCCTTTAATTTCTCATAGCCATCACGGTATGACCCTCACTCACGACCTCTCCTGGTTGAAACACATACGGGGAATATGTGGACAAGCTAACAAAAAATTAGGATTTATTAGAAAAGTACTGGGTAAATGTGATGAAAAAGTAAAACAGAAATGTTATCTTTCGCTGGTAAGTTCTCATTATCTCAAGTAGTAAGATTTTGCATCATAATTTTTAGTTAATGTTACGCTTCTCATTACTCCGCATGTGTTGTCAATATATTTAATTCCTCCATTTCAATAACTTAATAATATGTATACTATGTAAAAATGATTGTTACTATGTATATGTATCTTCCATCTAATTAATAGGGTTTTCGCAGGTTTTCACACCCCAAATCTCTTCGTGGGTGTTTTTCCTGCGTGGGTTTTACTAGGTTAGCAATGCCACGCTGTCCCTAGCTTTTCCTACAAACCTCATTGCTTAGACTTTCATTATTTTATTGTTCTATATGTACCTTAATTTATATATGCACATGTATGTACGTATGAGTGTATATATGCGTAATTATGTACGTATTTATGTATGTATGCATGTATCTATATAAATATATGTGTGTGTGCATGTATATGTGTATGCATTGGTATATGAATGTATTTGTGTATGTATATTTTATATATAAATATATGTGTGTATGTATAAATATATACATATATGTATGTGTGTGTATATATACTTTTTTAAATTTTCGATGTGCAAATCTGTGCTTAATTAATTTGTCTGTCTATATGTATTTATGTGTACATGTGAATGTAACTATAAGTTTAATGCTTAATATAATATGTATACGATGATGGATTAAAGGGAAGAAGGGACCATTAGGTCTCAATTTCGCCCAAATAAAGACCTTTATCTATCTAACTATTTAGGATGTGCTGCATGTACGAGTAAGTTTATGGGATCCTCACGAAGTTGGATCAATTGCCGAATTGGATCGCGTGCAGCCTACATGAGCTAGATTTGTAAAACGTTGCAATGATAAACTGAGTAGCTAAAATATTAGAGGATCTAGGCTGGGAACCACTCACAAAGCAAAGGTTAAATTACAGATGCAATCTCACGCATAAATTGTAAGGATGACTCTTTAGCATTGATATTGAAAATGTATTATTACCCCTATCGTACCAGGGTAAGAGATATCACGCCAATAAAATTCCAGAGATTAAGTGTAAAACAGATAGATTTAAAATATCATTTTTCCCACCGAATGACATAGATTTAGAATAACGTTGTCCGACCGCGGTAGGGGTCATATTCGAGTAAAATTTAGTCTCTTTTGCATTCACCCCCTGCCACACATCCTAGCGGTGGCTGGCAGGGTGCTAAAAAATGCAACACAAAAATAACCCCACAAGTCAAAAGGCACAATTACCGATCTTTGGATTGTGGGTAAAAACGAACATTTTGGACATTGAATAAGTGATTCATTTAATTCCCTTCATGAAAAGGTCGGTGGATGTTTATTTTTCCTTTGACAAACCGGATCATAAAGATCAAACGGAATGACATCTATCCGATATTAATTGTGTCACGATAGTCCGGGATATATTGGACTTCTTTTCCATACCAACCCTCCTGCATATTCAAGATCCTAAATCCGGCATCTTTGAAGAAGTTTTAATACTTAATGCCTCCAATTCCGAACTGTAATAGTTGCAGATACGCCCCTCCGTAATAAGTATACATATATATTCGTATGTATGCCACCTGATTTTGTCATTACTTCAGCGTAAAGTATTAATCTTTTTTCTACTTGTAAATTTGATGTGGATGCATCAAGTAGGCATTGCTCCGTGGATGGCCTCGATTCATCAAAAGTAGAGATGTGTTTATCAGTCGTGGAGGGAGCACGGAGGGTGAATTTTGGGACAATGGACCACAACCACTTCCTCCCTTCAAATGTCACGGCCCACCCCTATGGCACCACCTAAACAGCAGGACGTGAGAATCCAAGAACTAAACAAAGCAGGATGCAACTAACTCGGGGCAATCCACTACACCCCATCGCTCGAGAATGCACCCTTCAACAATCTATTTGCTCAAATTGCAGATTAGATACGCGCAAAGCCACTATCATTCTATCGTTTTTCATTAACAAAATGGATCATTAAATTGGTAGCATTATTAAATAAAAGAGGCAATAAAGTTACCTGAATCACTTTACGTATGGGATGATTTTTTTCTATAGATGGAGAGGAATGAAGAATCCAAAAACCAATCACCGTGTGGTGGCCTCACTACGCCGTCGCGGGCTTAGTTGCCCCGCTATTTCGTGACCCACAACTTTGGCCATCGGTTGCCCTTCGTGCTATGTCCTCCCTCCACATGCGGACCACACGCCGAAGACAAGGCCCCCTTCCCACCATTCCACATTACCTACGCATTACGGCTGCTGGGTCCCTTCGTTGAATGAGTGCCGGCTTCACGATTACTTTACATACAAACTTCTATGAAATGTGTCAAAAAATAAGGCCTTAACCTGGATCGGGACTCCCCGCATCGCGGGATCTCGCGCCCCCCAAATTACGACACCGATTAGTTCCCATCGATTCCTCTGGAATTCGAAAAAAAAATTTTTCAACCCTCGTACAAGAGTTAAAGCGAAAGAGAGGGTGCATGTCTATGGGCGTGACGGGGATCCAGAAGGATTCCCAGCAGCGACAGGGATTCGACATGTTGGATACCCTTTTTCGCAACTTATATCAAATAGCGTATCTCCAAGGTGATTACGGCAGGGCTCGAGCTGTGGGCGATCGTGCTCGCACTCAAGATTCGTTTTACTAAGTGATTCAATCTTGGCATCTAAACTGTGACATTTCATTCGATAAGGATCACTCAAGATCAGGGGTAGCCGATTCGCCTTCGGCTGCGCAAGAATGTATACTTGCCTTTTTGGCTGCGATCAGCTTTGTTTATCTCAATTAAATTGCTATCTATTTCGACTAAAATAACTCACGATTAACTTCTGCAGTTTGTTTGAAATTCAAATTTCATAGAATTTATATTCTGCTAACGTAGGTCCGACCGCGAATGACCTACTGGCCACCTCTAACATAGATCGTCATCAGTTGCAGGTTTCAGATTTTGAACAAGCTCATTTCAACGATTTTTAAAGATTCGACTTTCCAAATTGAACCCCGATTCGACGGTATTTCCATGAAATTAAGTCTCACTTATCGAAAACTATCAAAAGACAATTAGTTTCCACGTTAAATATAGAAATCGGGCAAGTCAAACAACACCCAGGGATCACCTTAGCGACCACCGTAATTATCACATCCCTATCCATGCACTTTTAACGTGAAATTTCCTAGGAATACTTTCCGAAATGAACCTCCATCTCAGATTCAGGTGTTTACCAAATAGCCTTTTAGAAGAGTATATTTATTAAGGTACTCTTCCCAGCAATAATTATTTGGTTTCATGAAGTTATCCAAAATTTGGTTGCCACTGCATACCGCCAAAGACTACATATTAAACATAAATTAGACAATGCACCATGAAATGCACAAGAAATGTATTTTACATTTATGTTGCTAAAATGTTTTTAAGGAGATAAGGGATATTATAGAGATATATTTAGGTTGATAGTTAAAAATCAAAATTTCAGGAGAAATTCAAGAGCAGGTGAACTTCACCCATATACATGTACACACATGACACAGAATGCTAACTAATGGGTATTTAGTTTTACCAAAATATCCCATATCAGCCAAAAACTACCAATAGCACTCATGTTATTAGGTCACAAAACTTAATACAATGAAAATTGAAATAAAATCATATTATTATAACCTCATCATATCTGTAAATAGCTCTTTTTAATTTTACATATTTTTTGTATGCAATATAGTTTATTGTTTGTATATCGAATGAATATTGAATCTAAAACACTACAAAACAGGCAAATAAAATAATTATGTTAGCATTAGTAGTGTGTAACAATGGCAGGTATGCTAAATAAAGATTAGAAAAGAGTTCTATGAGGAGTGTCGGTTGTGCTGTATGGATTTTAAAACAGGCAGGTCTCCAAGGCAATAAAAAAGGATGGGAATACATTGGAAGTCTTAGAGATGTGTGTGGCAAAGAAAGAAAAAAGCTGGAATGAGACAAAGACCAATGTCAACAATCTAAACATGGAGGGATATATATAGGGGTGGAGGCAGAAGATGAGAAATGTAGATAGGGAGAAGGATAGAAGGGAGAATGTTGGGTTTGAAGGGTAGAGAGTCGGAGGGCAGAGGGAAAGTGCATAGGACAGAATAAGGATATGACACATGGTAAAAAATAATAAGTGCACATGATACACCCACGACAATACAGCCATTTGAAGAGGACCACCCTAAACCTAAGAGTATGTATTTATGACAATGTTGGTGATATTTTAAACGCTTTGTATCTAAAGACTAAATCAGAAAAAGATGTCTTACATCATGCAAAACTATCACAGGTCATAAAAATCATATTATATTGAAATATGGTTCAACAAGGAGCCAGGTTCCAGTTCGGCATTCAAAATTTTGGATCATTCTCTTTTGCTTCCCTACCTTCCACACACTGATGCCCTTCTTACCTTCCACCCCACCCTTCCCAAATAAACTTCCCACCCAATTAATGGTCATGAAAACTTAAATTAATACATCATATTGCCATGCATGTGAGTTTCTAGCAAGAGCAATTTAGCTACGGTAAAATTTTTCTTCATAAAAATATATCTTTGATAAATAAACTACCACTTAACCCACAAGTCAATCACTGACAAAAATGTACACCTACCCCCATCCAAACCCACTCACATGACAACAGCCTCTTCACTGATGCCTCTCCCTTCCATCTGACCCTTGGCCACACTCTCAGAAGGCCAGCGACACTGAAAGCACTGTTCAGAACATTTATTCACAGCCTTTCTACCCTTGTTCATCTTGTATAATCAATTTTTTCAGGCATAATGTAGCGGACTCCATGTTCCATGATGAATAATATCAAAATAAAACTTGTCAGGAGACAATACGGGAGCTTTTAATAATCAAGCATATTCCCACCAATCACGGATATCCGGTTCATCTGATAAGTAGACTGTATAGTAAAACATTCAACAGGGAGGCCACCGGACTAACCTACAGCAGTTATGAGGGCCAAAAAGTAAAGTGGAGAAAATTACCATACCTGGATGACATTTTCCAAAAGTTGAGAAGACATTTCCCACAGTTGAGGATTGCATTTTTCAATAAACACAAATTACAGAATGTGTCATGCTCTACAAAGGACAAAGTTGAAAAACTCACCAAAAGTGGAATCTACAAATTCCAGGGTAGGCACAACCCAAACAAATATATTGTGCAAACTGGGAGAAAGTTCAAAGAAAGGACCCAGGAGCATAAGTATTGCTTCAAGAGAAATGATTCATCTTCTCTGTTCTCGAAGCATCTACTGGAAACCCAACACAACAATGATTTCACCCCTCAGATTCTTCATTTTGAAAGCCAAGGAGCCAGGCTAGACATTCTTGAGCAGTGGGAGAGTCTTAAAAACTGCGGTGGAAAACACCCATTAGTGAATGTCGATGCATTTTCCTCTCACTCCCCTCTCCTTGGGTGGTGGAATGCATGGGTCTCAATCCAGAGGAGCCTAATGCCCACAATGCACCACTTTGTCTTCCCCTTACTTGGTCCCTAACTACCCAATCGGTGGTCAAGGATGGTGCTATACCCCTCCCTTTCCTTTACACCAACCCATCCCTCTCCCAATTTCCAACCCACTCCATCAGCCAATATATATCCAGGGGTAGATAATTGGACTACCAACTGCAGGGGTGTATAGCACACCAATTTCACCCTTCCAGAAGAAGGGTGAAATTGGTGCGCTGTACAGCAAAGTTAAATCTTTATCGGGAAGTAAGAAAGGGAGATCAACGATAGCAGTTAGAGATAAGGCGGGTAAGGTAATAGTTGACGCAGGGAAGATCCAAGAGAGATGGAAGGAGTATACAGAAGAACTGTATAGTAAAGAAATTAGACCAACAAAGTTAGACATTGAAAAAGAAAATGACGTAGAGGAAGACAGCTTAGGTCCAGGCATACTAGACAATGAGATAGAAAGGGCATTAAGGGAGATGAAACTAAATAAGGCTGTGGGGGTGGAAAACGTTCCTGCAGAACTACTGAAATGTTTAGGAAAATGTGGGAGGAAGTGGCTGTATGGACTGATTTGTAGTAGCTATAAGGAAGGAATGTTGCCAGAAGACTTTGTGAGATCAGCGTGATCCAATTCCAAAAAAGGTAAAGGCTACATCATGTGAGGACTACAGGACAATAAGTTCGATATCCCACGCAGCTAAAGTTGTTCTAAGGATCGTCAACAAAAGGATAAAGAGTAGGGCAAATGGTTATTTAGGGGATGATGAGTTGGGTTCAGGAAGGGTAGAGGCACAAGTGATGCCATTGCAGTAATAAGATCGCTAATCAAGAGGAATATAGAATACATCAGGACATATTTGCCTGTTTCATTGATTTCGAAAAGGTGTTTGATAGAGTAAACTGGAAAAAACTAACGAGTATATAGCAGAAAATAGATTTAGATTGGAGAGAGAGGAGGCTAATCTGCAACCTGTACATGTCTCAGACTGCTCAGGTGCGAGTGGAGAACGGGGAGTCCCAATGGGCAGTGTTAGGAAGAGGTGTAAGGCAGGGTTGCCCATTGTCACCGTCGCTGTTAAACGTACATGTGGAGGAAATGATTAAAGAAGCATGGGAAGACCTGCAGGTAGGAATGAAAGTCAGCAGGTAATTAGAAAAATCAGTTAGGTTTACAGATGACCAAGCTTTAGTTCATCAGTCAGCCAAGGGGTTGCAAGCATTGCTGAGTGAATAGAAAACTCGGTGTGATAGATATGGAATGAGAATCAATATTAATAAAACAAAGGTTATGTGATTTTCCAGAAAGAAAAAGGTTAAGCTAAACATTAAAATAGGAGGGCAAAAACTAGAGCAGGTAGAACAGTTTACATATCTAGGAAGTGTTTTGGACCCATACAGCCAAAGTAGTAAGAATGTAAGGAGAAGGATTGCACTAGGAAAAGAGGCTTTCACCAGGAGGGAGCTGATGAGTTGAGTAAGGATGTTAAGAAAAGACTAATTAAATTTTAAAATGTTATTTTAACATTATCCAACTAATTAATTTTCATTGGTGTCGAATCTAAAATAAGTAATTGATTCTTTCTTTCAAAATGTTTCACTGTCCTTTTTAAGTCAGAAAAAAATATTTGTAACTCACTCATTTCAGTACGAAGAAATCATTTCAATTCCTTAACTCCAAAGAGTCATCTTGCTTTCCTATTAATATAACACAGACACCATTAAATAATTTAATCTTTCAATAAACCTACTCACATTACCTATAAGATTATCAGTTTTCCTGCATCACTCAATGTATAATTCTTTACCTACTCATGATTTTATCAATCAATATATGGTCACACCTGTTGGAAAATGAACATTTTTACTGCCTCAATCATCATATGCAATTGCTAAGTTAGACGTGCTCTACAATGACTCCAAAATTCAAGGGTCAACTTACAACAAGCTTAATTTTTTTTTTCAATTTATCTTTTTTTTCTTGCTGATTAATGGTTGTAAATGGGATAGGTTCACTTGTTTTGTTAAAGAGATTTGTGTTTTGAAGTCTGATTTTATCTATTATCTTCTGCAATTATTTGAGACTTGTGTGCCACCTGACAATGTCTATCAGCACATGTGTATTTTTAATAATAATAATAATAATAATAATAATAATACAGGTGTAAAAATGGAAATACAGAATGTCGTATTTTAGGCGAGTGACGGCATAGTCCTTCAAGCCTGAGTGACCTTCAATTTCCATCAGCTTATTTTACAGTAAGCAAATGTTTTTCCTGGTGCATTCTCTTAGAGGCAAGACAAAAGTCAAATAATCATCAAAATAAAAAATATGAATTTTTGATAACGAAGACATCCTGCATGACTACATCACAAGACTTCACAATAATTAGAATTGCAAATCAAGTTTTATGACAGAAAAATAGGTTTCTAGCAATCAAAAAATTTCCCAAGAACATTCATGACAACCAAATATAGAGGTTTCGGTAAAAAAACACTATGGAATGCAACATGAAAAAGGTGGCTGAGAATAGAATAACAGTACAAATGGGCATGGACGAAGGGAGAAAGGAAAGCGAATTATTGCTGGCACTGATGTGATGGGGGCCCGGCTTGAGGCGCAATTTTTCAGGCAACAAGTAACGCTCCAGCACTCCCCAGACAGCAAAAAAACTCGGGTTAGGTATCATGGGTTACAATTCTAAGCACTTGAATAAGGAAACTAAAGCACAACGAAACCCTACAAAAACTACAAACTTTAAAATGCCTCGGGTTTCAATGCCTTTTGCCAAGACAGCATATCATGATGAACACATCATGGCAGTGTCATTGTCAACTGAGGAGCACAATGAATGCCGATCTCCCTTCTGTGAGCTGAAGCGGGTGGAGGAGTGAAGGAAATGTGAATCTTTGACTCCTTGCTTCCAGGATAGGGAAAACAAACAATACATAGTTTGCATAAAAAGTATCGGGAGAAATTTCAGGAAAATAGAGTTATTTCAGATATTGCTAGATTGACTTAAAATTCTTTGAAGTATATCCCTAGGGCATCAACACACTTTTTTCAGCAACTTTCCCACGACTCAAAGGTTCCCTGGAAGACAGATTGCGGAAGGTCCCTAAGGGTATGCATGCAAGTTTCTTTGATGGCATTTACTGTCTCTTGTGTTGTTCTTTGAGTGAGGATTCCACTTTTGGGTATAGGGAATAGTCTGCTGGTGCCAAGTCGGGGCTGTAATGGGGTTGGAGATTTGTCGCAATGACATTGCAGAAGTTCTTCCCAAGCAGACACTCAACTCTACTCTTTGTCGTCCGTCCAAAGATCTTCGGGAGGAGTTTAGCACAGATCTTTCACAATGCCATATTTTCAGTGATAATAGTGCAAACTGTCATCTTATCAATGCCTTTACGATCTGCGATAATGCACACATTCAACCGACGATCTGAATTCAGCACTTAACGCACACATCACAAAAATTGTTTTACAAATACTTTTCGTATAAACCTCTTACAAACACTCACCGATGGAAATAATTTCAGGTCCAAATATTATTTATAAAATTTTCAGAAAGTTTCCCCAAAATATTCACTGTCCCAAAGTACCCCTGGAGCTTTGCAATGATAATTTCTCCTGGGCACCCATGGGTCACAGTGCAGGAGCAACACAAAAGGTGTTGAATGCAGCATCTCGTTTAAGTGGTGGAATAGGCATCTGAACCTAGTGGGATGATCACTTTGAGTGTTGGTATCATCGCATTAAAGACAATATTGGTGCAAACAACAGGAAACCACATTTATAATTTCACCAACAACATTGATGCCGGCCTCTGGTGGCGATGTGGTAATGCCCTCACCTCCCAACCCAGAGGTAATGGGTTCAATTCCAGCATAGGTGGGTATTCCTCCACCTAGGGCTCGGATGTTTTTAATAATCTTAAATGTTAGTTGTTTAGAGGTTAGGTGGAAGAAGGGATTATAGTGCCTCAATCTTGCCCCAATAAAGTCGTTACATAAATAAATGAAAAATAAGCCGATGAATTAAAAATTTAATTATAATGAATTCAGATAACTCTGGGTGTCTACTTGCTGGACCTGTTGGTATGACTGAAGAGACCAATTCTCCCTGTTCGATTATCATTTCACAAAATCCTTGCAAAGTAAAATCAACAACAGCAAAAACACAGAAGAAGAGCTGCCATAGGAACGGGGATCTGGAGGGTTTGGGACAATTTTGAGGGCAGAGACATAAGAAAATTAAAGCAGGCAATGTACACATTTTAGGGCTGTGCGAGGTGGGATGGAAGGACAGCTAGGATTAAATTATATATAGTCATAGACTAACATACAGCAGAGAGGATGAGAGTCAATGTGGTGGGTTGGTACACTCCTCCAGACTTAGATTACATTGGCACTACTTAACCACAGAAACTCCCATGGAATGCTATTTCTGGTGTTTAACAATCAATATACCTTTTGGCATGTAATATTGTATGCTAACATGTACTCTTTTCATGCTAATGTCGTTTAATAAACAAAATATTACTGAAAAAATAATGCTCTTAAATAATATTTTACAATCAAAATAAAATTTGGCGCGCACGTATTTGGAAAAGGACCAGCATGTATTTTCTTAGTAAATGATAATCATTTAAAACACAAATTATTTTTCATAAATTCAATTGCATATGATCAAATGGAATATATTTTAAAATACATAAAAATTATGAAAATAACACCCATATTTCAGGTATGGCTGCTTAAAATGAAATGATATGTAATTGCAAGAGCGTTAGTGACACTAAGGTTGTACGACAGTGGTCAAGTCTTTCATCCTGATCAAGAGTTTTATCAGGTAATATAGTGGTAAAGAATGCTAACATTTTATAATAAACATCAATTAACACTGAATTATGTATCACTGCACTATATGCTGAAGTATACCTTGACGGATCAATGGCTCACATTCAGATCTTGGAAGCAAGTGCTGGCTATTCTTTTTCAAAAGGACTATTTCACCATCTTCCAGTTCCAATTTACCATAGTCAACAAGACAACGAACCTACAATAAAACAGATTAATGAATGAGCTTATATTCTAATAATTTAAACATGTCAATGTTGAAGCCCTGTGGCTGGCCCACATGTGAAAACATGGACATGTGAAATGAATGGCTGTAGGTTATAAATGAGGCAACCAACCATGACTATGAACTTCCCAGAACAAAGGAAAATTAATATGTAATGGGGGCATTCCCTTATAACTAAAGTTTTAACAATAGTTAAAAACATTTCTTGATGAACCCACACTCATTTTGGATAATACTTTCTTTAGAACTAGTATTTAAGAATCTCATTAGACTAAGAAACCTTCCAAGACAATATTCATCTAGACATGGGCCACATCCCCGAAAACGAACACAATACATAAATGATAATAAATATGTATATGAGATACATGTATGTATAAACATACAAGAGAGAGACATGCATTGTATACTGCACACATAAACAGAGAGAGCATGAGATTACCTCTATGTAGAGAGATTTGGGTGGTTTCGTGTCCTGAGTAAGGTCCAAGCCATAATTGTCTCCTATGGATTTCATGTAATTAGCTAAATATTTACTATAACTAGCAAACCATTTCATCTGCAAGGCAAGAGAAATTGTATTGTGTATTTCAGAATGTTGTCCCACATTTCTTCAGCATTACTTGATTCAAAAATACTTACTTCTGGCTCACATAAATTATATTTAATTTCAGGAGGCAGTATACTACCAAATTCCCAACGCATCTGTCGAATGTACTGTAGCCTGTTATACCTGTAACGTAAATATTGTTTGGATCGATTTTTACTTAATAATAGTCATGAACTATAGCAAAAAATAAACATTAAACCACTGAATTGCATCCCATTCCTTCACCGCGTGAAATAAAGGCATTGTTACTTACAAGTACGCTAGCAAGCACCTTTTGTTCCGTTCAAGACTAGTGTGTCTCAACTGCACACCCGCGAAGTAATTTGTATCACCAGACACGGACGCATTTCTAAGTAACGAGAAAAATGTTTAACCCAAATATTTTATAAATACAAAACATTCTCACCAACAATAATACTAACACATCTTTCTTGTTTTGCTCGAAGAGAAGTTTCATTTCCTCCAAAACTTGTCGCACCACTTCATCCTACCAAAAATTTTGAAAGGAGTTGAAAGTCAAATCTCATACACAACATTAATTTGAATTAGACTTTACTTACATTAAAGGCAGGTAGTGAATCGGGACATCTGTCTAACTCCTTGATGAGCTCAAAAGCCTTTTCACCAAACATTTAAATAGTAAAGCCTTTATGGTTCAATTTCCGATACTTTAAGAACTTTTTAAACGACTTCGGTTTTTGTAATACTTTCCTGGACTTACAAAATGAAATATTCTTACTGTAAGCACAGGATTATCTATTTGATCGCCACCACAACAGACAAAACGCGCCGAAAGACAATTGAGATATGAAATAAAATAGCGCGAGAATTCGGAGAATCGAACTACTTAATATAGCGGAACCAGTAACGACGGAAAATTTCCAATATACCGCCGAGAATGAAACTTTACGATAATGGTTAATTACCTTCATTTTCACTAAAATTCTAGTTATTCCACCTGCTGATTCACATCTACATCTATGCTTTTGTTGAATGATGATAGTAATTGCCTAAAGGCAAGGGTGGGTACGGGAGGGATCCGACGGACCTAGGACCTATGCACTGCTACTGCGCCTTTAATACTTGATTAACACGACGCTAAATACATATATTTCTCTAATATCTTTTTTACATTACGCATATTTTAGCCCCAATATTTTCTAACTCTTTCAAATCTGCCCCAAATTCTTAATATTTTCATTCTTCAACCTGCCCCACCCAACACGTCTCGATCACCGTCGTCGAATTACCTCTCACTATCTCCTTCAGTCACTTTTCCTGCCTTCTTCAGATTTCTCCTAACAACTTTCCGCTTTCGCCTGCTACGAGCACAGAAGAGTTTATATCCGCACAAAACACTTATAAGGCTGAAGGTCTGTTTAATGAATGAGAGTAGTTCTCACTTAGTAATAAGCCCAACGGCGTTATGTAACTCACACATCTGGGAAGGAAGACTAGTTTCTTTCCCTATGCGGTCTATGGTTTCCCAGGAAGATTTGGTACTCGAAAAATCCCACATTATGGGTATAACTGAGGTTTCTGCATCACATCCCACTTCATCTGGATAAAATACATTTTTCTGCACCCAAGAAAAATTTAGAAAAAAGTCTGTAGTCAAATTGATGGCAAGTACCCCGAATGCTTTTTCTCATATGAGAATAATTAAGGCCTTATACTAAGATAAAATCCATCTATAATACTCTTGCCCCTATCCATGCAGTATTATTTTTGTAATAGTTCCCCATTTACTTGAATACATCTAATGCACTAATAGTATAATTTTATTGACCCAATCCATTCAATACTATCGATATTCAAAAGTAGCCAGTATACAAGTTGCATGGCTTTTAAAGACTTGATTTTTCTATTAATTTTACACAATGGCAGCTATTATATTCATTATGAACCAGAAATGAATGTAATGACAATTAAACCCATATGTCCATTTATTTACGATAAATAAAAACCCTGGTTAATGATATTTTTCAAAGCTTACATAATATATTGTGCCAGAACCATATATTTTGCTTTCCAAGAATCTCCTTAAGGTGTCATTAGTGAAATTAATTCCAAAATCAGGATGTAGCACATGCTCTGATACCAGACAAGTTTGACATATGTAGGGATCTACTTTAATTGTACACGGGGATTCCCAAACATGAATATTTATTTCGAAGACATCTATGAATACTAGAAGAATTCATAGCCGATTATTTATATACTAGGGTAGGTATAAAACTTCTTTCTCAACTTTCTATCCATCAGTTTTAGCCTATCTTTACTTTCTTAACAACACCCAGATCTTAACATCCTCCAATCTGCACTTACACGTATTGCTTAAATGACAAATTTCAGAGCCATAAGAAACTATTGTATATAGATTTTACTTAATTTTCAAATTATTTATTTATTATATTATTGGTATTCTATCGGTCAAGGTAGATTTTGGAGGAAACACTACACAGTGACACAATAATGCATTTCCTCACCTCTCCCAATAAAACACAACCTGATATCTGGAACTAGAATTAGACACTCTTCAATTCTGTATCATTCCTTCCTATCTTCATTCTGTCCACCATGCCTATCCTATTCCTACCTCACATGCATAACATTCTTCCCTCCATCAGTCTTCCACATTTGATTCCAAAATGAAATGGCTGGCAGCCACATTCCCTGTTCCTTCTGTTGCTTGTTTATTTTCCTTTCAGTACCTCTCATATTTTCCATCTTTCTCCACACCCACATTTCAAAAGCATCCAATTGGCACCTATCATCTTCCTTCAACATCCATGATTTTATGCCAAACAAAACTACCTCCACACCATTGTGAACCATCTCTTAAAATATTTATTCAATGTTCCTCTCATTCATTCTCTCTGACTTGAGAATGAAAGGGAGTATTGCCTGAAACTGCAGTATTAAGGGATAGGAACACATATAAAAGACAAACACAGGAGAGTAGGGGAAGGCAGAATCAAGCAGATCACAAATTAAAAAATATTTCCTTGACTAGGGCTTGAACTAAAATTCTTTTAACTGGCCTTTTATGCATAGATGCTCTAACCACGAGAGCTATTGAGGAAATGTAATTTACAATGAAATCTACAGGGGGTTTATGCAACCAAGCACCCTGATTCTTTTGACAGGAGATGGTGTTGGGGAGCTATTTCATCCACCAAAAGAGAAATGGATGGCAAAAGAGGAAAGGACGGGAGGGAAAGCAATCATGCAACGTCATAAAGGATAGGAACATTGCATTTCATGGAACGCATACCACATTGGCAAAATACACATTCAAACACGAAAACCCACCATATGGGGAACAAATATTTATTTACATGGGTATAGATATATTGAAAAGGGATATGGACATATATAAAAGACAAGCACAGGAGAGGTGGGAAAAGATTGTATATATATATATGATATAATGCTGATGCTTTAAAAGGAAAAACCAATGCCATAAACAAATGTAAGTTTTGTGGAATTTTATGAAGGATGTTTTGTACAGCTTCCACCAAGCAACACAAGGGACTGTTAACTTTAGTCAGAATATTTTGTATCAAAAATATTGATCATAAAATAATATTGATATTATTATCATAATATTGATCATAAAATACATTTACTATGGTGATTTTTGCATTTCTTTTAGCAAATGTTCCTAACCACTATAACAACCTCAATGTATATAGTTTGCTTTAATCAGTGCAACGTGACTGGTATGAGTATTTTGAAATGAAAGTCTTTCAAAAGTGTCAATACAGTTTTGGCTGTCACTTGGTTTTTTCAGTTAGGTGCAAGTGGAGCCTTTGCATCTCATTTCTCAGAAGGGTGATCATTTGTTGGGAAATATTTTAAGTGAGTGATGGGAAAATATTGTGACAGTGACCTTCTTTAAAGTGACTGGAATCAAGCCCATCGCCCAGTTAAACAGCAAACTTAGTCATAAATGTCTGGCAGTGTATTTACACTCTAGGAATCCGAGGAGTTCGAGTTTGCACTGCAAACAACCAGCCCTTTTTCATCACATGAATGCAGAAAGTATTTCAAAGAAAACTAGATAGAGTCAAGGCCTAGTGGTCACCATTCATCATTTAAGTAATGACTTTAAGCAAATATAGTTGGAAATCCAAGGACTAGGTAGGCGCAGATTTAATGGAGAACCAAATTTATCCAATAAAAGAGCATATGTGTTTCATACATAAATATAGTTCAGCCATCAGATAAGCACTGAGCTAACTAACACAATAGATATATGAGTTCAAAAGAACCAGAAGGTATACAGAAGCTCTGTGGAAAACATAAAAATTAAGAAGTATTATGATTGAGACTCCAAGAGGCAGATGAAGAAGTTCAAGAAAGGAGACAGGTTTAATCAGCAAAAAGTGAATGTTGGAAACCTGGAATAGTCATTGACAGAATGAAGTAATAATGGCAATACTGAAAAAATGACTATCTACATGCAAGGTAGGCACTCATTTTACAAATAAAGTGTGAGCAAGATCCTCTATTGTGTCAAAAAAGGTGTTGTCTCTGAGGAACCATGCCTATTGACAGAGGATAATCTTGCCCTTATGTTCTCTCAAGAATCAGGACCCACTAGAGCAATTTCTCGTCATGCTTCTAAGAATATCCTTAGTTAATATGAATAAATGAATCTCTTTTCACTATTCTCAGTTTCTTGAATCAGTGATTGTCTTACTTTTGATTTTGTTCACCATAAAGATACAACAAAAGTGTCTTACTTTTAACTATCACATTATGAGGCAATTCTACAGACAGGAAAAGCTCCTGGATCTGTGTTCAATGATTTTAAGATATCATTTTTCTTCCTTGATACCCCATCTATGCAAATTATAAATATAGTTATAAACAGACACAATATATGAATAACTCAATAACAAAATTAGACTTTTATTTAAGGGACTACATAGCTCAATGACAAATGAAATATAAATAATTAAAGCCTTCCAAAACTTTATTTTGCCATGTTAGGTAGTACGTTTCTTTGAGTTTATTCAATTTTGTAGGTATGCATACTTTTTAGATTGCATACCTACATAAGTCATAACAATTTTCCCTTGGATAAAAGAAAATCTTGGGCAATATTTTGTAAACCATGTTTTGATACAGTTATGACATTAGCAAGAATCAGTTACTAATTCTTTTAACCATTTAAACTTCACACATCTTCAATAAATGTACCAACACAAGTCTAGATTTTTCTTTCACCACCAAGTAACATATTCTCACCTGTAAAATATTTCAAGTTGGTCATAGTCCCAAATTCAACGATTTGAGGCTCTATTTGGGTTTCCATGCCAACAATCACATTTGTGTCACATTTGAAAGAGAATCACTATTCCTGCCACAATCCCACACCATCTCTTGTTTGAGTCATTAAAATGTTTCCAAAACCATGCATACATTCTCCTACAATAAATAACCATCCTATTTAGATAATTCTTCTTGTGGCTGCTGAGAACTATTTTTTCTAACACTATTATTCCTATCAGAAATGGTCATAGTTGTACTATCAGTGGCTTTCTCAGATGTACTACCATCAGTCTTGGCCATGTAACGGACCTTAGTGTCAATATTACTCCCTTTTCGACCAAATATTGAGGTAGCTCTTGATAGCTTTTCACCAAATTTCCTTTCACATGCCACAAAGAATATGAAGAGAGAAGTTCCTTGCATGGTGGCTGTGATGCAGAATACATAGGACAGCACCTTCACGGCAGTCTCCGACACAGAGATTAGTTCTATGGCAATGCCAGAAACCCACGAGATGCCAAGGAGACAGAAAAGAAACATAGCTGCATACAACCGACGCAGTGCTCTAAGTCTCTGATCTTTCTGATGAACCCTCATTCCTTGAACTTTGCTGCAGAACAAGGAGCGCATGAGCCAGGAGAAAATGAAAGTGTTCATCATGATAACCAATGAAACAGGAAACAAAATCCCGGCATAAAATGCCCTCCCACTCGGATAGCAAAGGGCTGAATTGGGTCGACGGACATACAAATCAGTTCCATTGGCCAAAGTTATGGAGACGAGCAAAGCAGGGATGCCCCAACCAAGCACCGAGGCACGGCAGAGCAAATGCGTCCCCATTTGCTTCCTGGCAGTGAGCGCTATGGTCCTCGTCAGCCGCATGAGCTGGAGGAAAGCGACCACCAACATCCAAGAGAATGACGCAAGGACTGAGTAGTGCAACAAGGCCCCTAAGGCAATACACAGCTCTCTGCTTTTTGGGCACTCCCCTTGGGAAGCAATGGCCAGGTACACGGCCATGAGGAGGGAGAGCGAGGCAGAGAGGTTGAGCTGGACCTTCTTGCTGGCACCACGACGCCACTCAGGGTACGCGATTCCTATGATAAAGACACCACAGAGGGCAAAAAGCGAAATGGAGCAACCAACGAGGGTCAACATGTGGAGGACATAGTCTTCAGAGAGGAATTCATCAACATCGCTGACCAGCATGGCAAAGTGAGTGAGGTGTGTGCAGAGGCAGGCATCCATGCCCTCTGAGATCCCCGGAGAGAGATCGCAAGAGGGAACACGGGCACATCCCTCTCGTGACCACTCACTCCTCTCTGTATCCCAATAGTGGCACTCCCTGTGTTTTCCAACCTTGTCTGAGAAAAGACATATCAGGAAATATCATCAGATTTTAGGTTCAATCAAGGAATATTATGCATTAAATGTAAGACTTAATCAGCTATTAGTAATAAAATCAGAGGATTATGAAGGAAAAGATAAAAGTAATATACTCACTCACAAGAGTTATGTTTAAAGTCTTATGCTAGTGATAAATGGTGAAATATTAGAATATTTAGAGAATTTAATTGGAAGTAGATACCTTCATATTTACATGAAGGGAAATAAACATTTTGCCTTATAATATTATCGCAATATAGTAAATTTTAGTGGCAAAGGTATATTAGTCTTAAGAATTTTACCATTTTCATACCAGATTTTTATATCATTGTAGAAGAATAAAGTATATAATATCTTGACAGACAAAATATAAAACTCGTAAATTAACAGTGTAAAAATGTCATTAGATTATGTATTTGTAGGTACACAGCAACAAGGACTTCAATTCAAGGATTATTATTATTACAGTTATTGCCGTCATATTATTATTGTCCCTATTTATCTCCACATATAAGTGGGATGAACATATCTCCCAGGTATGTAAGAATATTAATTCAGTTTACTACCAGAAATCAGTTTTAAAACACACTGTAAGTTTAGATGTCTTAAAATGTTATTTTATGGCTTGTTTTACTCTGTAACTTCTTATGGAATTGTAATCTGGGGGACATCATTCTCATTAAATCAAGTATTCTAAAAAATACTAAGAACCATATGTAATCAACCTTAGCGTGCACATTGCCGACCTATTTTTAATATTTGGGAATACTGAATGTACCATGTCTATATATCTTTTTAGCAATGACTAATGCTAAGAAATTCAAGAGTTACTTTACAATGAATCATAGTTATCACTGTTACAATACCAGAAGATATAGAGATATTCATGTGAAAACATCAAACCTGTCTTTAGTAGCTAAAGGACCAGCATCAATGTGCACAAAATTGTTTAATAATCTGCCTGACCATTTAAAAAAGAGACAAGAATTTCACTATTCAAGAAGAATTTATTTCTATACCTGGCTGATGAGTGTTATTATATGTAAATGAATATTTATGTAAAACTAAAGGGCATATTAATTTCCTGTCATAACTGCATCTGAACTTCTATTTGGGAATAATGGGATCTATATCCCATTGACATGTCCTCTAGTCATGTATTCTCAATACTGTACACTGTGTCTGCTGGACAAATAAATATATTATTATTATATACTTCCTTCCTGCTTTAATTTCGTCCAGTATGCACCTATCCTATTCCTGCCCCTTCTTCATTTGCCTAACATTCCCCCTCTATCTCAATCTTCAACATCCCACTGCCGATCAATATGCTTTGCATCCATTTCTTCTTTCTCCTTATGATTTCTCTTGAAATCTCGATCCCCTCTCCTTCCCCACCATACCTAACACCTACACATTCATTTTCCTCTCTGTTCAGTTCACCTTCTCCATCCTTCTCCACACCCATGTTTCAAAAGCCTCCAATCTATGTCTATCATCCTGCTTCAGTGACCATGTTTCCACACCCTACATAACTACGCTCCTTATCAAAGTTTTAACAAGCCTTTTCTTAACATCCTTACTCAACGTCCCTGTCATCAATTCCCTCCTCCTTGTGAAAACTTCTTTTCCTAATGTAATTCTTCTCCTTATGCTCCTATTACTTTGACCATTTTGGTTCAAACACCTCTGAGATATGTAAACTTCCACTTGCTCTAGTCCATTGCCTTCTTTTTTAATTTTTAACTTAGTCAGTCCATTTCTTGAAAACCTTATATCCTTTGTTTTATTTACACTGGTTTTCTAATGTGCTCATCAATATTTGTAATCCTTTGGCTGACTAGCAAAAAAATATTTCAAAATTCAGAGGCAAGATGATGGATGTAGATTGGAGTCTTTTAAAAGGTGGGTGTGGAGAAGGATGAAGAGGTGAAGTGGACATGAAGGAAAACAAATAAAAAATTTCTAGGTATGGTGGGAGAGCAGAGAGGATTGATAAAGAAATTCTAATGAGGCAGGAAAAATGAATGCAGATTGTTTTCCTTGGGAATGGGATATTGAATACTGTGATAGAGAGAAGAATTTTAGGCAAGCAACATATTGGGAGCAAAAGGATAGGATTGTTGGATGGAATGAAGGGAGGCAGAAGATATGTGGAATTGAAAAACAGTTTAATTTAGTACCGCCTATGAATTTAAATCCTTTTATACAGAGCTAAAGAATGATGTAGCCCTGTTTGGTCTGTGTGTCATCCAGAACCTCCCTTATAGACAACCAATAACAATGATGATAGCTAAACATCTTATCTTTTGAACTAAAGCTTCACTTCATGTTATAAGTCATTTCCAATAGACACTATTCTTCATCTAATCATCATTTTTCAAGTTTTCCAGTGACTGCTTCATGCCAATATGATTTACAGTGAACTAACGGTTCAACTTAAAAAAAATATCAAATGCTTGAACTATACTATGTCTTCCATTGTCTAAAAGAATTCACTATATCCAACCAGAACTATCAAGATGTTGGGTATGCCTGCACACATTACAAAGACTCTTCAGTTTCGATGTAATCCTGTTTTGACTTTTTCTCAAAAGCATTAATATTTGGTGACTAATTATGAAATCCATTTAATACCAATACCAGTCAAGCATTTTCACTGTTTTGCACACCCATACAAATGTCATATGATAATTTTAGCCACATATCTACTAATTAGACAATCATCATGGCAGCAAAATTAATACAATCTAAAGTACAAATCGATATTAGTATAACCTGAAATATAAATTTCTGTTGAGTGATCTGGAGTAATTCTGCCTGTTACAGAATTCCTGTAGGTGAAATATGACTATTTTGTATCAATTCAGAAGATTCAATTTTAAACCTCAGAGTTTTAAGGAGATCTTTTGACTCTGTCTCACCTTGAGAAAAAACAATAAGCACAGTCATATTTGACTTGGATGATGCCTCCTCTTCTTGACCAAAGGTATCCAGACCAATAATCGGGCTGGCCACTCTTGTATCTTCTGTCCCGTTAGCTCTCACGAAAAGAGTACTGTCTTGAAAGTTGGTGTATGTCAAACCAACCTTCTCAGGAGCATAAAGTAATATAGCCCCTACTTGAGGTGCTTTGGCTACGACATCAACAATGGTACTGTTGTCGGACACAGGTGTAATGTCATTGCCATTTGTTATGAAACCCTTGATGGTAGTGCCTGGTGACACTGCTGCGGCAGAGAAGTGAGACGTTATGACAGGAGTTGCAGTAGAAGTTGATGCTTTCTCAAGCAATTTGTCAATGGAATCCAACAATGAGTCAGATGACACATCTGCTTTTATATCTTCCGTATTTGACTTAATCTTGTTTTCAACTTCAATGAAAGCATTTACAATAGTGGCCACTGAAGTTATGTTGGGCTTTGATATTTCTGAATTGGGTCTAGAAACTTCTTTGGCCAAGGTCTTCAAAGCTTTCCTCAAATGGTTGGTCTGAGGGGAGAAAAAAAAACGTTAACTCACATATATCCTTACTTAGTTGATGAAATTCGATAAATAACTATGTTTATATAACTATACAAATGCATCTCATTATAAAGTTTTTGCAATATATGATGATGCAATTCACTAGCAACAGGGCTGTGAACAATCCAACAGGAGACTTTTCTGTTTAGTACATAGGTTTACACTTGCAGATAGTGCTTCTCATCAGAAGTTGAACAGCAGCATTCCATTCACTATTATGATACTAATTGTTTAAATGGCAAGTTACTTGAATATTAATATTTTGGTTTTAATTTCACAATCAAAAGATTAAATGGAAATATACTAATGCAATCGAGTGACTATTATTGCCATTATTATGTACTCTGAACCTCAGTACTGGGATGAGTGCACTTCAATCAAGAAATATTTGACAATCCAAGAGCTTTTATTAATTATTCAAGAATTCCTGCATTTCTTACCCAAGAATTTGAGGACATGTTACTTGAGTGAATTTAATGGCTTTCTGACCAACATAAAACCAAAAACACAGTAATCAACCCCAAGGTTGGTTTGGTAGGGGATAGTAGAGTTCACCCAGTACTAAGCCCAATGGCATGTGAAATTCACACATCACTGTAGGGGGGCCAATTCCTTTCCCTGGGCCAGTTATGGTTTCCCAGGAAGATCTGACACCAAAAAAATCACATAGCTTGGGTGGAGCTGCAGGTTCCCAGAGTGGATTGCCTGGAAATTGAACCCGGGCCCTTCGGTCAGTAGTCCAATGCTCTACCCCCTGGACTACCGTGACCCATGGCTTTCTAACTATGGCTAACAAAAACTTAGTGGAAAATCCTGTGAGGTGAGGATAATTGTACTTTCTCAAGAATCTAGACATAATAGACTTACTTAAATTTTATGAAGTTACCCAACTGTAGTGAATAGTTGTACGAGGGTCATCCGGAAAGTAGTACCCGTTCGTGCCGCATGAAGTGCTGACGACGCGAGTAGCCGCTGGACGAGGTCAGATAGCTTCAGTGGCTTGTCTGCCTTCTCTGAGCCAAGTTGCGTGACGCTAGCATTGCCTGTGTTGTTTCTGTGATTGTTTACAATGTTTAAAAAAATTGAGAACGCCGCCAGTTGTGAAGTGAGGGCAGTGATTAAATTCCTCAATGCAAGAAACGTTCGCCCATGTGATATTCATCGTCAATTAAAGGAGGTGTATGGAGACAATGTAATGGACGAGTCGTCTGTTCGGCGGTGGTGTCGCAACTTCAACATGGGGAGGGGGAACACACACGACGATGAGCGTTCGGAGAGACCGTCTGTCATTACAGACCAACTGGTGAGCTCAGTTGACGAATTCGTGAGGAACGATCGGCGCGTCACAATTGATGACATCTGTGAGCATTTTCCCAATGTTTCTCGAACAATTGTTCATGAAATTGTTAAACACCATCTGCATTATGCAAAAATTTGTGCAAGATGGGTCCCTCGCGTATCTCAATGAGCTGGCGGCGAAGGACTATGCAGCAGGAATACAGAAACTTGTCGCACGTTATGACAAATGCCTTAATTTGCTTGGAGATTATGTTGAGAAGTAGTTTAAAGTATCCTCTTTCAAATAAAATTTTTTATGTTTGTTAATATTTACTTTTGTGTCTTTATTTCACGAACGGGTACTACTTTCCGGATGACCCTCGTATGTACGTATAACCATGTAAATAAAATGATTTATAGAATGTTTTCGAGATATTCATAAAATTAAGTAAATCTCTAAAAAAATAAAAGAATATGAAAAATGCGAACCCAAACAAAATTTCCAACAGATAAATCTAGGTCAAGTGACATCTGATGGAAAGACATCTCCAAGCCTGTACTTAACTGCATTTTAGGTCTTAAAACGAACAACAAGAGTGAGGCCCATTGAAACTTCTTCAATTGTGTGGCCAGCAATAAAAAATATCTGACCCTCCTCATCTCCATGGTCAATACAAAGAACCCATTGAGAAGACTCCTGTCCACATGATCAGAATAGATGAAACCAAAAGCCCTCTCAGTCCCAAAGGCTTCTGTGCTTTCATATTGTTTGCATTCATTACTTTCAGCGAAGGGACAATACGTACCCTGCATTTTCATCAATTACATTACTGAGTTCATCAAGTATTGCACCATCTTTCCTTAACTCTTTTAACAGGCATCTAATTGTGCTGAAATCCTGATGCTAGCATTTAAAATATGCATAATATTTCATGCATTCACTCATACAGCATTACCTCTGTACTCTTTCATCTAGTCACTGAGAGATGCATACCACACCGCCAACCTTTTCACATATGTGTGAAGAACTAAAATTGGCCATATCTAAGAAAAAGAGCCCTGAATTTCCTAAGTTTTACAATATTAGCTCTAAGTAAATTAGGCAAGACTAAGCCGGCTAAGCAACTCAGGGATGCTCTAAACAAATTTCAATATTGTTCTCATTTACAAATACTTTTTTCAAGGCAACCACTGAAAATGTGATTTATTAATATGTGATTTTCTATGCCATAAATTTTTATGGCATATCATTCTTATAAATGCAATCTTTTTATGAGGCTCTGATGAGTCAATTGAAAAATATTCAAAAAATTTGACAACTTAATAAAAATATTGCAATGGGTGAAACAGAATAGTAAAGGAGAAAATTAGTGCGGAATCCTCCATAGGACTACACTCACCTCAACAAGTGTTATATTCACTACATCCTTTAAGGAATCTGCAAGTTCTTTAATAATGTCCTTCTCGATGGCATTATTTGAGAGGTTTTTTAGTCTCTTTGCTCGCTGTGATGGCTGCTCGCATGGACCAGGATGCGGAGGACTTGCATCCCAATAGACACCCATGGCATAGCTTCCAATGCACTTACGGGCTGGACCCGGAGCACCAAACTCATTGATGCATGGGTTAATTGGTGTCGCAGAATGACCTGGTTTGATGGTGGGCCACGTGAAGCCACCATCGTCATGCTGGAGGCAGAAGTGATTGCTTCTGATAACTGGTGATGGTAGTCCATACATGTGACTCAAGTTGTATGAAAATACACTCAATTCATTTATGAAGTCAAAGTGGTTAGTCTCTGACATTCGTGTAATGCGAATTATCACACCTCCACTTACATCAGCAACAGAGAGAGTGCTAAAATTAAAATTTGCATACTTTGTCTCAAAGAAGTCATGGACATTTCTCATCTGATGGTTGAACTCCTGTCCGGAGAACACTACTGAAGCACTGTTTGGTATGCTCAAAAGAATTCTGTCTGAAATCAAGCCAAGCCCTAAGTTATCTTTGCATTGCAAATATCCCTCCTTATTGGAAGATATAGAAAAGAAGAGCATTTTCTGATCATCACTGTACGTGATATTTCCAATTGGAGTTAGTTCTGTTCTTTCATTGGAGACTGCTGTCTGTGTAAGGTTGAAATCATCGCTTCCCCAAGATATTAGACAAGACATTGCTCGGTCTAGATCTTGCATAAATGATTTATTCAATTCTGCTCTAAATATTGTCAAAAGAGCACCATTGTTGCTTTTCATAGGTAGAAGTTTAAGAAGTAGCTTGTTGGGTTCATCTGAAAAATTTGAAAAATTCCTGTTTATGCAGTAGATGCAATATAAATTATCATTATTTTTAAAATTTTGGTAACTGATGAAAATACTCACCTGGTGTGTCATCTCTCACTATTGTGAAAAACATATCCCGTGCTGTAAGAACTATGCACAAACAAACCGTAAAACTGCTTGACGAATAAAACAGAGTGCAGCTATTAGACCATCCACCAATTCTGGTCAGCTCCCAGGATACACACTGCATTCCATAATTTTTCACAGAACCTTAGAAATGCAATTGGTAAACATTTCAATTGAAAAATTAGTGTATGTATCCAAGTATAATGAACATTATAGGGAAATAAAAACTATTTTTATTCATATAATAGATGGAGTTTGTTTGAAATACTTTTTACATATCACTCCAAACACCTTTAAACTAATTATGTCTTTACTCTGCCCACTATCAGCATATTAAATAGTGACTCTGCAAGATACCTACTAAAGTTACTCACAGGCAGAAAATTTTTAATACAGCCATGCATTTTATTAGACATAAATTCATGCTTGTGCCAATGCTAGTGTGGACATATCTTATTTTCTTTTTGTAGGTATATATCATTTTGCATTTTGATATTGAAATATGCATGTAGAAACAATATCTTCATGGACTACTACCTTGGTATTGTGGAAAGGATTTTGTGCTCTATGGATCCCTGTTCCAATCTATTCAGTGTTGGTTATCCCCCTCACTAGTGCCAACCCCAATAAACTGGATGAAGGATAGAAGCCAAATCAAAGGAGATCCACACAGCATCTACCTTATTAGTGGATATTTTGCTGTAATCCTAAGTTAGGTGTTTACAAAGCCATATAATTTCAATTTCAGAAAGGCACCATTTTAAGGGACGCCGTGATGTTAAGAAACACTATCGAGGAAAAAGAATTGAATCCATTTCTTATACTTTCCTAATGAGATCATGTCAGAAGGAAGCAATGAAATAATAAATCCTTGTGATTGGGGGCTCATCTCTCTGAGTGAGGTGCACAGCAGAGGGGGAGGCAAGTCCTCTGAGGTCATAACTGCATAAAAATCTTACATAGCAGTAGAAAAGAAGACAGAAGAGGGTGATAACTGATTTTTATTGGTGATGACAGGGACCTGGAATGCTAAGAAGATGTTTAAGGAAGAGAAATTGAAAATTGTGAACTTAGAAAAGAATATTGGAGAAGGGAATTATCGCTATATGCCGGGTATATGTGAAATGAGATAGACTGAGCAGCAGGGAGCATGAACTAAGTCAATAGTTTATGAGTGAATAGTGAGATTAGAGGAGAGACAATATGAGTCAGACTTCTGAATAATATTGAACTGACTGTGGGCAGGAGTGCAGTGCTCATAGGGTTTGTAAATAAGTCATAGGTACTTCATTGTTGGCAAAGATAAAGAAGATCCATAAAATTTAGTCATTATTCAGGAGGGCTTTCAAAAAGTTAGGAGGTCAAATTGGAAAGTGAACTTGATCAACCACAGGAATTTGGACCATTCCTAGCAGAAAGCCTTCAATGGTGATGAAGGATTTGACTACGGTGGTGAATGGGAATAAATAAAGATGTCCTTCCCTAAGATAAGGAACCAGGACAGGGAATAACCCTCATGTGTCGCTCTTGTTGAATCAGTGAATTCACCATTCTACAAGGCAGCAATCAAACCTGCTCCTTCCTAATTATCAGGCTCGGGACCAATGATTAAACATGTGCTAACAGCTTTCTTCATTTAACAGATGTCACATACTTTGCAATTATGTCATATGCTCCACAAATGTTTGCAGCTGTGGAAAAATGTAAGATTGCTCCTCTTGTCAGTGCAAAACATTGAAAAATCCTAATGCCCAGGGCTGCAATATGAGAGATGTGGTTGTGATAAGGAATCTGTCCTTCATTTTTAATCACCCATCTTTACATCACATTGATATATAAATAGAAGGGAACCTGAGTTTATATACCTAAATAGACACTCAAAAACCAATAATTTGGTCACCATAATCAGTGCTGCATTGTGGGCCACAAATCAAACTGGCACAAAATCCAAAACTGATCTCCATCAGGGAAAGACTTGCAGTGAACCAATAGCCTCAATCATCAGTCAAGGGCTCACCCACACGGTTTCATTAGAGTGCGACGTTAAGAGACTTACTGTGATGGAAGCGGGTCATTAGAGCAATGGGCCTGGCCTCATCCAAGTCTTCTCCTCCTTTCTGAAATAGTTTCATTCCAAATACAGGTCCTTCCAACTTCATTGTGGGGTACTCAGCTGCACTGAATAGTGAGTCATCTTCAAAGAGAGTGGATATTATGCTGTATTCCTCTGTTTGGTTGTTAAGGTAGCAAAGCACTGATGGCCTCCTGGCCAAAACCCTATTAATTGAGTTATTACGGTCAAAAGTCACCATTCTCCCTGATGATTTCTTTGATTTACTGGGGATGTAAGCAAAGCCTTGAATGCCTGTTCCTGCTTTAGATGCAAATGCAGAGAATTGTTGGCTAGAGACAGGGACTGGCATGGGGGATGCTGCACCAACTATGAGCCCAAGCGCTGACTCCAATAGGATCTTAGACGTTCCATACGAGTCATCAGCGGCCTTTATGACTGATTTGCCACTCTTGAGAACAGCACTCATGACAGAGACCACAGTTGAGATGTTTGGTGTTGAAGTGTCAGAAGAAGCTTGACTAATTTTTTCAGCGGTCTTTCTGAAGGCCTCAGCTACAAAGTAGACCTGTATAAAGATAGAGTAATGAAATAATGCCAACATTGGAATTACCAAAAAGAAGAGAGGGAGGCAGAATCACAAGAATATCAGTCATTGTTCATGTGGATGCGCAGGAGGTAGTACATTCGCCTTTGTAAAATGATGAACATTGATAGCATGAAAGAGGATAGATTATTTTTTTAAAGAGACAATTAGCATAGTAGCAAAGTGGGAAGGCAATTAGGAGATGTGGGGAGAGGGGAGAAGATCTGATGAATGGACAAGTTTTATATCAGGGACAGTAGCAAGTTGGGGAAATATGAGGAAATTTTTCAGGGGGAGGCACCAAAGGGTTGGTGGATCTCAGAATGCTTCTGAGATTGGTGGGTCATCTGTATGCAAGAGAGGGGCATTGGGGCAGTAGAGATGAGGTAGGGTCATTATCATTTAAAACAGGAAACAGTTCTTTAAGAAAGGTTTTCAGTCCGTGGGAAATAGGTGGTGCAAAGGTTGAGGGATACTCACCTATGTGGTGAAGAAGAAGAAAAATATAGCCCCAGAATAAGCAAATACAAAACAAAGATGACACTGTAGTTGAAGCAAAGTAGAAATTCTTTTAATAAAACTGGGGAAGTCAAGAAAAAGAGTTGCATTTTTCTATTATGATGGAAAAGGATCTGTAATGATTAAAGAAGCAAGAGGGAGGAAGGAGAATGGCACAAGCAAAGAAGAATCTATGATGCAAACTAAGTATATCTGCAAAAAAGAAAAACGTAATTGAAAATCTATACTAGCTGGAGTTTACTTTTCTGCAATATCAATAATATAGACATTAAGATTGAAAGCTACTGAAATGTCAGGATATAGTACGAGGGTCATCCGGAAAGTAGTACCCGTTCGTGAAATAAAGACACAAAAGTAAATATTAACAAACATAAAAAATTTTATTTGAAAGAGGATACTTTAAACTACTTCTCAACATAATCTTCAAGCAAATTAAGGCATTTGTCATAACGTGTGACAAGTTTCTGTATTCCTGCTGCATAGTCCTTCGCCGCCAGCTCATTGAGATACGCGAGGGATCCATCTTGCACAAATTTTTGCATAATGCAGATGGTGTTTAACAATTTCATGAACAATTGTTCGAGAAACATTGGGAAAATGCTCACAGATGTCATCAATTGTGACGCGCCGATCGTTCCTCACGAATTCGTCAACTGAGCTCACCAGTTGGTCTGTAATGACAGACGGTCTCTCCGAACGCTCATCGTCGTGTGTGTTCCCCCTCCCCATGTTGAAGTTGCGACACCACCGCCGAACAGACGACTCGTCCATTACATTGTCTCCATACACCTCCTTTAATTGGCGATGAATATCACATGGGCGAACGTTTCTTGCATTGAGGAATTTAATCACTGCCCTCACTTCACAGCTGGCGGCGTTCTCAATTTTTTTAAACATTGTAAACAATCACAGAAACAACACAGGCAATGCTAGCGTCACGCAACTTGGCTCAGAGAAGGCAGACAAGCCACTGAAGCTATCTGACCTCGTCCAGCGGCTACTCGCGTCGTCAGCACTTCATGCGGCACGAACGGGTACTACTTTCCGGATGACCCTCGTAAATTGAAAGAAATATAAAATAGAAAGATAAAAGGTATAAAAAATGCTCAAATATTGATGCAAAGGACGAAGTTTGACTGGTTCAGATAATTGCTAATTTTTTCCATTCAAAAGTAAGTATTTACCGAACCTTGTGGATAGACCTCAAATGAAAAAAATATAATTTTCTAATTTAGAGAGGATATTCAATAACTGTGCTTACCTCAACAGCAGAAAGAAGTGTCCCATCAGAAATCTCGTTATATAATGACTCCAACAAATCATCTTTAATGAGCTTCTTTGTGAGATTGAACAGTCTTGTGCTCCTCTCTCCAGTATCCAGGCACAAGTGTGGGCGTTGTGGCAGCCCATCCCAGTACACACCTTTGAAGAAATCCCCCAAGCAAGCTCGTCTGGGCTGTGGAGTTTCATTGCCATCTATGCATGGATTTTCAGGTACTACTGTGGAGCCAGCCAAGGTCATGGGCCAAGCGAAGTTGCCCTCTTCCACAGAGGGACAGTATCGAGTGCCTCGGATGTACTTTCTTTGCAGTTTATTTTCCTTGGTGATGTATTTCGTTGCTTCCTTCACAGCAGTGTACACCTTGCTCTGATCAAAGACCCCAGATTCACTGTAATAAGACACTCTCAGCACTGCCTCTGGTTCAGGCAGGTGCTTCAATTCCACAAGCCTTGCCTCCTGCTTCAAATATGTTACCTGGGCATAATCCTTGTGAACTTGACGCAAGACCTTATAGTTTTCAGAGGCATTGCGATTTGAGTCCCCTCTCAATGCAACAATCACAGATTCCCTGTTTCTGAACCGGAGCAAAAGGGTGTTTGAGACCAGACCTGCTCCAACGGTGTCCCTGCAAGTCAAGTTCCCCTCGACATTGTAGGATATGTTGAAGGTAGTCTTTGTCTGCAGCACATCAGAGTCACCTATTCCCATTTCCTTTGGAGCTTTCCATGTTTCAGAGAGTAGGGAACTCTGGATGGACACATTTGTGATTCTCTGTAGGATTCCGTTTACCTCCAGGAGATGTCCCCCTTCAACAGTGCAGTTGACTGCATTCTCGAGTTCACCATAAATGCTAAGGGTGTCAGCATTGAAGAATTCAAGGAAGGCTCCCACATCTTGGGTTGAATGGCGGAGGACAAGTCTGGGTTTCCGGAGAAGAGAGTAGGAGCCTATATGCACACAATAAAAGGTAAATTATTTTGGTGCAAGAATGAAAAACTTTGTTAGCCTCATAAAAATATATCATAGGGATTTTTGCATGAGTGTGTGCGCTGCTGTGGATGTAATTTTCCATGTTGTTTTTTTGCATGTGGTATTTTTCCTTTTTACGGTTGGTGACCTAACACAGTTTCATCACATAGATGGCATCTCCAGGTTAAGAATTCCATAAAACACAGTTGTAAGATGGAACACAGGAAAAAATAGGAAGGAAGAACCTCCCATCCTCGACCACTCACTCCACCTTTTCCTACCCCTCCTACTCCTCTTGAAACCCAATCACTCAATACCCTCCCTAAGCTTTTGCATATATGCATGGATGCACTCACACATGCACACCTCTAAGTTCTGTTTAAATGAAGATGCTTCCCATGTGATTACACTGGTCAGACTACATTTAATATTTCATGAGATCCACATTTTTTGTTGTTCTATCTACAATTTGCGATTTTTCAATATATGCTGAATTACTATTTAGGCAAGGGAAGCACCATCCAATGGGCACCATACCTTTTAGGGGCCCTGTGACAATGAACCAAAACCATGTTAGGTTGAATTAATCTTGAAAGAAAATTAAAGAATTAAATAATTTAAAAAAATATTTAAGCATTATTAATCAGCAATACAGAAAGAGAAAGGCTAAGCCTAACATTTAAATAGGAGAGCAAAAACTAGAGGCAATTAAGTAGGAGATCTGGAGGCACTCTCCTTCTGTCGAGGTTTCGACCGACTGACCAATTCAGGCCTCATCCCACCTATACATCCACCCGGACCCCGAATCCGAGGCCGAGCCGGCATAGGGAGGTAGGACGGTCCGAGAAGGACTTACCACCACGGGTATATACCGGTATATATGTGCCGGCTATGGTATATACCATATATATATATATACCATAACCGGCACGATTCATGGATTCACGAGTTCTCACCTCTATATTGGTGGCTGAATCAGGTAGGGATTTTAGGATGCTAAGAGCAAAACACTGGTCGAATGAAAGTTTTGGGAATTTGCATGTGAAAGGATAGGAAGAGAAGAGAGTGAGGCGGAATTGCAGGAGTAGTGGTGATTGTTCATTCGAATGAATTTTGGGGGTAATACATTCGCATATGTAAAATGAAGTGCATTGTTTGCATGTCAAAATAATGTTTTTTGAGAGGCAATTAGCGAGGGAATGAGGTGAGGGGGCAATGAGGGGTTGTGGGGAAAGGGGAGCAGATCTCATAAGTTGACATGTTTTACATCGGGGGCGGTTGCAAGTAGGGGAAATACAAGGAAATTCGTCAGGGGGGCCAAAGGTTTGGTGGTCTCAGAAGGTTTTTGAGATTGGCGGGTCGTCTATATGTGAGAGAGGGGCATTGGGATAGTAAGGATGAGGTCATGTAAAACAGGAAACAGTTCTTTAAGAAAGATTTTCAGTCCATGGGATCCGAGGAAATCAGTGGTACAAAGGTTGAGTCCTGCATCAGATGTGATATTGTTTTTATGTGGTGTGTGTGGTTGGGTGGAGCGGTGGATTTTATTTTGTAGGAGCTTTTCTGGGTAACTGCGTTTGAGGAGTGCATAGTGTAGATTGCGGAGGTATTTGTTGAGAGTGGCTGTGGTGTTTCAAATTCGGTGTCTGCGGATAGAGAGAGAGTTGGGAATTGAGCGTTTGGTGGGGAGAGTGACTGCTGGTGACCTGCAGGTATTCCTGATGGTAAGTGGATTTGATATGTACTGAAGTGGTGAATTTGTTATTGCGAAGGGAGATGTTTGTGTCAAGGAAGGTGATGGTTGAGCCTGAAATGGAAGAAGTGAATTTAACAGTGAAAGATGAATTTAAGGCCGATAAGAAATTATTGAGAGACCCAGAGCCATGTGTCCATAGAATGAAAATGTCATCTATGTAGCGGATCCAGAAAAAAGGTTGGAAGGGTTGCAGTGTATGCTGTGCTGATACATACTAGCTTTCTGATCTTTTAAAGTTCCCACCCTTAATCACCATCTTTAATTCCCCTCCCAGCATTCCCTGGACGATCACCCTTCCACCCCCCCAGACTGCGAACTTCTCTCCGATAATTTTCAGTCTTACTTGAAGAAGGCCTCAGAGAAGGCCAAGAGATAGAACAATCTACAACGTGAGTGTCCTTTTAAGTGTTATCTATTTTATTTATGTTCTAATGTGCTGTCCAAATACTATACTGGTCATGTGGGTGTTTCTATATCATCGCTATATGTATATATAGGTATATATATAAATATATATATATTTTTTTTTTAAGGTAATCTACCGGTTAAGGTAGGTTTTTGGATGGACACAACTACCAAACAAATATTTTATTACTCCTAACAAAACACAAAATCCATCATCCTACTCTATATCAGGTCCCTCTTCATCTCTGAGTACTTTCTTCCTCCCTTCATCCCGTCCAACATCCCTATCCTGTTCCTTCCCTTTCCTCTTTTGCCCTACATTCTACCCTCTATCACAGTCTTCAACATCCCACTGCCGGTCAACACCCCCTTCATCCACTTTTCCTGCCTCCATAGGATTGCTCCCAACAAACCCCTCTCTTCGCCCACCATACCAAGTACTTCCTCATTTGTTTTCTTCTCTGTCCATTTCACCTTCTCCATTCTTCTCCACACCCACATTTCAAAAGCCTCCAGTTTACGTCTATCCTCCTGCTTCAATGACCACATTTCCGCGCCGTACATAACTGTGCTCCAAATCCAAGTTTTTACGAGTCTTTTCTTAACACCCTTACTCAACGTCCCCGTCATCAACTCCCTCCTCCTTGTGAAAGCCTCTTTGCCTAGCGAAATTCTTCTCCTTACGTCCCTACTACTTTGACCGTGTTGGTCCAAAACACTACCGAGATACGTAAACTGTTCTACCTGCTCTAGGTTTTGCCCTCCTATTTTAATGTTAAGCTTAGCCTTTTTCTTTCTAGAAAATCGCATAACCTATGTTTTTTTAATATTGATTTTCATCCTATACCTGTCGCACTGAATTTCCAATTCACTAAGCAATGCTTGCAGCCCCTTGGCTCACTGACAAACTAAAGCTTGGTCATCAGCAAACCTAACTGATTTTACGAATTCCCCGCCTACCTTCATTCCTACCTCCAGTTCTTCCCATGCCTCTTTGATCATTTCCTCTGCGTACAGGTTGAACAGCAACGGTGATAATGGGCAACCCTGCCTTACACCTCTTCCTAACACTGCCCATCCTGACTCCCCGTTTCCCACCCGCACCTGAGCAGTCTGAGACATGTACAGGTTGCAGATTAGCCTCCTTTCCCTTCAATCTATTCCTATTTTCTGCAGAATACTCATTAGTTTTTCCCAATTCACTCTATCGAACGCTTTTTCGAAATCTACGAAACATGCAAATACCTCCTGGTTGTGTTCTTTATTCCTCTCGATTAATAATCTCATTACTGCAATGGCATCACGCGTACCTCTCCCCTTCCTAAACCCAAACTGATCAACCCCTAAGTAATCATTTGCCCTACTCTCTATCCTTTTGTTTATGATCCTGAGAACAACTTTAGCTGCGTGGGATATCAAACTAATTGTCCTATGACGTGGCCTTTACCTTTTTTGGAATAGGAACTAAAACTGATCTCACAAAGTCTTCCGGCCAGATTCCCTCCTCATAAATACTACGGATCAGCCCATATAGCCTCTTCCTCCCACATTTTCCTAAGCATTTTAAAAGTTCCACGGGAATGTTATCTACCCCCATGGCCTTATTTAGTTTCATCTCCCTTAATGCCCTTTCTATCTCATTGTCTAGTATTCCTGGACCTAAGCTGTCTTCCTCTACGTCATTTTCTTTTTCAATGCCTAACTTTGTTGGTCTGAGTTCTTTACTATACAGTTCTTCTATATACTCCTTCCATCTCTCTTGGATCTTTCCTGCGTCAACTATAACCTTACCTGCCTTATGTCTAACTGTTAGCATAGCTCTTCCTTTCTTACTTCCCGATAACGATTTAACTTTGCTGTACAGTGCACCGATTTCACCCTTCCTCTGCAGACTTTCCATATCCTCGCACTGCGTCTTCCACCATGCTTCTTTTGCTTTATTTGTTGCCCGCCTCAATTTATTGTTCAATTCTTTGTACTTCATTTTGCCTAATTCTGTATTTATATTCTTCCATTTTTGCCGCTCATCCATCTTTGTAATCATCTCATCCGTGATCCATGGTTTCCTAGTCCTTTTAGCGTTAACGGTTCCAATAGTGTGTTTTGTGGCTTTAGACAACCTTTTCTTGAAACTTGCCCATTTTTCTTCGATAGTACTTAGCCCTTTACCATCCTCCATGATTTTCTCTACCGCCTGTTTATATTCCCTCCTTTTCAACCCATTTAATGCTTCTACATTCCATTTTCTAACTCGCCGCCCCTGCCTTATCTTTTTGAAATGTACGCTACATTTCATAACAACTTGTGACAAATTGTGGTCTGAGTCCGCATCCGCTCCCGGGAAGCTGTGGGAATTTATCACACTGTTCCTAAACCTGTGTCTAACCAGGATATAATCTAGCTGATATCTTCCCGAGTCACCTGACATTTTCCATGTATACCTGCGTCTTTTGTGGTGTCTAAACCAAGTTATGGTGATGACTAACCCCTGTCTCCTGCAGAACTCAACTGCTTTCTCCCCGCGGTCATTCCTCGTGCCTATACCGTAGTCCCCCACCTCATCACCATCTCTTCCTTCGCCTACCGTCGCATTCCAATCCCCCATCACTATCAAATGTTTCCCTGCAGGAACACACGCGATCATGTCCTCTAACTGATCGTATATCCTATCGACCTCTTCTTCCTTATGGTTGCTCGTTGGCATGTATACCTGAATAATAACTAAGTTCGTCGGTTCTGCTTTTATCTCCACTAGTAGTATTCTATCCGTTACCTGCTCTATGTTGACTACACTTCTTCCTACCTCTTCATTTAATACTATGGCAACCCCTCGTTGGCTCTCGTCCCCACCACTGTATATTATTCTATACTTATCACTCCAGTAATCCCCGCTATCTTTCCATCTCACCTCGCATAGACCTAAAATATCTATATTTCCCCTTTCCATCTCTCGCTTAACATTCTCCAATTTCCCTGTCCTCATCATTGTCCTAACATTCCACGTTCCTATTCTAACTAATTTGGTCTTCTTCTCCTGCGTCTTCTGTCCTGCTGCTGCTGGTTTTCCCTTGCAAGGGTTCCGTGGGATGACGACCGCGGAGGCCTCCCCCGCTGCCGGGCACGACACACGGCCGATTGGGCCGAGCCCCGTGGTTGCCAGGACTCAAAATATCTCTATTGTCCATCATATTTTTCTTGGGAATGATAAATAGGTGGTTTCCTGTCGCCTTCCTCAATAGTGTTTTTAACGTGACACCATCACTTACTGGCCGCCCCACTGGGGTCAGACGCCATTGCAGCCGCCTCACTGAGGAACAGACGCTGCGTGGACTACCTTTCGTCTGGCTTCTAACCTTCGACCTATCTGGCATGGGTGACCCTACCAGGAGCAATTTTTATTACTCCCGCCAGCACAGCTCTAGGGGTCATCGGAACGCACAAGCCCTTCCACCACGTCAAGGTTGTAGTCCGGGGAGGGAAATATATATATATATATATATATATATATATTTCCCTTCCCGGACTACAACCTTATATATATATATATATATATATATATATATATATATATATATATATATATATATATATATATATATATATTTACACATATATAGGTCGCGGTAGTCCAGGGGTAGACGTTGGACTACTGAGGGTCCCGGGTTCCATTCCCGGGCAAGTTTCTGGGCACTTGCAGCTCCACCAAGCTATGTGATTTTTCGGGTAGCAGGTCTTCCTAGGAAACCATAACCGTCACAGGGAAAGGAACTGGCCCCCCTACCCTGATGTGTGAATTTCACATGCCGTCGGGCTTAGTACTGAGTGTACTCTACCATCACCTACCAAACCGGCGTCCGGGTTGATTACTGTGTTTTTATAATCATATCTACCCATTCACATGAAGATAGATATAAGGAAAAGGGATAGGAGCACAAATAAAAGACGAACATAGGTGTTCTCCTGCGTTCATCTTTTATTTGTTCCTATCCCTTTTTCTTATATCTATTTCATGTGAATGAATATTTTTTCGCCATATGGCGGAATCTCGTGTTTGAACGTGTATTTGGCCAATGTGGCTCATCTCTTTCTTCTGGCTATGCGTGCCACGAAACGCACTGTTCCTTTCCTGTATGATGTTGTATGAATTCTAACCCACTGTCATTTCCCTCTTGTGTGTGGTGTATTTCTCCTTTGGTGGGTGAAACAGCCCCCTGACGCCATCTCTTGGCTAAAGAATCGGGGCGCTTGGCGACATATTAAACCCACGGATCTCAGGGTAAATTACTTTACCTCGATAGCTCAAGTGGTTAAGAGCATCCGCCCGGCAAGTGGAAAGATCCGAGGTTCGAGTCCCAGTCAAGGAAATATTTTTACTCTTGTGATCCGTTCGATTCCACCTTCCCCACCTCTATTGTGTTCGTCCTTTATGTGTGTTCCTATCCCTTTTCCTTATATCTGTTTCTGTATATATGAGTATATATTTATATATATATGTATATGTTTATATATATATAGACACCATAAGCGTGGAGATCAGGTCAATTGTAGTGTGTTCAGGTTCCCGTAATGCGCTTCAGGGTATTTATAGCTGTCTCTAGATGCATCCACAAGTCCAAGAAATACAACCATCCATGGTTTTTCTAAAGAGAAATATAGTAGGTGTCAGCATAGCATTTGCCGGTAGCGCGGGTGCTCCAGAGAAAGAAGCGGCCACACACCCTAGCGGTGACCTTCAGGGTACTAAAATACTATATACTGATCGATTGTGTTGTGTGGAATCGTACTGAAACAATACGTATGTCATTTGGCTTCTTATCACTCGGTTACCACTAACAAGTGATCCTCGGACATTAACATGAGTTTCATACGATCTGCCAATGTCCGCCAGATTAAAAATTGCTGTATGCCTCTGGTGTAATTATTTTCACCCATTAACTTCACTGGCGAATCGTAACGTCCAAAATTCATGCAAAAGTCCATCCCCATGGACCTTGACCTGATTAAAACCCTTTGGCGATCAGATGACTCATAGAACCGTGCTGGTGGGAGCAATGATAATAATATTATTTCATTATTTAGACATCGATTTCTCGACATATTTAATACATATTCATTACTTAACCACGCCAAAGAGAAAACCTGACCCCAGAATACAATTAACCATTTTTCAATTCCACATATATTCACTCCCTTCATTCGGATCAAAAGGCCATCCATCCCCCTCGCTTGCCTGACGTATATTTCTTGCCTCTTAGTATATTTTAGTTTTCACCATTACATCAGTATTCAAAATGCTCAGTACCCATTTTTCTTGCCTCTTTTGGATTTCTCCCAAGATTCCCCTCTCCTCCCACACCTCGCTAGCTAGCACATCCTCGTTTGTTTTTTTCCTGTCCATTTCCATCCTTCTACCCACCCGTATTCCAAAAGTCTCCAATCTACGCTTATCATTTTATTTCAAGGGTCATGTTGTCGCGCCAAACTAAACCACGCTCCGTATCAAAGTTGCCCCGAGGATGAATCGTGGGCCTCTGTTTTGGTGCCGAGTGGAATGCATTAGTCAGAGGTTGCGCCATTGCTTTAGGGAAATCGGGGCCTCCTTGGTCGACCTTACGCCGGCGATACAATCGGGTAGGAAACCCCTACACGTTTGAGACCGCCAGGTGTGTAGTGAGAAGAATATCCAAGCACTGCAGGGCTTTTTTAGGTTAAATTGCAGCCAAATAGTGTGGGTCTCTAAAGTCTTCTTTACCAAATAATTTTGCTTTAACTGAAATGAGAGTCAGTGATAGAGATGACTACAATGGGTCAGTTAGCATTAAATGGATAGCATTGGATAAATCATTTTAGAAGGGATTTGATAATAATAAGAAAACGATTCCCGTTAAATATTCAAGCAACAAGTAAACATTATCTGCCAAGCTAACATTATATGTCAAGTAAACATTATCTGCATTATTAGTCAACTACCGAAGTTTAAAGATTAAAGTCGCTGAATGTCATCAAAATATTCAAAGCACATGCGAGGGGAAATGTGACGGAAAGGTTAAGAAGAAATGTTATCTTTCGCTAGCTAGGCTGATAGTATTAATAGGATCCTCAAGAGGTAATATTGATAGCCGAATTGGATCGCGTCCAGCGTTGAGGAGTTAGGCTTGTAAAACGTTGATAAGGTGAACTGCGCAGCGTATCAAAATTGTTAGAGGAGCTAGGGAGCAAAGGTTAAATTACACATTAAATTTCTGGCATGAATTGGAAGGATGTCTCTCTAGCAATGATGTTGACAATGTATAATTACCCCCATAGTACTTCGGTAGGAGATATAATTTCCATAAAATTCGAGAGAATAAATGTATAATAGATAGATTTAAGATTTCATTTCCCCCACAAACGATAAGGGGTCAGAACAAAATAACTTTTGTCCGACCACGCTAGAAGGGATACGTATTTTGCGTCTCTGGTAGTCTTGTGTGTTGCTCCCCCTCGTCACACACCCTAGCAGTGGCTTGCAAGGTACCATGTATGAATAAAAGTTTGAACGAGTCATTTTTTACCATCCCTACCCAACGTCTTGGCCATCAATTCTCTCCTCATTTTGAAAGCTTATTTACCTATCGCAATTCTTTTCATGTGTTCCTCGACCATCTTGGCCCAAAACACGTTTGAGGTAAACATAGCAGTTTCAGGCTTAAATTTGTGAAATTCCTTCATGATGAGGCTAAAAAAAGAAATTTTGCACTTCCACATAAAGTTTTAATATTTTACACGACCATGGTTTCGATGCTGCGCATCATTATCAGGTGATGAAATGTGCAGCTTCGAAACCATGGTCTTGTGAAGTATTAAATCTTTATGTGGAAGTGCAAAGTTTCTTTTTTTACCCTCTTCACGTCTGAGGTAGGTAAACTATCGCTCTAGTTTATGACCACCGTGCGTTAACGTTTAACCAGTCCTTCCTCTAAATAAGGAGTGAAATGATGACATGGCCTTTGAGTAAGGATGTTAAGGATATACACGTCGGTATGACGTAGGAAGACAGGAAATGTGGTTACGGAGAATTTAATTTGGGAATGGAATGTTAAAGACTGTGGTATAGGAGAGAACGTCAGGTAGGCGACGGAGGGTTAGTATAAAAATAGACATACTGGATGGAATGAATAGATGTGCGATGCCTACTGAATATAGGAAGGGTTAACCATAGTGTCAGCAAGTGAGGCTGATAAATGTAGCGGTGCTAAATTTGTGTACATCCAAAACTGACATACCTGTAAAACGCCGGACTTCCTTATGATATGTAATAATGTAAACATTATTCACCCTTAGAATGGCGGCAAATCCCTAGGAAACAATAGTTTACCCTTTTTCGACAGACCAGATGCTCGGCTAATATTTTAGGGGAATTTTGCAAGATTAAATAAAAGCGTGTCAAATGAGATTAAAGAGAAGAGGAAAATTTGACTGATACCGGAATGATTCCTTTGGAAACAATCAAACTCTGCTGATTAGATCACACGGGAGGGTGCCAGTCTTTACAAGGATTTTTTATATTTTTTGTTTTTACTTTTTAGTACCCTGCAAGCCACAGCTAGGGTGTGTGGCAGGGGGTGAATACACACCAGCGCTCTATTTAAATGTGCGCTCAAATTCAAATATCGCGAGTTCCATTTCCGCACCGTCATTGCATCGTAAGGTGAGATCGCGAATCCTACGAACATTCGGTAGAGGCCATATTTATTTGCTAGCAACTGCCCCTCCCCTCTCGCGGATGCGAAATACGAGATGGGGAAGTTGGATCGTCTGCATACACGTCCGAAGTAAACATCCGGAAGATCCGGAAATGCGCAATGGATCCTGGGTAATGCCGGGAAGCCCCAGGAAAGCTCGGAGATTGAACGAAACCGCGCACGCGTGCGGGCAGAGAACAGACCGCGGGCAATTAGAGAGGTGCGGAGAGATATCGCATGGAGTCTGGGGGATTCACTCGACTCCCCGTCTCTCTTTTGTGTCACCGGTGATCTCCGAGAAATACGGGTACCCTGGAACCCACTACATGGCTTGGATTTCAGTTCGGGGAGGTCAGGGTGCCCGCCCGGATATGAAACAGTCATCCTCCATTCAGCGAGTACCGAGCGAGATAGGACATACTACGGCGTCAAAATAAACTGCTGCTGAATTTCGATGAATTATAATCGTTTGAACGCAAAATTCAAGAATTGTACTTCGCATTAAAGACACTTACATTGCCAGTCTATAAATTATCTTAATTTGTTAAAAGTACGTAAATATTGACATTGCAATTCAATCATTAAGTTTTCATGCAACCCTGAAACTACCAAAAGGTTCTCTCTCAACTTCATGATCTTTTAAATTCAACTTATGAAAAAATAGGTGATCTACAACAATAGATGAATAACGATATGCACTTACGTATACCGAGCAACCGTACATTATCTCAGGAGCATTTTTGTTGAAAAAGAAGTTTCGTTTGTCAATAAGGAAAGCTTAGGGCCAAAAATGAAGTTGAAAAAAGGCATTAAAGGGACTGCGAGGTAATAAGGCATTAAAGGAAATTTAATCGAAAAAGGTCATTGGAATTGATTAGTTTTAGTTAATAAAACGAAATTCAAAGAATATTTTTTAAATTTATTTATTTAGTACCCTGAGGGCCACCACTGGGGCGTATGGCAAGAAATGATTGCACACCAGACTAACCTTGAATCAAGACATCTTTCCCTCCTAACGCGGTCGGACAAACGTCATTTTATTCTGATCCCTTATTGTTCGTGGTAAAAATGACATCTGAAATCTATCTGTTCTACACTTAATTCTCTAATTTTATTGATATGATCTCTCCTACCGTAGTACGATGGGGGTAATAATACATTTTGAACATCATTGCTAGAGAGACATCCTTCCAATTTATGCAAGAAATTTGATCTGTAATTCAACCTTCCTACCTTCAATTGAGTGATTCCCAACCTAGCTATCCTCAGATATTTTGGATACTCTACTCAGTTTATCATTACTGCGTTTTGATTGATGTTTGAGGCCGAGACTTGGTGGAAATCCATTGCGAACAGGGGTTTCACTAAATAACTTTGCAGTTTCCACATAAAAATTTTTTATGTGGAAACTGCAAAGTTATTTAGTGAAATTACTACGTTTTACTTATCTAGCTGCTCTACGCTGCCCGCGATCCAATTCGGCAATTAATCCCACTTCATGAGGATCCCATTTATACTAGACGAGTATTCTAAATGAGGCCTAAACAGCGAAAGATTACATTTTTCTTTAACTTTTTAATTACATTTACCCAGGACTCTTCCAATAAGCCTCATGATAACATCCCAGCAGAACTATTTTAGAATTTTGGAAAACGAGTAAGGAAGAATTTTGATGGTCTCATTTGTGGTATTTCCAGGAGGAAGTTGACCGGAAGCCTAGTTTATATCAGTACTTATACCATCCCAAAAAAGAGGAAAAGCTGCAGGATATGAAGACTTATCATCACACCGAGGATTGGTTTGTGGCAACTCTCCAACCTGTAACCTGTTCCAATCTCCTCATCCCCTCATAGTTCCTTGCACTGACATTTTCCATTACCTGCTTCCCAGAATTCATCCGTGGTCTTCATTTCTAATTCTTCCCATCTCCGTGTTTCCTTCAATTACGGCATTTAGAAAATTATCGTGCCTCAGCAACTGTTCGATCAATTTTCCTTTTCTTCTTACGTCCTCCATATGCTTCTCTGTCCTCCACCTTTCGCAAGTACGTGTAATTCTTCACACGCTATTTAACGCAGGAAACAAAGTTACGATTTTTGTTTGTCAATAAAAAAGAGAAAATTAGTGAGATGTCGCTCGGCACGTTAAGGCTTCCCGTTACCTTCCAGGTCATTTTATTATAATCATTCCAAAACTTCGAAACATTGATGATAAAAGAAACTACGATTTGATTTCAAATGTTTTTATAATCACACTCGACAATATGGACGTTGCGCGCACCAGTCGTTCGATCCTTTACGGAATAGTACGCTCAAAAGGAAAACAAGTGCTGTGTGGATTTTTCAGCATCTCACGAAGTGTGATTAAGATGATAACGCGCAGGATGATCCGTCGTGCAAATGGTTGTAACGAGTGATCCACCCGTTCCAGCAAACCCAACACCCGTCTCCTCGGAAAACTCCGGGTGGACAAGCATGGGACCCTGGAGTATTTCGTTTTCCAGATCGTCTGGCGTGATTTCTTTGACTCGACCCTCGCAACAAACTGAACGACATGCATTCATTCATTTCATATCCTTAACTAAAGCTTCGTCTAGGTTTCTACGTGAATCGCCCTACACTAGGGGTATGAAAAGGATATCAAGGTTTTCATAAGTATAAATCGCTGATGCCGGGAATTCGGCAACGCAAAAAAAAGTGAATCTTTCTCTCAACGGCGAATGATTCGCGGCTGTGAAAAGAAAAGAACGGCGACATGCGAGGATGAGTTTTTTCCCCCGCGTATACGGTCGCCCCATCAACTCGAATTCCTGCAGCTCCATTTCTATGTTGCCAATGCCATCGCTCTTAAGTGATGGATATTCAACAAGCCAAAGAGAAAAACTACACCTCGTATCTCGCATCATATATTTATGTGATAATTTCACCAAAAAAGAGGTTGCGAAAGGGAACAGTTCGATTTTTATTCACGGTATGATGAAATCGATGGTATAAATTTATTAAAAAATAACGAAAAACAAATGAAATACGTTGACAGGCGATTACTTTTAATTTTATTAAGTCACATTAATTTTCCAAAGTGAGGCATAAATATTTATTATTTTTTGTGTCATCATCATATCTATTTATCAAGCCTAAGAGATTGGTTTTACGAAGGATTGCACTCATTCCTTCTTATGTATAAAACCTTCATATTCACATATTTCTTCCTTGGAACGTTCTTCCTCTCTTCTACCATGCAACTCTCTAACTCTCTCTAACAGGACATCATTTCTCCAAATGACTGCGATATAGATTAAGCGGACGCATCGATATATATATTTCAAGAATCGATTTGATCCATAATCTAAATACTGACAGTGTGTATATAGCCGCCTTTGCTTACGGTGAAATTTTGTACACTGTAATACAAAATATTTTCCCGCACGGTCGCCAAAAGTTGTTCAAACGCGCATTTGGCTTTGATTTTCAGTCCCTTCGTGTGGTTTTCTCTTGAAAAAAGACTTTACAGCAAAATGTACGTCAATAAATTGGCACCATGCATTCAGTGTACACATGAAGCTTTCAGAATCTGTATTATACATACAACCAATTTTTACAGAGCGACACATATTCCAAGTTCGCGGTTCTGCCATTATTGCAGTAGTTATACTGAACGCCAAATAGTCATGGCATGAGAGAATTGTAGGTTTGAAATGAAAGAACTGGGTTACAAATCCAAATTTCCTTGAAATAGGAGGCATCAGCGATAGAGGAAGTAATCTCGGTACAGATCTGTAATCAGCCTCCTTGCCAGCGATGCCGGACAAGTATGAAACATCACTAGTTTCTCAAAACACTTCATTTAAACCAACAGGAGCACAGCCGCATCTCTACGCTATGATCTCACCCCAGTCTGTTTCAAATTAGTCATTTGTTAGGAAATACGGAAGATGCGCCATTTTTCTTGCGGTCGACCCATGTTAGAGAGTGCGTTATCTAAAAAGTACAGTCATGTCTCTTTTTATCTAAAAAGAAGAAAGAGGAAACGTATGATTAAATATGTACATATACGTCGGGGCGATTGAGTCCTTGTAAAATGTTCCGGCTCAGACCGCGTTCAAACCGTTTTATTTAGCTTCCCGTCGGCCGGTTAAGTTTGAGTGTTAGAATTTTGCAAATTCGTTATCATCTCCTCAGTGAAGAGTTGGAGGACTGAAATTTTACATAGACATCTATCTAGGATGGCAATGCAACAAAAAATGTGAATGTAGAATATAAAAGTAAACAATCAAGTATCTTCATCTTGGTGCGTACGTGCTTACGAAATAGATTTTGAATAGACGCATTTGTAGCGTTACGAGTTCATTATTGTCAGTGTATGTCCATGAATGTTTATTTAATGCGACTTATGCATGCAAAAGAGTAAACTCTAATGAAACTCTTATCATCTACCATCGACTTGTGCGGGAGCATATAACAGAATTGAATAATCAATGACTTCTCGGTGTGTTAAGTCCTCATATACATATATAATGTATATGAAGTTAGCACTAGCGGACAAAGGCAAAAAGGAAGGAATACACACACACACACATATATATATATATATATATATATATATATATATATATATATATATATTTATATATACTTTCGTAGACGTAACACGGAAGTGCCGAATAGTATATTACACAGTAACAAACAATATAGAAACACAAAAAAAGATCACTCACACGTTATTTCTTGATAATTTCGACGGAATTCTACTCCGTCTTCATCGGAAGATAGAGAAGTAATCATTACTGTATAGAGAAGTAAACATTACTTCTCTATCTTCCGATGAAGACGGAGTAGAATTCCGTCGAAATTATCAAGAAATAACGTGAGAGTGATCTTTTTTTGTGTTTCTATATTGTTTGTTACTGTGTAATATACTATTCGGCACTTCCATGTTACGTCTACGAAAGCATATATATATATATATATATATATATATATATATATATATATATATATATATATATATATATATATATATATATATATATATATATATATATATATATGTTTATAAATATCTTCGAAATGGAACGCTCTTCGGCGACGCACAAATATATAAAAACACAGATGTAGATTTTTGAAACAGAAACACAAAGAAAGGACACTCACAATATGTAGTTTTGACGTTTCGACGGCACGATTTACGATTCGTACCACTATCTGGAACGTCTGCACTCAATCCCAATTCCGCAAAACACAACCACTCTCATGGCCACAGTAGGCGTTACATCTCTCTACAACACCATTGCCCACAATGAAGGCTTAGAAGCCCTCAAATATTACCTCTCCCGACGACCCACACGTGTGGTGCAGGTCGTAGGGAGACCATCGTCCTCACCAAAAATGCTTTCCAATTGAACGACAAAATATATTTGAAAATAAAAGGCAGTGCAATGGGCAAGCGTATGGCTCCTGCATATGCCAATCTTTTTATTGGTCGACTTGAACATAACACTGCAACAAGAAACCCTCAAACTACTCTTCTGGATCCGCTATACTGATGACATTTTCCTCCTTTGGTCCCACGGACGCGAAATTTTATCCTCCTTTATTTCCTCTCTCAACTCCTCCTTCTCAGTATCTTTCACTTCATCTATATCTGACTCGAATATCACTTCCCTAGATATCGACATTCGCCTCCAGATCAATACGTTTTACACCTCAGTCCACATTAAACCGACTAATGGTCAACAATATCTTCATTTCAACAGCTGCCACCCATCTCATACAAAACGCTCCATCCCCTTCTCACACTCAGTCCGTGGCTTCCCTATCTCCATCAACATCCCCTCCCAACAGAAATACATGGACCAGCTACATGACTCTCTCAGAAAATGTGGGTACACTGAAAAACTACTGAACAGTAAAATTCTCAAACCGTCAACCCAATACACTCCTCTCCCCAAACTAAACCGCCCAAAATGCCCTAACCTTATCACCACTTTCTTCCCTTGAACCCACGAAATTAAACATTTAATCCGTGAACTCTTCCCAATTATTAATAGCAGTCAGTCCACATAACTTTTATTCCCATATTGTCCCTCCGTTTCGTGTAAACGCCCGTCGAACTTGCGAGACATCTTCAAGCCGAAAAAACCACCTGCGAGCACCCACGTCAAGAATTCTAAAATTGAAGAAGTCTTCCCTGTATTAAATATGCAGTCGCAAATCTCACATCTATATTGGTGGCTGAATCGGGTAGGGATTCTCGGATGGTTAGGGAGAAACACTGGTCGAAGGAAAGGTTGTGGGAATTTGTGTGTGAAGTGATTGGAAGAAAGTGAGGCAGAATTACAGGAGTAACGGTGATTGTTCATGTGGATGGACAAGAGGGTAATGCATTCGCCCTTGTAAAATGAAGAGCATTGTTTGCATGTCAAAAGATAGATAAGATTTTTGGTGGGACAATTAGCGTAAAAAACGATATGGGGAGGAAATGAGGGGATATGGGGAGGAAATGAGGGGATTTGGGGAGAGGGGAGCAGATCTGATAGGCGGGCATGTTTTACACCGGTAGATTGCAAGTTGGGGAAAGATGAGGAAATTTGTCAGGGGGGGGAGGGCACCAAAGGGTTTGTAGATCTCAGAATATTTCTGAGATTGGCGGGTCGTATGTATGTGAGAGAGAATCCTCATCTCTACTGCCCCAATGTAATCAAAATAGGGGAACTGTGACGGGTAGCAAATATTTGTCGGAAAAAAAATACTTTTGAGAATGAACGTAAATGCTCGCCAGGATTCCATTATATTCTCTACAGAAATTGTACGCGAGATTCCCGACGCAAACAAATGTGCGCTCAGGATCAGTTCGTATCGACATCGGGTGGAGTAGACACTCGTCACCCATAATCTAAACAATTTTCTGTCTGGTAGAGTGACGGCAATGATGAAAGGAGAATGGGGTTGAGAATCTTATCATTCTAAATTATGCAGACTCGTCGAGTGCGCACTAATGTATTTCCCGTTTTCGTCCATATAATCCAATTGCCCAGGAAATACACTTGTCCTTGCTCACCCTCAACGTCAAGGGTGATAAAGTATCTTTTCTGTGGTTCTCTGGCACATGGAAATTGCTTGAAATGATAAGGCTGACTCTGTGGATAAGGAGGCCTTACATGCTCGTATTGACCTAGAAATTCGGCGGTACCGGCTGAAGATTTGAAATTGGTGTTAAAAAACGTATTGCATGGGATGGCAATGTGAAAATGAAGTCTGCGATAGAGGAGAGAACATTATATTTAATCGAGGAAAGTGCAGGAACAGGATAGGCATTTTGGACGGGGTGAATGGAGGGAGGAAGTACACAGGGATGAAGAGGGGCTTAATGGAGTGTTGTAGGTAATTGACTGTGCTGTGAGAGAGGCAAGGGAACTATAGTTGTATCGTTACGTAGCCTCCGTCAAGCCAAAACCTCCATAAACCGGTAGATTATCAACAATATTAATAATAATATCATTATTTTAATTTGGTAGCCTACCGTTTACGCTTTGTTTTGATTGGTCATAAATTTAACACGCCTAAATTTCTTAACCTTGCCGTTAGTACTTTGATAGTTCTTCTCATACCTCTTCTATCATAATTTCCACGTGTGTATACGTCGGAAAGAAAAGGTGATAATGGTCACCCCAGTCTAACCCCTCTTCCTAACACTGCCCAGTTCGACTCCTCTTCCTCCACTAGCACCTGTGTAGTGAGATCCCGACAGGTTACGGATTAGTCAATAATAAAAACTTCAAGCTACTCCTATTTTCTGCAATGCATTCATTAATTATACCCAATTCACTCTATCAAACGCCTTTCTGAAATCTACAAAACAAACAAATACTGAACATGGTTTGTATAAAAAGTATCGGAAGAGTGTTCGGAAAAATAAATTTATTTCAGGTATAGCCACAATGCCCCAAAAATCTTCTAAGTACATCCCTTGAGCGTCGACACACTTTACCAACAACTTTTCCACTTCCGGAAGATCCTTAAGGGTGCGCGTGTCACGTGCGGGTGTCGGCCATGGTAGTGTCTTTTGAGGGAGGATTTAACTTTCGGGAATAGGGAATAGTCGGCTGGTGCCAATTTGGGACTGTATGGGGGTAGGGGAATCATCACGATGCTCTTGTAGGTCTTTGCCAGCAGACACTCGACTCTGCTCTTGGTCGTCAGTCAAGACCTTCAGAATGAGTTTAGCGCAGATCTTTTGCATCACTACATTTTCAGCGATAATGGGGTGAACTGCCATTCTATCAATACCAATACGATCTGCGATCAGTCGCACCTTTAACCGACGGTCTGAATTCTGTACTTCACGCACACGTAAGGGAAACGTTGTTACCGATATTTTTTATACAAACCTAATATATGACTCGTCTCTCTGGAATGCCGGGCATTTTCCTCGAATAGCTACACTCATTTTGGAGTTTAAAACAATATTCCGCTATGATTATAACACTCTCTTGCAGACCTGTATTGCTTTTGCCTCATTCCTTGTTCCTAAACCGTAATCCCCGACATCATTACTATCTATTTCTTCGCTCACTACGAAAATCTAATCCAACATAACTGTTCAATTTTTCATTTCGCGGACCCCGGCAATCATATCCTCCAACTGATCGTGTGCCCCATCGACATTATCTTCCCTATGGCTGCTTATTCACGTATAGACCTTAAAAAAGACCAAATTAATTACTTCTTCCGACCGCTGAAGCCTCGCCTATGCGTATATTGGTGGCCAGGACCGAGTCCCGTTGTTGCCAGGATTCATTGTCTCTATGGTACCCAGCATTACATTCTTAGGATAAATTATGATGTTGTTTACCGTTGCCTTCTTCAAACGTTTTTTCAACGTAATGCCATATTTTATTAATTTAAAAGTGAAATAAGCGTTTAAAAAATTAATTAATTTTACTCTTATAGAAGAGTATGTTTTTCCAATAATCAAAGTCAGGGAACAACAGAAAAGGAGTGCAATGAATATCTATTTGTATACTTAACACTTTCAGGCTTCAATTCGAGGAATTGTTTGATGTCCATATTAAATGGGTTTGTAATTTTCCATAGACCTCATTGAGAGGTGTATTTATTAGACCAGCCCGAACTTGGTGCATTTACAATGGGTGGTCCTGATGTGACTCTGAAGAGAAAGTTATTAAAAAAAGCTCAGAAATAGAAAAGATAAGTTGGATAAGAATTTGAAGTGAAAGAAAACAGATCGAAAAAGCTAGAATATCAAGTGAGAGCATAGGAAGTTCAATTTTCTTACTTTACATGTACTTTCAAAAACTTTTCTTCTTTCATTTTGCATCGTATCTTCTGATTACACAAGAGACAAGTCGCTGTGTCTCTCTTGATCACAGTGGAGATATACATGCATAAATAAATAAAAATATAGACTTAAACTTGTATAACTAAGAATTTAATGGTTTTTAATGACCATCCAGAGCGGCAAGTAAAGTTAATGAATGGTTATGACAGGGCATTTACTTATGAGGAGGAATCGCGTCATAGTCTCCTAGTTACTGCGCATGACCGTAGGAAATCTCTGCTAGAGAGCGGAGGAGGCATATTAGTTGCCATGAGTAGATTTACTTGACTGCCAGGAAGGTTGTTGTTTCTCAGTTATTTGATATTATAATTTTTGTGATAAAGCTATTCTTATAATAGTGTAAAAATGAACTGGTCTATGTTTTGACAAATTTCATCACACTTGGAAGTAACCAGTTGGAGATTGCGAACACTGCACTTGCACTCATTAACTGCTTGAGGATACCGCCAAAAGAGATCTTTTGAAATTTTCTGTCAACCTGATGATATCCATTAGTGATATCCATTGGTGCCAAGTTGGAACTATATGGGTGGGTGGGTGATGATTCCACATCCAAACTGTAACAGGAGAGTGATGGTTTAATATGTATTGTGTGTTGAAAGAAAATTTGGCCGGAGGGCGCCTCAGCGATGGTGGAGAGGTGTGATAGCTGAGATCCAATGCTTCCTCGACGTGTTGACGAGCTGGTATGGCGTACTTTATTTTACGGTGAAACGCATTTTACCGTCAAATACAGTTTGTGGAAAATGACAAACTCATTTAATATGGACAATTCCTATTTGATTTCGGCTGTTCCTTCAAAAATGCTCATTGGATTACATTTTGTTTATTTTTTTAGTTTTCTGCAACATTACAAGCGTTAACTCAGGCATGGCGCTCAAAATAATCATCATTTTTCATCTCAAATTCTGTAAAATCTTGGCAAAAGAGATGCTTCGTATTAATCTCTAAGAATGTACACAGGAAGGTTTCTCTGAATACCACTGTAAAAACTGGTTACTTTATGGTAAACAGTTATATTTTTATGCCTTCCCCGGTTAATGATGTCACCCTAAGCTAATGAATAGTGCGACCCTTAAAAGTCTAAGCAAGTAAAATTATTATTCCGCTGAAGTGAAACAGTTTTAAATTTGTACTAGACGGGTAACAACGTTAAAGACTGATTTCTTTGTCTGTAGAGAACCACGTTATTAGTCATTCTCGTGCTAAGCAAAGCTCACAAGGGTAGCTGTGGTACGTCTCTGTGTCAAACAAAATTCTACTTTCACCGAAAGGCAAGCAATAATAATAATTGCTCATGTTGAGTCATGTACTCAGCTTTGTGTTTACATTAAGTGGTATTGAATGAGAGGCTCGGGATAACATAATCCCGAGACGCACGTGTGAGCTTCGCGTTTTAGAAAATTGAATTCCCTTCTAAAATTCTCTTTGGAACTTCCCATTGAATGTTGTCTCAATTCCCATAAAATATCCCTTGCCATTCCACCGTTTAAATCCTAAAACTTTCTATGAATTTATACTGATAAGGGAACTGGGAACATAGGCAGGAGGGCTCACGAGTATTCTGAGCGAATCATTCGCAGGACGCCATGGGATTGTGTTTGGCGGGATACCTTTCGCAGCGGTTCGGTACAACTATCAGAATATTCCTGTACTCGGGGCACGCGTAATGGATTCGTCAAGCTGAGGACAGATTTGAACCTCGGAATTCTGTGGCTATCACGACGCCGGAACAAGGACATTGTCGCAAGGAGATAAAACAATTAAATCTAGAATCCGAGACCACACATCCGGATGGGTATCCCCATAGCACGCGTGATATTTTAAAAACTTTCAGAGCGCAAAGACGTATTCCCAGGCCGACAAGCGACCCAGGGAGACGGGGGGGAAGTCTCTCGACAATGCCGGTCACTCCCCCAACCTCCCCCCCCCAATTAGGGGCGTGCGATTGAATGACACCGCCCATTCTTCTTAAGAGAAAAGCTTGCACTACCCCGAGTGAGTGGTTTAGCCAGGGAGTATGGGGCTGTCAATGGGAGCTAAATGCCTTACCTTACACACTATCTTAGAAATTCTTCCTGAGACTGAGGAGCTTTAAAGAGCAATTATTAGAACCACTTACGGGACGTTAAGGTACCATTTCTTTTTAATCTCCGAAAAATTTTTATTCGAGCTAATATTTGCCGAGGATTAAGTGAACGTTTAGCTAACCAGAAGCTTCAGAAGCGCTATAATAAAGAATAAGAAAAAATCGGCGGAGGAAAACGCGATTAAAGAAAACTTTATGGGTGAACAAAGCAAAAACTACTCGTTTAAAAATTCATGAGTTACCGAGAGACAAGATTTATTTTTGCATTTCTAAAAACGCGCAGCCTCGCTGTGTAGTACTACGGTGACAGCACGATTTGTCCTTATAATGGTGTTTCCTTGTAAAGCCATTACGCATTAGCATACATCAATCCGTTGAACTATATTTTTTTTTAAGGTAATCTACCGGTTAAGGTAGGTTTTTCGATGGACACAACTACCAAACAAATATTTTATTACTCCTAACAAAACACAAAATCCATCATCCTACTCTATATCAGGTCCCTCTTCATCTCTGAGTACTTTCTTCCTCCCTTCATCCCGTCCAACATCCCTATCCTGTTCCTACCCTTTCCTCGTTTGCCTAACATTCTCCCCTCAATTGCAGTCTTCAACATCCCGCTGTCGGTCAAAACCCCCTTCATCCTCTTTTCCTGCCTCCATATGATTTCTCCCAAAAATCCCCTCTCTTCGCCCACCATACCAAGTACTTCCTCATTTGTTTTCTTCTCTGTCCATTTCACCTTCTCCATTCTTCTCCACACCCACATTTCAAAAGCCTCCAGTCTACGTCTATCCTCCTGCTTCAATGACCACGTTTCCGCGCCGTACATAGCTACGCTCCATATCAAAGTTTTTACGAGTCTTTTCTTAACATCCTTACTAAAAGTCCCCGTCATCAACTCCCTCCTCCTTGTGAAAGCCTCTTTGCCTAGCGCAATTCTTCTCCTTACGTCCCTACTACTTTGACCGTGTTGGTCCAAAACACTACCGAGATACGTAAACTGTTCTACCTGCTCTAGTTTTTGCCCTCCTATTTTAATGTTAAGCTTGGCCTTTTTCTTTCTAGAAAACCGCATAACCTTTGTTTTATTAATATTGATTCTCATTCCATACCTGTCGCACTGAATTTCCAATTCACTCAGCAATGCTTGCAGCCCCTTGGCTGACTGACAAACTAAAGCTTGGTCATCAGCAAACCTAACTGATTTTACGTATCCCCCGCCCACTTTCATTCCTACCTCGAGTTCTTCCCATGCCTCTTTGATCATTTCCTCTGCATACAGGTTGAACAGCAACGGTGATAATGGGCAACCCTGCCTTACACCCCTTCCTAACACTGCCCATCCTGACTCCCCGTTTCCCACCCGCACCTGAGCAGTCTGAGACATGTACAGGTTGCGGATTAGCCTCCTTTCCCTCCAATCTATTCCTATTTTCTGCAATATACTCATTAGTTTTTCCCAATTCACTCTATCAAACGCTTTTTCGAAATCTACGAAACATGCAAATACCTCCTGGTTGTGTTCTATATTCCTCTCGATTAATAATCTCATTACTGCAATGGCATCACGCGTACCTCTCCCCTTCCTAAACCCAAACTGATCATCCCCTAAGTAATTATTTGCCCTACTCTCTATCCTTTTGTTTATGATCCTGAGAACAACTTTAGCTGCGTGGGATATCAAACTAATTGTCCTATAGTCCTCACATGACGTGGCATTTACCTTTTTCGGAATCGGAACTAAAACTGCTCTCACAAAGTCTTCCGTCCAGATTCCCTCCTCATAAATGCTACGGATCAGCCCATATAACCTCTTCCTCCCACATTTTCCTAAGCATGTTGATCTATATATATCTTCGAAATGGAACGCTCTTCGGCGACGCACAAATATATAAAAACACCGATGTAGATTTTTAAACCATAGAGACACAAAGAAAGGACACTCACAATACGTTGTTTTGACGTTTCAACGGCTTGGCCGTCGTCTTCAGAAGACAACGGCCGAGCCGTCGAAACTTCAAAACAACATATTGTGAGTGTCCTTTCTTTGTGTCTCTATGGTTTAAAAATCTACATCTGTGTTAATATATATGTATGTATGTATGTATGTATGTATATATATATATATATATATATATATATATATATATATATATATATATATATATATATATATATATAAATTTAATAGGCTATCTACCGGTATAGATAATTTTTGGATGGATACAACTACCAAATATCTCGTTTCTCCCAACAAAACAGAGCCTAACAATCTATTCTACAACAAGCCCCTCTTCATCTCCGTATATTCCTGCCTCCCTTCGTCCGTTCCAACATCCCTATCCTGTTCCTGCCCTATCCTCGTTTTCCCAACATTCTCCTCTGTATCACAGTTTCCAACATCCCCTTGCCAATCAATATGCTTTGCATCCATTTTTTCTGACCCCTTATGATTTCTCCCAACAATCCCCTCTCTCGCCAAACTCAGCACATCCTCATTTTTTTTCCTTTCTGTCCACTGCACCCTGTCCATCCTTCTCCACACCGACTTCTCTTAAAAGCCTCCAATCTACGTCTATCTTCCTGCTTCAGTGACCATGTTTCCGCGCCATACATAAGTACGTTCCATAACAAATTTTTAACGAGCCTTTTCTTAGCCTCCTTACTCAAAGACCCTGTTACAATTCCATCCTCCTTTTTGCCCGACGCAATTTTACTCCATGCATCCTACTACTTCGACCATTTTGGCCCAAAACACTTCCGAGATACGTATGCTGTTCCACCTGCTCTAGTTTTTGCCCTTCACATACGCACTTACATATGCATACACACACACACGCACACTAGCTGACCCGGCGAACTTCGTACCGCCTAACATTCGATGAACAGTTTAGTTACCCCATTTATTAATCAAGAACGGCGGTACAAATTTGAATCTTATTTGGCTTGTTATAATAATTTAAGAAAAAAATTCAATGAAACAACAAAATAAGTATTACAATACTTCTCAGAAAGACATTTTCTTTTTTTAATATATATATATATATATATATATAATGGGACGGCACAATAGAACAAAAATAGAATAGCAACATTTAAAGGACACATACGGTAAATTGTTCGAGCTTTCGGCCCTCTCAGAGGCCTTCTTCAAGTGAGAGTCTCACTTGAAGAAGGCCTCTGATTGTGCCGTCCCATTATTGTGCCGCTCATGTGAGTTTTTCCATACAATCGTGATATATATATATATATATATATATATATTAATATATATAAATATAAATATATATATACACACACACTCACATTCGGGTTTATTCTCTTGAGTCAAGTACCTTCTGATATAAAACATTGTTTGTTTTGTTACAAGGCGCAAGAAAAAATAAAGCGGATGGTTTACCAGCTCATGCACATTTCACATATAGTTGACCATTGGAAAAACATAGGTTTTCTAGATTCAGACCACAAACACTTAACGATTGGCCTTGTGATTTGGTAATCCTCATCGCGAATGCAACACCTTTGGGTTGATTACTGTGTTTATGGTGTGTGTGTGTGTGTATATATATATATATATATATATATATATATATATATATATATATATATATATATATATATATATATATGTGGTGGTGTATACATATGTATATATATGTGGTGGTGTATATATATGTGTATATATATATATATGTATATATATATATATATATATATATAACTTATGTGGAAGTCTCACGGATGTGAATAATAATGTATATGAAGTTAGCGCTAGCGGACAAAAACACAAAAAATAAAAGAAAATCACACGTTTTCAACGTATAATATATATGTGTCTGTATACATGTAAAAATATATACATACATACATGAATGTATATACATATATATATATATATATATACATATATATATATATATATATATATATATATATATATATATATATATATATATATATATATATATATATACCTATACAAGGAATGACTCATTCAATAATTTAAACCGAGATCAGGCTGATGCACCAGGCCATTTGTTTAGGAAGAGACGCCAAGTTCAACAAGTTTGCTGAGGAGAAATCCTTTAATAAACAAATGCTCTACGGCTTCAGGCTTCGCCTCGTGGAAGTATTTAGCATTCTAAATAGAAGATTTAGTTTGTATCCTCAAAATTAAACAGTGGAGAAGTAAAAAATCTTTTAACATTACCTTGAACTAATGCAGTGCGTTCAAGGGAACATATCCTGCAGTTGTAAAAGCAGTGACGATGAAGTCAAAGCTCATTTTATATTGTTGGCAATTGTTAGTTTTTAGTGTCACGTGGTAACTCTACCGTCACCAACCAAACCTATCCTCGGGTTAATTACTATGTTCATATATGTATGAATGTGTATATGTATACACACAGCTACGCCTAATACTAATTGAAAAATGAAGAAAAGACTGCCTAAGCCTCGATCAGCGCGTGTATAACGGATGCCCCAAATACATTTTCTGGGGCAGACAGGTACCTTTGCACCGCCATATTGAAATATGCTTATAGCACGGCAAAGATCGCGTTTCGGCATTAGTTTAGGCCACCATGCCGATCAAGAACAAAGAGTAAATATTCTCGCCCTAAGACTCCACACACTCCGCCTCTCCTTCGGACGGATTCGCACGAATTCTCCTCATTCATACTACTAATATCTTTCGTGAATATTGCACACGCTTGATCAAAATCCTTTCAGCGTTTGCACTCACCCTAAACAAATTCATTTTTCCTGCTCTTCTTGACAAACAGTCAGTAGTTATGTTGATTTTGGGCGCTCAGCCAGCATCGCCCACATATGGGAGCGTTTAACATGCAAACATGCCTTATCCCTGCATCCGCCGTGAACAGATTCATCCGCAATTTTTATTCACAGCTTTTACGTCAAGTATTCAGAAGTAACTCACTCTCTCCATACTCTTTCAAAACCTTCTGGTCGCCGACCAACTTCAAATCAAGAAACGTGTGAATTAACCTTCATACGCACATCAAGTACTTGCTGAAGTGGCCCTTACATACCCTAACAGGCATAAAAACACACGAATCCCCCAGATTTTTTTGATGTTATCTTCGGGATTTATTCAAATAGATAAAATTATTCCCACTAGAAATAAGAATGCTTAAATTAGGCATAGTATATATTCAAAAAATAAAAATGCAGGATATGCCACAGCGGCACACTGCCATTTGTGGTCATTTCTTTCACACAAAATGGTACTTACTTTCGTACTTGATTAGTACGACGGTGTGGAGGAAGGCGTTCCTTCGACCGTTACAGCGTTTAACACTGTCCTCACTAAGCAGCCTCCCTAGGTAGAGTTATGTTATGTTCATGGTAGGTACGTTCATGCTTATGTTATGTTCATGTATAGGTCATGTCATGATACATGTTTAGATAAATTATATTAAGCATGTGACTTTTTCTCATCACGAGACCCATGATATCATTTCTATTTATAGCAGTCAGCCGGATAAGAGCGTCTCGTAGTGCGAGAGGCGTTTTCTCCATGGCACTGAAAATTGCGAGATTCTTCATAAATACATATTAGTCGAAGTCGAGCGTTATCAAATTATCAACACTGGAACTATTATCATGCGTGTTAGTTCCAAAGAATCCTTCATTGCTTCCGGATTCCCAATCATCCGAAAACACGGGGAATAATGGTTACCATAATCAAAACTTACAAGGCTGTGAGTACGAAAATGAGGGAGTGAGAGCTGAAACGTGACTAAAGGTCATTTGTTCGCTCTCAGGAATGAAAGGAATGACTCATTCAGTCATTTAAACCGAGAGCAGGTTGATGCACCAGGCCATTTTTGCCATTTGTTTTGGAAGAGATGCCGAGTTCAACAAGTTCTGCTGAGGAAAAATCCTTTAACAAACAAATGCTCTACGGCTTCAGGCTTCGCCTCGTGGAAGTATTTAGTATTCTTATCAGAAGGTTTAGCTCTTTTTCACAGAATTAAACAGCGGAAAAGTTTTTTAAAAAAATTAACATTACCTTGAACTAATGCGGTGCGTACGAGGGAACATATCTTGCAGGTATAAAAGCAGTGACGATGAAGTCAAAGCTCATTTTATACGGTTGGCAATTGTTAGTTGTTAGTGTCACGTGGTAACTACGGGCTTTTTGCCAGAGTAAACGTTTATAAGGACGTCCATGTGTCGCATGAAAATTAAGTAGACATTGATGTAGGGTAGGCACTGATTTGAGGCTTAATCTAGGCTAGAAAATGCCAAATGTGCGAAAAAATCGCTAGCACGACCCATCGTGTGATCGCAGATGGTCTCTTTCGGGTTGATGTACGTTGGGTGGGTGTTCGCTGTGCAATAGAACTTTGCCTTGGCCATGATTTAGAACCCGGCCACACAAGCCACACCGTCAAGCCATTTCCCTCCAAAGGCGTTTTCCCAAATGGTAATCGTATCACTTTCGTCCGTGAATTACATATGTAGAAACCTTATAAATATGTAACAAAAAATGAAGACGGAAACACAACGGCTAGCAGGCTGTGTAAACGATTTTACCCGACGGAGAGCACCGGGTGTGAAGGCGTGCATTCCTTCGAGCTTGGAGGAACATGACTTGAGATGCATGACACTGCACTTCATCTGCACTGGGCAGAAAATATCGAGTACGATGAATTCGTGATGGCCACGGCGGGAGTCCTCGAAGTTCACACGAAGAATTTCGGTAAAGCAAGTGTCAACGGCAAGGTAATGAGAAGAACGAGACCGAACGTCGGACAATGCCGCTATCCATGGGAGTGGAATGAAATCGGACTCGCTACTACAGGTTCTGGCCCAAAAGTAGTATGACTTTTGTTCCTGGATAGATGGAGGCCGGTAGCAGTTGGCTTCCAGCCTTTGTGGAGTGCGGATCTTTCGTTTGTAAAACCTCTATAACGTGACATCGTTACACTCCATCATGAACCGGTTATTGGAATAGCACTACGCCTTCAAATTTTGTGTGAAACTAGGCTAAACCGGGAAAGAGACTCATGACATGCTCAAGGCAGCTAATGGTGATTATTTCATGAGAGGATCGGGGGTTTTGAGAGGCACAAGTTATTTCTGGAGGGTAGAGAAGATGTTGAAGACGTCGAAAGTTCAGCCGACGCCGCAGGACGCCCTTCGACCTCAAAAAGTGAAGAAGTGGCAAGAGTGAAGATTTTGTTGGACAAGGATCACAGATAAAGTGTCCACATGGTTTCTGATGAACTTGGCACCCCTAAAAGTGATGTGCATCGACTTGTGACGGAAAACATGGGCATGAGAAAGGTGTGGACGAAGTAAGTGCCGCGAGTGCTCTCGGACGAACAAAAGGAAACTCGCACGCGGATCTGCCAATAGGTTCTCGACCATGTGAGTGAGGATCCAAATTTTTTAGACAATGCCCCACCAAACTTCTTCACCTTCCCCCGCCTCAAATCCGTGCTGAAAGGACGTCACCACGGCTCGGTGGAAGCGTTACAACAGGCCGTGACGAGGGAGCTTAGCAGCATTCCGGGCGCCACCTTCCAGAAGGCGTACAAGACGTGGAAAACCCGCTGGCAGCGGTGTGTGGATGCACAAGGATGTTACTTCGAAGACGAGTGAATGTATGAATTCTGGTAATTAATTTTTTTTTATCAACTCAGTCCTACTACTTTTGGGACAGGCCTCGTAAGTGTGTGCGAATAGTGCAGTGGCTAACGTAGAGGCCTCCCACCGATAGAAGCCGGGTTCAAATCCTGGAGACAACGAAGTGGTATCCTACTTGAGGTGCTTCGTGGAGAGCATTTTGAGTGAGTACGACGTCCGTCGGATGGAACGTTAAACCGTGGACCCCTTGGTGCCTTTCGACAAGAGTAGGCTAATGCCGACGCCGGGTTTGTTTCCACCCTTCCTTTCCCATCCATCCCTAGTGGCGCATATGAGCTTAGCTGTCGGTCGCCTGCCATATAACTACTACTAGTGTCTGTGCGACATTCACCTCACTCGTATCACTTGGTGAAATAAACGTTGTCAATCGTTACTTAAGGGAATCGTTGTATGCCTTATGAGGAAAAGAATCAAACTTCATAAATATCTTCAGACACGTTTATCGAAGTAGAATGTTTCGCCCGCTACGACATCATTGGGAAGTGTACAGCACAGCGTAAGTACCTGGTTTAAAGTGATTCCTGGTTCGAACCATTGCCCATATCGACGCCCTCTATCAAATAAGTATTGATAAGTATCCAAACAGACATTTCATTACCGATGAAAAACCTTACCGTCACGGTGCACTGGATCATGAAGTCACGAGACGCATAGCTGTGTACACATAGCTGGTTCCTGAAGTCTTTATATTCGTATGATTCAGTAAATTAAACGAGTGAAATTGTTTTTGCCATCCTCGATGAATCTGAAAATGTCGAAAACGGAAAAGGTCTAAACTATATATGCGGTATTTATCTTGTGTGCTTCCAAAACTATCAGGAAGACAAAAATTGTATTTCTTCCCGTGCCTAGAGCAGAACCTGTCTGTTTGAGTATGGTCTATAAGCCTGTGCAACGAGAAACTGCAGGTTATTACTCATCAACGACTTGCTACTGCCAAAACGGTGTAAAGGTATTTTATTGTTAAATAATTATATTTACAATATTACGAGGGTTATTTTTATGCCAGGTCTGTTTGGTAACAAACGTTTTCGTTGACGCTTAAGTTTCACTAAAAAACTACCGCAATCTTCAACAAAATCTAATATTCTACATTTCCAAGAACCTTGCAATACATTGCACCAGCTTCTTTAATCCCTCAGCAAAGAAGTTGGGAATTGAGTCAGTTGATAGCGGCGGTCTTGAGTTCCTCATCGTCTTCAAACTGTCATCCACCAAGACACTGTTTCAAGTGCAAGAAGAGGAAATAGTCGCTCCGTGCAAGGTCAAGTCATCTCCGCCTTGTCGATAGCGGCCCAAAAATGTTCCTCCACTCAACATTCTTTACATTTTGTGTCGGAGGGTAAGCATTTTCTGCACCCATCTTGCACTCAACTTATGATATCCGAGCTTTTTGCAGCGGTTGCAACAACGTGCAAAAAAAGAACTATCACGCCACGAGGTCGCTTTAACGTTGTCAACTATTGCATCCTATTTGATATGTATTTCCGTCATATCACCTTAGAATATTTTGAATATATTTGTGATTATTCTTAAAATGCCTGTCCAAAACAGGTCGCAGCCATGGGTTCTTACAGATATGAATTCTTAACATAGAATGGGCCTTTTTCATATTTTAGGGAGCATCAGTGGTATTTAAATCAAGCGCGAAGTTATCTTCAATGAGCATTTAATCCATTCAGTCCAACGCAACCACGTGCTGTCCATTTAATCGGGTTCAAATTTCAAGCCTTGTGCGTTTTTCAGCGTTAACAACAACCCTAAGCTTCCAAGTTTCAATATACTAAAAAGTAGTCTTCGATACGTAGGTGTTAAGCTTCTATAGACCTACCGAATTTAGAAGATTTCATTTTACATGTTAAGCGTCAAGAGATGACAGAAAATTTGAATGAAAACGATTAGTAGGGTTGGCCGTGCGCATTCTCAGGTGTAACTCGCTAACGGATAGAACGGTTTAGGGTTATTTCCTGCAATCTACCTCAGCTCTTTAACCTCACGAAGGACGAGGTTGCCTCTTCTTTGAGGAATTTCATGTCGGCGAAATTATTTGTGACGATATGAGGGCCAGTAGAATGTAATGCTGTAATTTCACGTACATCCAAATGAAAACAATGTAAGGATATTCAGGAGGGATAGGAACATAGGTACATATTTTACTCACCTGTGGAAAACTACTTGAGAACTCAAGGATTACCATCGGCACTAAAAATCATTCCTGCTTCAAGTTTATCAAAGCACCATGAATACAAAGTAAATAAACAATTTTTGTTTCCAGCGATACCATGGTAACCACAACGCTTAATTTCAAGCTGGAAATAGTGAGTAGGTGAAATTAATAATTTTTTAGATGCATCCAGTAAATTTATAAAGAACAACTCTGTGAAGTAAAAAACTAGAAACAACATTCAGAATGGAATATTAGATGCACCAGCTAAAAACATTAAGGGATATCAAAAATCGATCGAACTAATGGACTGTTCTATTTTTCAAAGAATTTAAATCAATTTTACAAATATCTCTGAGTGATTGGATCATATCTGACAGGAATGAATTAATTAATCAAAAGTAGAGATTTATGACGTGATAATCATGTGATCTAATGTATAGGCTCCGATTAATCAGTATGATAGAGTTTTAAGATGTGAAATACATTGGATTGGTCATATTCGTTGATTTTCGACCGATGAGTATCCACTTTTGAGGTCGACGTTGACATTCTTAACACGATGTATATACGTTCACTTGAACTCGCGAAAAACACAAACATTCCGCAAAAGTCAACACTGCCGAGTCGAGAAAATATTCGTCGCCTCAGCAGTCGACGACTATGCGACAATCGCTGGAAAAGACCCTCGTTGAAAAATGACGAAAGGAAAGGAGCTTCTGACATTTTTTTATTAGTTGCCTACCGAGCTAATATAGATCTTTGATGAACCCTGCAATGCTATCACTTAATTTCTTATTTGCACAAATAAAAAAGCACCACTACAATTCTCCTCTCTGAATTCCTGCCTTTGACTCTCCTATCCGCCACTCTCCCCTTCAACATCACAGTCTTCAACAAACTGAGGGCCGTATCAAAATTAATACACACGGACAGATGGGTTAAGTTATACATTAAATCTTTTGCATAAACTGGAATACGGTCTTTTTAACAATACTGTTACAAATGTATTATTGGCCCCATCGTACTAAGGTAGGAGAGATCCATTTAAAAAACCATAAGCATAGTAATCAACCCGAAGGTCGGTTGGGTAGGTCATGGTAGAGGTCACGCAATACTAAGCCCGACGGCGTGTGACATTCACACATCAGGGTAGAGGGGGCAAATTCCTTTCCCTCTGCCGGTTATGGTTTCCCAGGAAGATCTGGTACCCGTTTAATCACATAGCTTGAGTGAAGCTGTAGGTGCCCAGAGAGGCTTGCCCGGGAATCGAACCCGGGCCCTCCGGTCAGTAGTCCAATGCTGTACTCCTGAACTACAACAAACCCTGTGTAAGAGGATTTATATAAACAAAATTAGAGAGATTAAGTGTAGAACATATCAATTTAAGATGTTATTTTTCCCACGAACGAAAAGGGATCAGATTAACTTTATCCTAAGGGGGTAGGAGGAAAAGGTGTTTTGGGTCAAGGATAGTCTGGTGGGTAATCACCCCCTGCCATACACCCTAGTGGTGCCTCGAAGGGTACTAAATAAAACTAAAAAATAAATAAATCCCAATTTCATCACAGCATCTCAAGCATTCACTTCGAGGCAATAAGTTTGGTTGATTCCTCCATTCCACTTATGCCATATATCCGAACACCATCTCTCGAATTGGTTTCACGTCGCTGAATGTCAAGATGCATGGCGACGCAATAATGCAGACGGAGACGCAATAGAGCCGACGCCAAGGAGCTACTCTTGGTGCATGCCGCCGGCGCTCCGGACGGGACAGAAGGTCGACGGGAGGGGGCCGGATGAGGAAGAGGAACGCTTGTATGAACAGGAAAATATGAGAATGAAAGCACTGGGGTCGTGGTGCGATACGGGAGAATGCCAAATATCAGTTGGGAGGATGAAATAAGTAAGTAGGAGTAGGAGAAGAGAGAAGTCAAATGTAAACTGACAAGATAAAAGAATTATCTTCTCGGGCAAATATACACGAGAAGAACTACAGAGGAAGGAACCGCTTGGGATACGTGGACGAAATGCAAAGTGTGTAGGAAAAGGTGGAAATGAGGGAAAGGTCCCTGAGGGCGGAACCGATCTGAGAGAACTATATCAATCCAATATTAGGATTGGAGGATGCATCTGGGAGATGTCCTCCCACGCACGCCCTTGGGAAAGGTACAGTACGCGACCAACTCCACGGCCATCTGCAGCAAAAAAGATGCCTCCAGGTCTTTCTGATTTTTTTTATCCTTCGACTCCGTGGAGGAAAGGAAGAGAGTGGGGTAGGTTGGAGAGGAGGAGACGAGTGCACTCACCGCCTAGCTTGGAGGAGGCGAGCAACGCCTCCGACATCGGCGCGAATCTCAGGAGACAAGCGAAGATCACCAGCGGAGGCCATGCCCGTCTGCACGGGTGGCCCCTCTGCGTCATCCTCAACTCGAGCGGGCGGCTGGAAGCGTTGGGGGGGGGGGCGCAGTGGGGAAAGGGTACCCTCACAGGGTCGTCGATTGGAGGAGGGGGCCCCGGGAGTGAGCGGTCTCTCCTTCGGCTCGGCGCCGCTCCTCCGATTGCAGGGATTAGACGCGCGGCGATGCCTCACTCACTGACTGACATGCGATGGCGCGGCGCGGGCATTAAGAGAGCGGCTGCCGCTTCTTCCTCCCCCTCCCGCGCCCTCCGACGCGAGTGCTCGGCGCCACACTCTACGCCGCGCTTCCGCCACTGACGTAACCTGAGGGAGGTGCTGGGTTTTTTGGTCAACTGAATGAGGTTGGAGAAGTGCGGTAAATCACCCCAATTTGGATGAAAATGAAAATCTATGGGTGAGTGAAAGTTGAATGAACGCAAGTATAAACAAAATCTGCCATGCGTAAATTCAACACGGGCTACATTCCACCTTTGGCCATTTTTTTATTTCGCCTAATTGGTGCCTCACGCAAGGACAGCAACGGAACCCTTTCTTCTGAAATGTTTCTACTCCGCTCCGAGGCGAACCCTTAACTCAACGGCTCCTGCCTGGGGAAAGCAGCTTCAGGGGCAAAATGGGTTCGTTTCTAGGAGTGAGAGCGACGGGCGGAGGGCCTACGGAGTCAGAAAACAAGAAATATCTCCAAATGTGCAAAATGGTCCCCCTGGGTCCGAGCCCCCAATTCACAAAGAGGACCGCTTACGTGGGCCACAGGTTCAATAACTTGGCCAACGAGGAAAGATGTTTACTACATAAAGCAAAATTTAGTATTTTGCTACTTATTTTAACAAATTATGAACCATGTTTAATTGCAGTTAATTCTCTAATTTCACCTAATTCATTTTCATTTGATTTACGTACATTCAAACCGACCTCCGGGTTGATAACTGTGGTTTTTAGGATGCATTCATAAATTCGTAATTTTTTTACCCTTTTCAGTCCCATTTCTAACCTCTTCTATGTTTTCTACTCTTTTGCCACAATTGGTTCCGCTTTGCAAGGATTTCGTGTGATGACTACCGCGGAAGCCTTGCCCCTCCCGCTGACGACCACAACACATGGCTTAGGGTTCCATAGTTGTAGTAGTTATTGGAGAGGACTGACAGCTGAGGTCATTTACCCCATCTGGGCATGTGGGTAATTTACTAAGGTTGGGAAATTCAGGGAATGGAGGAAGGTGGAAGGAAACCAGGTGCCGGCATTAGCCTACTGCTGACAAAAGACGCCAAGGGGTCAACTGTATAACTATCTGCCTACTCAGGTGAAATCAGACGGTATCCAGAGTTTCAAGAATAGGGTATGTACCTGGTTACTTGCTCACCCATTTTACTCATGGGATGAATTCTTTTGTGACAATCTTCATAAAATTTAAGAACTTATATATTATGTAATATTTATATTGACGAAATTTAATATGGTTGTACCATTTTTCAAAATGAATAAAGTATTATTACAATATTAAGGTCCCATCCGACGGACGGCGTACTCGCTTTAAGTGCTCTCCACGTAGAGCGAGGAGAGCACTTTAACCACGCCAACGTCCGAATTCGAACTCGGGCTCTCAGGGTGGGAAACCAGTTAATGAGCTATCCCGAACCTCCAGAACTCATACTCATATTAGTGCTCACCATAACAGCCTTGGGAAAAATAATAGAGGCGGTTTCCTGTTGCCTTCCAGAATAGTGTTTTAATGTGGTACCATTAGGAACACAATAAATAACTATGTAGAGCAATTTACCCAAAGGTTGATATGATAGGTGAAGATAGAGCTCGTTTGGTACTAATAAATTGGCGTGTGATATTCACACATTGGCGAAATAAGGGGGATAAGCGAGGTCTGTTCAAAAAGTAACGCGTATTTTGAATTTCCGCGGGTTACGTATATTTGACTTTCGATTTTTTTGTGGCGCTATGTTAGTACTTATTAGTCTCCCAATTACGCCGAAACGTTCGGCCATTTTGAATTATCAGTTAATTGTTGACACCTGTTCTGCTGGGACGTGTTTTGGCTTGTCTTTGATTTTTGCCTGTTCCGAAAAATGGATAAAAAATTCTGTATCAAATTTTGTGCGGAAAACGAAATTAAGAGCGCGAACGCATTACGAATGCTGACTGTGGCATATGGAGAAGATACCTTGGACCGAAGCAACGTTTATTGGTGGTACCAAATGTTCTCAGAGGGCAGAGAAGATGTGAACGACGAAGAGCGTGCCGGACGCCCGAAGACGTTAACAACCGACGAAAACATTGATGAAATGAAGAAAATAGTTTTGGCCAATCGTCAAATCACCATTAGAGAAGTTGGTGAGGACCTGAACATATCGATTGCCATTCGATTTTTACTAATGATTTGGGCATGACACGGGTCGCCAGGAAATTCGTACCAAAATTACTCAATTTCGACAAAAATCAGCAACGCATTAACATTGCTAATGAGGTGTTGGACTCTGTCCGTGACGACCCAAATTTGCTCCAGAGAGTCATACTGGTGACGAATACATAACCGGTGACGGTTTATGGTTATGACTTGGAAACTAAAGCTCAATCATCCCAATGGAAGCTGCAGCACGAGCCAAGACCGAAAAAAGCGCACCAAGTTCGGTCGAATGGGAAAGTTTTGCTAACAGTTTCCTTAGATTGCGGGGTCGTGGTGCATCATGAGTTCTTGCCACAGGGTAGAACGGTAAATAAGGAATATTAACTGCAAGTTATGCGCAATTTGCGCGAAGCAATCCGCCACGAACGCCCGGATTTGTGGAAGAACAAAAATTAGCTTTTGCTCCATGACAACGCCCCTGCTCAAACATCGTTACTTGTGTGCAATTTTTTGGCCAAAAACAACACACTAATTATGCCGCAGCCACCGTATTCCCCAGATCTATTCCCCAGTGACTTTTTCTTGTTTCCGAAACTGAAGAGGCACATGAAAGGACGGCTCTTCGCTACGATTGACGAGATAAAGACTACATCGAAGGAGGAGCTGAACAAGATCACAAAAAATGATTTTTGAAGTGCTTCGAGGATTGTAAAAAACGTTGGCACAAGTGTAAAATATCTAATGGAGATTACTTTGAATATTCATGAATAAATAAATAATTTTTGAAAAAGCACAAAAGTTGTGATTCATTTTGAGCAGACCTCAAACCAGGCTCACTGACTCCCGGCATACCTGGCACGTTAAATGACGCCATTTGGATTGGTATTGTTGCAGTGTACTGTTTAAAGTGTCAGTTCAACATTTTTAAGACAATGGATCGGCTCGCTGACTATGGAATACGTTCAGTGATTCGTTTTTTGGCTATAAGGAACGTTTCAGCAGCGGAAATGTATTGACAGTTAATTGAAGTGTAGAGCCCCAATACGATGAGTGACAGTAAAGTGAGTAATTGGGTGAGAGCTTTCAAGGACGAGTGACAGTAAAGTGAGTGATTGGGTGCGAGCTTGCAAGGACGGACGGGAAAATGTCTTTGATGAACCGCGATTCAATTTTGTGAATTTTATTTCCGTCGGACGATTTTGGCACAATTAGGTGACCATTGTAACTGCTTAGATTACGCAAGGAAACGGGAAAAATTAGGCGGTCTACAATTTATATTGTGCTTAGAATGAAGCGTTCCTATAAGTATACATGTATATGTATATACACTTCGGTTAAGTGACGTGGGCCCTGACACGGCCCCTAGTTCCTCACCGCAGAGAGTGCAAGGTGTTGCAGTTTCAATATTTTTAAAAAATTTCGTCCATGGTCATCGCAGTATTTCGCGTAGTTCCTATGCACTCCCTCGATAAGTTCTGGCATTTCTTTCATTTTTAATGAAAATCTTTACAGCATCTCGGCCCCGATACTAGACGGGTTAAAAAGACGTGATGGTCAGCCATCATTAATTGGTAACAATAAGGCATTGCTCCGAGTTTTTTTGCCATTTTCTGTAAGTGACAATGATCATAATTTGAAATACACCTCCGTTTGACAAGACGTTTCACAAAATTGCTACGACGCTCGATGGAACCGATTACCGATTTTTTTTCATATTTGGCCATATTATCTTATCTGTGGGCAGAACGATTAGGGAAGGTTGGTTTACGTTACAATCTACCACATGCATTCCGAACCTTTCCTAGTTTTGGAAACACGAAAAATAACGCTTGAAATTATAACTACAGGTTTGTAAAAAATACACCGTCTTCTATGAGTTCATTAGCCGAGAGAAATTTACAATCCATCAATTGCAAAATTTTTCATTCTCTCCAGCATAAGAGATCACAATGGTCGTAAAACTCCTCGATCGACAACCTTGAGATGTTGCATATTTGATTTGTCATCAAATGTGAAAATATTTATGGATTTTATTCGCTTTCTCAAATTAAAATATGCCGGAAAGTTAATATTCCGCACACTCCCACTGGTATATTTTTGTAATTCGGTAATTTGTTAAAAACTGTTGAAACTTGAAACATTTTCTCGTTGACTTGCGGCATTTTTTTGTCCAAATCGCGCACTTGACACAAAACGTATCCTCATTTTTTTCCCATCTTCCACAAAATGAGTCGATAGATTTTTGACGAAAACTCAGCGAATGTAGATTCTCTCGACGTTTGTATTTATTAATTCTAAACATCCCTCCTATAACCTGATTTTTCTTTCAAGAGTTTGCCAAAAAATTATTTTAAATGATAGTATCACCATCGTCATCACTTCGGAACCCACTTTGATTTTCCGTCTTCAACCATCGGCCATCGCACTCCTTCTCCAACAAAAACCCATATTTTTTACCGGTAAATAAATATTTAAAACCGTCTTCTCCAGTTCCCCAACGATATTTGTGAGGAGTAATGGTCAAGCGCTGCCAAATGAAGTAGCTAAACCATTTAGTTCTTAAAATTCACTCACTCAAAAGGTCTTCAGACGATTGCGAACAGTTGATTGAACAATTAACCATAGGCCGTACCTCTCCACCAACTTGCCGATTTCTGAAACTTTATTTGAAAGATTTCTTGCGCATGGTATAGCGTAAAAGTATAGTATATTCTTACCTCGATCACTGCCTGAACGAAGTTTTTTCCTTAACACTATCTAGATTGCTTAGTCTCTGTTTCTAGGTAGTCCCATGTTTGGCATAAAAAGTATCGGGAATATTTTCAGAAAAATAGATTTAATCCAGATAATGCCAAAATACCTCAATATTCTTCAAAGTACATCCCTTGAGGTTCGACACACGTTTGCCAGCGGCTTTTCCACGACTCGAAGGCCCCATGGTAGGCGGATTCCGGAAGGTCCTTCAGGGTACGCGTGCCAGTTTCTTTGGCGGCATTTACTGCCCCATGGTGTTATTCTTTGAGGTAGGATTTCTCTTTTGGGAATAGGGAATAGTCTGCAGGCGCCAAGTCGGGACTGTAAGGGGGTTGGGGAATCGTCACGAAGTCGTTGCAGAAGGTCTTCGCAAGCAGTCACTCGACTCTGCTCTTGGTCGTCCGTCCACAGACCTTCGGGACGAGTTTAGCACAGAACTTTCGCATCTCCACATTTTCAACGATAATGGTGTGCATGGTCATCTTATCAATGCCAATACTCGTACGATATGCGACCATTCGTACACTTAACCGACGGTCTAAATTAAGTACTTCGCGCACACGTCAGGAAAAAATTGTTACCGATACTTTTTATAAAAACATTTTCGTTTTTGCCCCGTCTCTAACCACCTCAATGTCGGAAGGAATTCGGCCGATACCCATACAATCACCTTTACCCAAAAGTAACCTATCAAGTTTGCACAGCTAAAGGAAGACGTCCGCAATGGAGCCCGGGTAACATAAAAGAATAACAATTTTTATACTGTGATTACCACATCGGTGTACATTGGCTTCAATCTTGTTCGTTTGGGGCGCACATATTATGATCGTTGCCCTCGCAACAGCAATACCCATCCCCAACGCCTACTCGGAACTTAAAAGCACACTATTAACTAGTGTTTCCAATAAATGGACATTCTATGACCATCCTTTGTAAACTAACTAACAGGCTGAAGATAGGTACGACACTAAAACATTTGAACCATGTAAGGTCGATGAGGCAGGAACTCTGTAATCTAAGATTAAATAATTATGACATATATAAAACTCTTCCGCTGAAGTGTGAGTCACTTATTGTCATCTAATTAATCCTAAAAATGCTGAAATGAATCACAACCAGACATCATGGCGCTCGCAATTTTGGAAGCATTTCACAAATCACTGTCGCAATACACGAATTCTCCTCGAGAAAAACTATTGGACGTGATTGAAATGAGCGAGTACTTGCCGGTCACCCTGTGAGTCATGAAATTGGGCTGGAAGACCCAGTTTCATCTTTCTCCATGCTCCGGAGAAGAGTTAAAGACTTGGGCTGGGAGATACACCTCTTTGAGGAGATTCGTGGAGCTCCTTTCTCGGCAGAAACGAATTTAAAAAAAGTCCCTTGTCAGCCCCCGGAGACGCCATCAAGTTATGTCGATCGATGTGTAAATACGTGATTCATGGACTACAAGAAAATAGTGATGTCGACCCCTTCAAAGATAACTAAAAAACACCGGCCTACCTCACGTTTTGGCGAAAAATTGCCTGAAAATAAATCAGATACCTATGTCGTCACAATGGGAATCGCACAAGACATTGACTTCAGGGGAATTAAACGAATACATATTTGCTTTGTTGAAAGTTACACCATTATATAGATAATAAATGGCCCCGTTCAGAAAAGACCGTTGCAAATTTGATTAAATCCCTTGCATAATTTGGATATTTCTCTTCAGCAACGATGCTGAAAATGTATTATAAGCCCTGTCTTTTCACGGTAGGAGAGATCATTTCAATAAAATGGGAGAGATAAAATGCGGAGCAGATAGATTTAAGATGTCATTCTTCCCACGAACGATAAGGGATCACGGTTTTATGACCGCGGAAAGGGAAAATGTTGTGGGTCAAGGGTAGTCTGGTGTGCAATCACTCCCCGCCGCACACCCTGGCGGTGGCTCGCAGGGTACTCAATAAATACTAAAGGTTTGTAGCATGAATCTTCCGGAAAATTGGTCTTCAAAATCCTGGATATGAACTGTTTTATATAACGGGGTTTCCGGCTCGTATAAAACTATCCTCAATCTCGTAGCCACTATCTTCTCAATGCTGCGAGTTACTTCAATCTACGGCTGCTTGAAACAAAACAAATCAACGTTAATAGCTGTCATTTACAAAATTATGCATATAATGATCAATTAATGTGCAGAATAAATTTTATCCATATATCTCGGTTATTTCTTAGTAATAATAACGTAAAAACGATACCCCCACGTATAGACAAGAGGATGGATATGGATGAGGTTTTGATTAAGGAATAAAGATAATAAAAAAGTCTCTCTATGGATGTAGATTTAAAATAGGTTTTATGCTAATAATTAACATAGGCATCTTTATCCCTTTAGTTATGCGAGCATAACTTGTATCGTTCGATCCATAAAATCAACACTACCAGGGCAAACTAATTACAAGACATTGAGAACTATTAGAGTAAGAGACAGGGCAGAACATTGCAGGATGACGTTCAGATTTCCCATCTGATGACCAGGTCAAATCTGCATAAGGGGAATAATCGAACAGCATTAAAACATGAAAATCCTCCTTTAATTAATTTCAACCAAATTTCTATTAAAAAATCCTGTAGAAATAGCCAACAGTTCCAATGACTAATTACATCATATGAACCCTAATATTCCATTATCTTAATCCAAAGCAAGCTCCTCATTCAAATTTACCATTCCCTACTGAAACCTAAAAAGTTCTGATCCTTTTCACTGAAAACTGGAATTTAGGCATTTTGGAATCCTCTCTAGTAAAATAGATATTCCCATGAGTTATTTCCTCTTCCAGTGACTGGGACCTCCTTTCAAACTTGAAATTTGCCAAAGTTTTCTTTAATCTTAATCACAATCCTGAAATTTGAAACCAATGTATTGTTTATTTTCTTCAGAACTTGAGAGGAGTCAATACATAAGCATCTATTAATTTACCTTTGCTATTTTGATTTGTTACAGTTAACTCAGCATCCATTTCAAGAAGGCAACTTCAATAACAAATGCTTTAATTAATCACACCCATCAATCATTGAATGGCCAGCATCATTCAATTGGAACATTTACAGACATGAATAAGAAAGTTGAAAACATTAAACATGTGTCTAAAAAACCAAAAATACAGTAATCAATCCAAAGGTCGGTTTGGTAGGTGATAGTCGAGTTCACACAATACTGAGCCCTGACGGCATGTTAAATTCACACATCAGATTAGGGGGGCAAATTCCTTTCCCTGTGCCGGTAATGGTTTCCCAGGAAGATCTGGTACCAAAAAAAATCACAGAGCTTGGGTGGAGCTAAGGGTATACAAAGAGGCATGCCCGGGAACCAAACCTGAACCCTCCAGTCAATAACCTAATGCTCCACCATTATTCAAAAATTTTTAAACATTAGAATGTTTGCAATTTTCATGCATTAAAATGTAGCATCTATAAAATCACCAAAAATTTCTCAAATGAGAAGGAAGTCGCTAGGAGGGTGGGGGGGGGGTCTGCAAAGACCCAGCGGAGTGCAAAGAAAGTATTATACAATGGGAGTTCTTTGATTGGACTAGACTTGCTCCTTCAGAGTCGAAACAGATTTCATAATTAAACCATCAACTTTTAGATGGGAGATTTCTTTTAAGGAGAAAAAAGACCAAGGGTGGAGTGACATTTACACTCATAAAACGGTAACCATGAATGTAAATAATAGATGTAATAGTTTCCAGTTCAACTTTGTGAAACTCCATTTTCAAAGAATTAAAAAGCAATATAGCTATTTGTTCGCAGTATGAATCTTTTCGACTAATTAGTTCCAACAATAGGTACAATGTTTGACAGGGCTAAATTCATGTATTGCACCTCCAGTTCCGAAGCCACCCTCTCTCTGCGCCATCCATTCACAACCCCCATGTACATAGATATAAAGATAAATGAAATTGGCAATACACTCTATTGTTTCAGGCTTCACTTCATGGAAGTATTTAATATCCATTCTAAAAAGAAAGACTCATAATTTTCCCTGAAAAGTAAGAGTCTTTCTTTTTAGTATGGAAATTGGCAATGCTTGAAATTTTCCCCGAGGATGATGCTACTATTGGAAATGAAAAAATAGTAACTTTGGGATTCCACTGAATATTTATTACCATACGACCCGGGTTTCGACGTTCAACGTCATCAATTTCATTTACTTTACATGCCGCTCTGGATGGTCTTAAAAACCATTAAATTCTTTGTTATACAAGTGTAAGTCTATATTTTTTATTTAGTTATGCATGTATGTCTCTAGTGTGATCAAGAGTGACACAGCAACTTTTCTCTTGTGTAATCAGTAGAGACAATGCAAACTGGAAGAAGAAAATTTTTTTAAAGTACATATAAAATAAGAAAACTGAACTTCCTATGCTCTCACTTGATATTCTAGCTTTTTCGATTTGTTTTCTTTCACTTCAAATAATTATCCAACTTATCTTTTCTTTTTCTGAGCTCTTTTTAATAACTTTCTCTTCAGAGTCACAACAGGACCACCCATTGTAAATGCATTGTAAATGCACCTAATTTGGGTTGGTCTAATAAATACACCTCTCCATGAAGTCTGTGGAAAATCACAAACTCATTTAATAAGGACATCGAAAAATTCCACTAAGTGAAGCCTGAAAGTGAAAAGTACATTCTCTCCATGACTTTCACTCTATTTTCTTAGCATTTCCTTCCTTTCTTCAAGCCCTTTTGAAGCCATTTCGTTTTTAAGTCAAATACATGTAAAATTGTCTAAATTATTTCCCACATTTCTGTCTCTTAAGGGAAGTATGATTCTAGTCACCATAGAAAGATCATTCCTATGTCTGCACACAATTCTACACTTCTTGCAAAATCATTCGACCACTTGAATCACATGAAATTATTGGATTAGAGGAATTTAATTATTTTACATAGTTCAAGTAGTTTCTTGACAGGACCAATTCTAGGAGCATCATGAGTGATCCTCAAGGGGTAAAAGAAAAAACACTAAGTACCTTCCACATAGCTGATTATTTTCCAAACTTGAACTTGCCACATTCCAGAATAATAGGGTTGATGATTTTGAAATTTTGGCATTGCAAACATCAGCACAAAGACTCAGCTCACCAAAAAAATTACAAAGTGATAGAAAAGAAGATCTTTCCATGCCAACACAAGTACACACAGGCGGAGGAGAATACACAGCGACAGTAGACAAAAACCCCAATCAGGTATATCAGCGCCAATAATAATTGATCCCACAAATAGTGAAATAAAACTGTAACCTGAAATTACATAATGGGTGAGGCAACCCTCTCATAGCTGTACACGGCATGCATACAGCCTAGTATGAGTATGGATGGTATACCCCTATTAAAAAATGAAGTCAAATCCTTTTATCCTCAAGGTTAGTTATTTCAGCCTATTAAATGCATATATTGTTCTAGCTAAAACACCAATCCAAAAGCCTAATGTAATAGAATGGGAAGGTCAACTCGAGCATGGCCCTCAACCATAACCCAATCAATGAACAAAACCAAAGGTAGAATTAAAATTAATAATTACTTAACTATATGTTTGTCATAGAGAAAAATAGATAGTGGCATTTTTCCACTGAGATTTATTTTTTAATTTTCACCTATTAAGACAACAAAAATGGGCAGTAAGAATCCTAGGAGAAGTTCCAAGGGCAAGCAGTTGTAGAGCTTAGTTTAAAAGATTTAACATTCTATCTCTTCCCTGTTTGTACATGTTTCATACTTTGATCTTTGTTCAGCAAAACAAAGCCATTTTCACTCTGAAAACCAATGCTGATTTACATAGGTATAGCACAAGAGGTTGTAATGACCTTAGAATAACTGCCCACAGATCATCCATGTTTGCTAGGAACCCTGGATATGCTGGTATGAAATTCTTGAAAGCATGACTGAGAAAATTAAAGGAAATAGATAATTTTTTGTAATTTAACCCTAAATTATATCAATTCGTAGCTTAATGTCCAATCCAATGGATGATGTACTCACTCAAAGTGCCCTCTACAAAGCACCTCAAGTAGGGATCAGGATAAAACTGAAAAATATCTGCCGCTGCCAGGATTCAAACACTTTTATTAAGAACATTATATACATACATAATTTATTATAAGAGGCACAGAGTTCTTTCAGAGTCAATTTCCATTCACCCTTTCTCTTGGACCACAGCAAGAATAGCTTCTAAAAAGTAAGCAAGCATCACATAGCACATGTACCTAGAGATATTTGAATTTTTTAAGTGTGGTACAAGTTTCAAACTAAAAATAAATTAGCCCACTTAGAAAGCTGAACTCCTGAAGGAGCTCAAAACTTTTTTTGCAAAGAAAACAGTACACTAGCATGTGAGATCACAGAACAAAATTCAAACGAAAGCACAAGTTTTCCCCGAATATTTCACATTTTGGGTGCCCTAATCTTCTTGGTTTGTTTTAAATCAATAGTCAACAAGAGAACCAGTCTCAGATAAGATGGGTAAATAGATTGGAAAAGTGGCTTTCTTGAAAATAAATACAGGTACATATTTGTCACATTTTTATCAAATATGGGTACTGGCTTGCCAAATCTGATATTCATATTTTTTATCGTACATAAATCCCTTGAGATTTCAGGAACACACAATAGAAACCAAATAGAGACAACTTAAACCATGGGACTTAGTTAACGATGAGAATATTTAATTTATGTTTCACATAGAAATTTGGTGAGAATTTTCTAGCCAACTGGTTATCATTGACTTTTTATTATTTTTTGAAAAACCACAGAGGAATCAGGTGATATTTTATATAATATATAAATAGAATGTTGAATTATCACCGAAAATTTCCTTGAAAGAGCAAACAAAAGCCGAAATACAGGGGCCATTAAGCCAGGAGACCCATGTTAAACCCATGGAGAGGCACATAGGATTCTTCACCATTTAGATGAAAAATAGTTTCGATTTGTCCCAAACACTGCTCACATTGGCCCATTTTGACTAGCAAGATTGGTCAAAACCAAAGAGTAGTGATTACTCTAGATTTTAACCCTGAATAATGTCTCTCTTGATTTTCATGAAGAGGAACTAAAGAATTACATGAGCTTTCATACAAATATTCATTAATATTTTCTCAAGCCTCCAGTATGTGCAGAATTTAAATTGGCAAAATTGTGTAGACTAGACAGGTGAGCATTGCTGATGGAGAGCAAATCTTCTTGTGTTTTTGACTTGTCACGCAATCTAGACTGAAGTAAACAATGCTCAGATATACCAAGACGCACATCCTGTAAAGCAATTTCACTCCTAAGTTGGGCCAGGGCTTTTTTTATGTTGACCAACGGAGCTGCAACAAAACAAACATTTGTTAAGTATGCAACTATTCGGTCATGAGAAAGATGAGAGTCATGGAGTTCAGAGTTCAAGCTTATTTAGTCAAAGTTTCATTTTACCCTGAATCTAGTGTTTTTAATGAGCATGCATGTCTCAAATTCTGACTTAATCGCTTATTAATGTCATCATATATTATCATATCATTGATATAAAAATACCAAAGTGCTACCTATATAAATAGCAAATAAGGCCACTCCAATGTCATTTTTGTGCATAATAAAAGCAGCACTCAACAAAAAATTTTGAAGACAGGAGCTACAAGAAATGAAAAATTTTAGCCAAACATAGGCAGAGATATAAGGCTTGCATGCAGCTTTGAGATCTGAAACAAATCCATCAACTCCACAATTTCAACTGCAAACCCCTGGGAGTTAACCCAATAATAGCAGCAGCATTCCTCCGAAAGAGAGGCCATGAGCACAGAGGAGGCATCAATCAACCCTCTCTGCCCTAAGGCACATATTAGTTGTATCAGGTTTACTTGGTTTCATACTCAGCTTAATGACACTGAGAGCTGCAAGCTGATTACATTTTATTTGTGGACTGTAGCTATGAGGCGGAAGTGCCAAAAATTACGACACTATGAATAGGGAAACACTTACATAATAGCAAAATTCATTTAGGTTGCATCAACTGAAGCAGGAAGCTAACTCAAAACCTTGCAATAAAACTCACAATACAGTTTGATCAATTAAAAGTTTGCACTGTTTTCCAACTTTCAAAAGACAATAAAAGCCATGCAGCCCAAACCAATGCAACTACACATACAAATTATGTTTAATAAACAATACAGCAGTGCATATTTTCACTGGTAAAGATTATATCAAAGATAGCACATCTACGGCTACTGATTTTCTTAGTCACATTAATATGTGATAAATGAATGAGAGATGTTTGAAAGAGAGAACACGTACTTCCATCAGTCATGCTAGATCCCCGTTCTTCCGTTTCTTGTTTCACAAGGTCCAATTCCTCAGTCAACTGGCTCAACATTTGAGAATGGTTTGAGATGGATGTACATGCTGCGTTATATGCCTCTTGTGCTTCGGTAAGTTGCCTCTGGGGAATATTAGTTGCACATTTATTTTACATATGGGATAAAATGAAATAGAAGTTACTGCTGAAAGTCACGTGAGAGAATTGAAAGTGCTCACTCGCAAGTTCAGGATAAAGTCTGAGGATGACTGATTTCACCTAACCTTGGTAATTAGATCCCTAAACTCTCCAAATACAAAAATATCCAGTCATACACAGCCAAATTTTATGTCATAATCACATTTTAATGCAGCAAAACATGTCTAACCTCTGCCACCATGTTGGGTATTGGCTCTTAGGTAGTCAGTTCAATCCCAATCCACAGACAATTTATTTCAGCTTTGATATGTTTAATTTTTGTTGATTTTGCAGGAAAGCTTTACCATTATTGGCTTTACATTCTTTTAATTTTTTCATTCTTCAGATGACACATTTTGCCATCATATATCGTTTGAATAAAAATTATTGGAAACAGATTTATTTCAGAAATTGCTGCAATGCCTCAAAATTCTTCAAAGTATATCCCTTAAGCATCGACACACTTTTGCAAGTGGTTTTTCCACTACTCGAAGGCTCCCTGGTAGACGGAAGATCCTTAAGGGTATGTATGCAAGCTTCTTTGACAGCACTTAGGGTCCCATGGTGGGATTCTTAGATGGAGAATTTCACTTTAAGGAATAGGAAATAGTTTGCGGGTGCCAAGTCAGGACTGTAAGGGGGTTGGGGAATCATCACAATGCCGCTGTAGGTCTTCTGCAAGCAGACACTCAACTATGCTCTTGATCGTCTGTCAAGAACTTCCGAATGAGTTCAGTGCAGATCTTTCACATCGCCAAATGTTCAGTGATAATGACGTATACTGCCATCTTATCAGTGCCAATGCCACCATGCACACACTTAAATGATGGTCTGAATTCAGCCCTTCAAGCACACAGGAAAAATTGTAACCAATACTTTTAATCCAAATCTTGTATCATTGTTTCATACATTTTTGTTGGATTTTTTCATTACATTTCTTGTGTTGCCATAAATTACTGCATTTTATTTTTATCCCAGCATTTGAGATATACATACCTTGATAGCAACAAAAACATTGAGTGATTCACTATTATATGCAAGTTATATTGGCATATGTCAAGACTACTACAGATTAGTACCCATGATTATACCACAACACAAATAAAGGTGCATTGAATACAGCATTCCACTTCTTTGTATTAAAAACGACCCCTTTACGCTGGCATAAAAATTTATAACCATTTCCTAGCAGGCATAAAAGATACCAATTCATATTAGATGTTTGAATCTATGAAAGAATTTTTTTCAAGACCAAAATTAATAAATGAAAAAGAAACACTTTGTTCCAATCCACCAATTTATAATAAATGAAAAAGAAACACTTTGTTCCAATCCACCAATTTATTACAGGTACGACTAGTTTCGACGCTACGGCGTCATCCTCAGGTACAAAGTTTAAAGTCACAATCATTGTATATATACTCTCTTCTGGAAAGGGTGGGGGAGTTGTGGGAAGAGGGGGCGGGGAGGGGAGTACGGGGGTAGGTACGAAAGTATGTGGGAGAGGGTAGGAAACACCAGGAAAAGCGTTAGTGAGTGGGGGGGATTGGAAGGTGGGTTAAGAAAGGGGAAATTAGGGGAAAGGGGAGGGGATTAGTAAGCTAGGGATTTCATTGGTCAGTATAATTTGAGTCAATGGCTAATGGGGATAAAGGTACGGGTTAGGAGTCAATGGGAGTTGGGGGGAAGGGGTTATTGGTTCTGTTTTTCTGTTATTGCTAGGGAGGCTTCCAGGAGAGGTGATACGTTTTCAAACAGAATGTCATTGAGTAAAGGATGTTTCTTCATTGTTCTCCGGATCTCCAACTCTTCCTTCTTGTCCATCCTCCTCCCTTTTTCTTCATGGACATGGATGGACAAGAAGGAAGAGTTGGAGATCCGGAGAACAATGAAGAAACATCCTTTACTCAATGACATTCTGTTTGAAAACGTATCACCTCTCCTGGAAGCCTCCCTAGCAATAACAGAAAAACAGAACCAATAACCCCTTCCCCCCAACTCCCATTGACTCCTAACCCGTACCTTTATCCCCATTAGCCATTGACTCAAATTATACTGACCAATGAAATCCCTAGCTTACTAATCCCCTCCCCTTTCCCCTAATTTCCCCTTTCTTAACCCACCTTCCAATCCCCCCCACTCACTAACGCTTTTCCTGGTGTTTCCTACCCTCTCCCACATACTTTCGTACCTACCCCCGTACTCCCCTCCCCGCCCCCTCTTCCCACAACTCCCCCACCCTTTCCAGAAGAGAGTATATATACAATGATTGTGACTTTAAACTTTGTACCTGAGGATGACGCCGTAGCGTCGAAACTAGTCGTACCTGTAATAAATTGGTGGATTGGAACAAAGTGTTTCTTTTTCATTTATTATAAATTGGTGGATTGGAACAAAGTGTTTCTTTTTCATTTATTAAAATGAACTTCCACAAAGTTGAGGCTGAAACTATTGAACTAACCAAAATTAATATTTTTTGCCAAGGAATGACAAGCAGTAACTTTATTATAACCATTTTACAAAATGTACCTGTATGTACACATTTTTTTGTTTTGTATGACATATCTCATATTTTACAATTGTAAAATAACAAGATGAAATAATAAATAAATGGAAATTTAATGCAAGGTGATTTTATTCTGAGGATATCATAAAAAAATTGGACATGGTAGTCCTGGGATAGAGCAGTCTGACTACTGACCAGAGGACCTGTGTTCACCCTCAGCTTTACCCAAGCTGTGTGATTTTTTGGGTATCTGATCTTCATGGGAAACCATAACCAACAAAGGGAAAGGAACTGCCCCCCCCTTATTACCTAGATGTGTGAATTTCAAATATCTTATGGGCTTGGTACTGGGTGAATAATACCATCACCTACCAAACCCACCTACGGGTTGATTATTGTGTTTATGATATACCATATAATACAAATGCAACTTTGGGGAGCAGAGTTTGAAAAGATGCTCCATATGCAAAATAATAAGGGTGTTTTCTTTGCTACTATGACACTTATCACCAACATAACGCCACAAAAAATCGAAAATCAATTATACGTAACCTGCGAAAATTCAAAATTCGCCATACTATTTTAACAGACCTTTTTCCATTACAGTCAACTCCAGAGCAAATTGAAGACCCTGAATGAGCACTGTAGAGTTTCACTCTGATGGTTGGATTAAAAAAAAAATTTTTTTAGGTTAATATAAAATCAAATGTAGTAACAAAATTCCATTTAAAATTTAAATCATTTGACGAATATTTTACAGCATATTGCCAATTTGACAGCATCAACTTTTTAAAGAACAAATTGTTTTCAACAGCTTTTAAGAAAAAATTGTCTACAGTTTCTGGGGTGAAAGGAAGATTTTTTTTTGCATTACCATGACCAACTTCTTCATTGATTACTCTCAAAGCTGCCTTTTGTTTATTTTTTGCATTGAAAATAAAATCCTTAAAAGCCTCAATTTTTGCACACCTATTTGGGTTTTGATAATCTCTTTTGCGATTCAAGTGGGCCTTCTTGTCATGCAGGCTTCTACTGGTTTTATTAAGAGTGGTCATAACTAAGTAAATCATTTCTAAGAAGTAATATCTCCTCAAAATACAACAGATTATTTTTAGCATTAGCGAGCTTACAGTTAAATATTTTTTTGGGAAATAATGTACAAAAATGCCTGGGAAATTACATTAAAAACTTGGTAAACTAAGCTGCTCAACGGAGCCTGTGCAAATACCAAGCCAATGGACACAAAACAGAAGCAGTTTGAAACTCTCTACACCTTCCATTGTTATGGACCTCATAGTCATTGTTTTACTTTTATTTGAGAATTTCTTAGGAGTTATTTGAGTCTTAAAAGTAAAGCTTATACCTTGATGGTCAGACATGGACAGACAGACAACTGGAATACTATACACAATTTAGGACCACTATTGGCAATTACATTATCTAGGCAGGCAGATAGTCGAGTAGGTTCTTAGTTTGCCCAGTATAAATTATAGGAAAGCAAAAGATTTTTAAGAACCTGACAATCGCTAGTTCTTAGGGTTATATCAATGTTGAGATCCCCGCAAATTATGATACTAGCTACCAGAGCCAAGAAAAGGGATAGTAATACATCCAGCTCATTACAGAAACCTTCAAATACGTCACTAGAGGAGTGATACATAAAAGCAATGATCAGATTCAGGTCCTTCAACATGATAGCAGATATTACCAAGTGCAATGCCATACAGAATTTAAGTCAATTACTTAATAAGGCATAACTTTCAAGGTATAAATACAGGTACCGCGATTTTTTGACACAGACAGGCAGTAGAATGATGCCAATCTAAAATCTCTTATGCTATATACAATAACTTTATTTTTTGTGAGCCAATGTTCATCGAGACATAATACATTGTAGCCAGCATGTTTGACAACTGCTTCTATCTCAGATATCTTATTTCATACATATCTCACATTTTGGCGAAATATGAGTAAATTAATGCCACTACCTAGCCCGAAGGACTTAGGTCCCACCAAGAGGGCCCAGGTTCAAATCCTGAAGACAACAAATATTTTTCATCGGTATCCCAATCCCTACTTGAGGTACTTTGAGGAGAGCACTTTGGGTGAGTACGTCCGCCGGATGGGACATTAAACAGCAGACCTCTTGGCTCCTTTCAACATGAGTAGGCTAATGTCTATGCAAGGTTTCTCTCCACACTTTCTTTCCCATCCATCTCTAAAGGTGCAAATGACCTTAGCTGTTGGTCACCTCTCATAAAAACTACTACTAGGACTTAGGTTTTCAAATTCCCGTTTGGAGGAGGGTAACATGCTCAACCTAAGAGCACTTTTCCATAGCGTTATCATTGTGGACCCTTGTTGTTGTGACTGATTGTGATCTAAAAATTACATCATTCTCAGAGGAAAGACACATTGAATTACCTCACAAAGATTGAGTATTGAAACAAAACACCTTAAGGAAAATGCTGTAACCAATAGTGACTAAAAAATAAAATGAACATCAATCTTTTTAATAAAATTAGTAATTCCAGTTTTACTGTGGTAAAATATTATCTTTGCACTATTGTACTATTTCTTTGAACTATGCCTTTAAATGAGCCACATTTAAATCTTTAATGATCACATGTATAAGTATAACTTAACCAACCTGCAATGTACTAAACTCTGCAATTGAAGATTCAAGCTCGTTGTTCAAATACTTTTCTCTCAATCCAATCTTTTCCATTGAGTGTGAAATATCAGAAAACAGTTTTTCCAAATTAACTTTTGATGGCTGGAACGCATCTTTCATGTTGCCCTGATAGCGATGCATGTCACTCAGGTGATACATCCAGTCTCTGGGATCTAAAGAGATATGATACACGTAATAAATATAAAATTGGATTCAGTGAAATAAGTCTGATGGAAATGCCAAGCATAAATGCATTCATTTTAAGTGTACATCTACAGCTATTTGTTTTAAAGGCATCAATCGCAGCACCAAAATTGGAAATTATATTCAAAATGGAAATATTTTTTTCTAAAATTAACCAACCAACCAATCTTAATAGGAAAACAGGTGCCGCAAAAATAAACACAATGATAATTAATAAAATAATCGTCTCTTTGTTGTAAAATATTAATTTACCAGGTTTTATCGTGACTTTAAGTTGAGTAAGAACTCTTTCAACTTCCAGCTTCCACTCATTAACACTAACTTTTGATTCCAGTACACCTGGCTTTTCTGGATGGCTCAATTCCTGTGAAAAGATGTATGTTTATTTATTTGACTAGGTGCAGGCTATGGATTTTGTTTATAAATGTACAGCCCAACCTTTCCGAATCCTCTTAAAGCAAGTATGTCATGATCTACTGTCTCTGGATCATCATCATCAGAGTACACAGCAGCAAGTTCTTCCTCAATTTTTTCAAGTACTAATTCTGTTTCATCATCACTTACGCCTTCAATAATGTCCGGTTCGGGTGGAATGATAGGCCTTCAAGTTAACACAAAATCTTCTTTGATATCATTACAACATTGTTCATTCATGAAAAATATTTTAGGGTATACAACATAATAACAGGCAATAACAATATACTTCAACCACAACTGACTTTTTCCATGTAATATTGGATGCTTTTAAGGCCTCATCAGCAAGTTTGTCCAAAATGAACACTACATTCTCTCCATAGCCTTGCTTCAACTTACTAGGTGGAAATGTTATTGCGACTCCCTGAAACAAACGAGACAAAACTGTCTTACAATGCATCATCATTTATAGCAAAAATTGTGCAATTGTACTGGGAAAGGAGCAGAAAGTTAAGAAAATTTTCCGAAACGAACTTTTTCTCGAACACACTCCAATATGGACGAAATGGTTGAATTTGGATCATCATACTCCTGAGGTTGATCAAAGGACTTTCCCATTTTCCTTATCAGCCATGCACATAAGGAAGTAAAACTGAAGAACTGTTCCATTGGATTCGATGCCAACGCGAAGTAATGTCTATAAATTATCAAACAAACAACAGCGTAAAAAAGAAAGTTGGAGAATCATTAATATGTCAATACTTTGAGATGGATTTTTCTGGGCAAATTTTTAGTATATTTCAAAGTTAACGCAATATAAGTGTATGCGGTCCACGAATAAGTACCTCACCTATTCAGTGGTTTCATTTGTAAATCTCTGACATATTCCTTTTGATAATTGAGAACTGCAAGTTTGTAGATCACTTCCTCCATCATTACGATAGGTGTAAATAGACTTCCAGGGCCTCCCTCAAAATCATCATTACTTCGACGGTCACCTTCTCGATTCATATTCATTTCTATCCAAATGACACAGTAATGATGAAAGAAAAATAAAAATTATCAATTAAAAAATCTAAATTAAAACTTTATATAAAGTAGAACATTTTACTCGCAAAACACTTTCGGTTTATATCATGCGAGAACCTTTGCTTTTAAACATAGCTCATATCCACCCATTCAAACAAGCAGTACAGTTCTATCGACAGAATTACCAAAATAATCGATAATATACGTTGCTCAAATACGGAATCGATAATTAAATTCGACAATTGAAAATCGAACCAAAGCGGATATTTCGAAGTTAAATATTTATTGGGTACTCGATTAAGCCTGATTGACTTGACCTGAGCCGGGATTTATTCACTTTTTGAAATATTAAGTAACCATCCTCTATCAAGATTTGAAACTTCATCATGTAATCTAGAATATCAAGTCATGAGACTTGATAATCTAGATTACAGACCGTTCACATTAAGTCCGTAAAGAATCTTCGTTCTTCCCCTCTTTGAAGATAATATTCTTTTATTTCACAGTAGTCATTGGATTTAGGTATGTTTCGATGGGCCCTGCACTGTCTATCTACTCTTTCACTGCCTGAAGGGGCTAATACTGCCCACCCTGACTCTCCCTCGACAAAAAACACTTGTGCAAGCTTCTGATGAGTCATATATCCCTCCTATCCTATTCCCCTGGTCATCCTTTGTCTCTGTAAATGTGGTGGCCCAAAGGGCTCCGTGCTTATGCCAATACTTTTTATCATAATGATTAATTCTTTGCCCTGTAATATGAAATCTAATTCTGTTTTAAATGCCGATGACACCACTTTTGTACAAAAATGCCAACATATGTAAGATGCAAAGGTGCGATCTAGCACAGGCCAAGGAATGGTTTGATATTAATCATTTACATTTAAATGCCAATAAAACAGTATATGTTTGCAGTCTTAAATAAAAAATAACTGAAATGGAAGCTGCTAAAATACTAAAAATTTATATTGATAGAAAACTGGGAGACCCACATCAGTCAGATCTGTAATAAAATGAGTAAAGCTGTTTATATGTTAAGAAAACTCAACTTCCTCATATCAAATGAGTATCAATTAACTCTTATCAAGACCTTTAAATGCCGTTCATTAATGGGGTAATTTGCCACTTGTTCAAATCTTGCTGCTAATGTACCACCATGTGATTCCTACAGACATTTTTTTGTTAGGTATGGAATCATGACTGTATTAAGATAATATATCTTTAAGGCTCTGATTCATGTGAAAGTTAATCTAGAAACTTACCAATCTCACATCCATAACTACACTGCAAGAGGTAAAGCAAATCTAAATACTACTTCTTGTAGATTTTTATCAGCTTAAAACAAATTTCATACTGTGAACATACAACTGTATAACTGCCTACTCATTTGACACTTGACTGTATCCAGAGTTTCAAGGATAGGTTATATATACCTGGTCGCTTGCTCACCCACTTTACTCATTGATGAATTCTTTTGTGACTATCTTCATCACATTTAAGACCTTATGTTTATAAATTAAGTACTATTTGTATTGATGACATTTAATATGGTTGTACCATTTTTCAAAATTAATGAAGTATTATTACACTGTTTAAGGCTAGGTAACTGCATCAACATCTATTTATAATATTGTTCTTAGATTTATTCACATGATATGCAATAAACTAGCCCTTATGGAAAGGAGTTTGTTTCTGCAGAGGAGAATCTCTCCTTTAGCTACTTACTTCCATCCCAAAGCAACATAACTATAGGTATTTAAAAAACCTTATATCATATCAGTCACCTATATTGATGCCATTTTATACCTGTATGGCATCAACTCGTTCTTTCCTCAGGGTAAACCCCGTTCTATCAAGGGTGAAACCTGCCCCCAAGAGTGTCAAGTATTTAAAACAAACTTCAACCAAAAAAAGTGAGGAAAAAAGAGTTCTGCCACAACTAGGCGTTTCCACATCAGTGCTTAGATTTTGTCACATACGTTCGCTCATCATCACGATACTCTGTGTTAGAGGCTGGGTAACTGCATTAGAATTTAGGTATTGTTTTCTTTTTTTCTTGAATTCCCATGATATGCAGTACACTACCTCATGAGGGAAGGAGTTTGTTCCTGAAGGATGAAATCTCTTCAGTGTTCATTGACTTCCATCACTTAGCATCGTAAATATAGGTATTCTAAAAAAAATCATGCCAGTCCAGCTATTTTGATGCAGTACTGTATTAACCCTTTCTCTTCACAAGGAAAAAAGCCCATCCCCAGGAGTGTCAAATATTTAGAAGCAAAGAGAACAAAAAAAAGAGAATAAAGGAGGAATTTCTGCCACTACGAGGCCGTTTGTACTTTGGTGCTTACATTTGGACCCATATGGCCTATCTTTATCTCTTTAATCAGCATATAAGGCTAGATAACTGCATTGGCATTTAGTTAAGGAGTTATTCTTGGTTGAATTTGCATGATATGCAATTTACTAGTTCCGATGGAAAGAAGTTTGTTCCTACAGAGGGAAATCTCTCCTGTAGCTACTGACCAGTCAATAGCATGGCAACAATCAATATGATGAAAAAAACATAAATCATTAAGTAAGATCTGATGCTTCCCCAGCGTATCTGCTAAATAAAGTTTTCTTGTGTTAGGGGTTCCATGTTCGCTGAGTTTCAACACTCAACTCGAGCATTATCCTCAGGCTGATGAGGAAACGTCAGCCAATATGGACCCTGTGGAAGACTCAAGAAAACTTCATTAAACATGCAACATACCAGTTTCCCTTTTTTCATGCAAGTTACACCTGTATTGAACTAACCCATTCTTTAACAAGGCAAACCCCATCCTGAAGCTCATCAATAATTCAGGAGAAAGAAGAACCAAGAAAAAATAAGAGAAATATTTTCTGCCACATGGGTGTTTGCCTAAATTTGTGCCTATGCATCTGCTTTAGCATTTAGCTATAGTGGTGTTCTTGGATCAATTTGCATGATATGCAGTAAACTAGCCTCTGTGGAGAGGGGTTAGTTCCTTCAGAGAGAAATCTCTCCTGTAGCTACTGACTTCCATCCTATTGCATCACTGTAACTATAGATATGGAGAAATAAATGTATATCATGCCAGTCCGCTTATTGTGATGGTATTTTATGCCAGTATTGTATTAACCTTTTCAATATTTTCTCCCTTTTCCATTTATTATTTCCACCCATGAACGTTTAGAAGAAATAAACTTATCTGTATGCAAAGCATAATATTAATTTCTTCATTATATTTACAAAACAAATTATTTAATAATAGTCCTCTCATTCCTTCATTACAGGTAGATATACTTTGCCAATAAAAATAAAGAAACGGGCCCTTTTCCAATTTAAAAGATGAATGAGATATTTAAGACAGACACATTTCATTTAGTTACATATTACTAATTGAGCCTTTAGATTGGTCCAGTACTTAGTATTGGAAATTATTATTGTTGAGCAAATAAGAGCTGAAGTGCACTTGCTAATGGCTTTCATGCTCTCAAGGTTCAATTGCAGTCATAGCAAGGATGAGTGATGTTTGACCCAGAAGATAACTACGATTATCTGATTGAAGTGTAGCTAGTTCATTAGTGATTCCAGGATGCACCACGTAGAAACTTTGCACCCGTTGCCATTTGGTCTATATATGAGATTCCATAAAACATTTCAATTTCACATCTAGGTAAAACCTAATCCATTAAAAGTTTGAACTTATTTTATTAATTTAAAAGGGGTCATTAAAAAAATCAAAGTAGCAAAAACCAACCCATGTGACTGATTAATATTGATCTGCATATTTAATATTTGACACAACCGGTATAAAAACAGTTTGCGGGCTCAATCGCAGAATGTTACATAGAAAAGGAGCAAAAACAAGAAATTAAAATACATGAATATTTTTTTAAAAACCTTGCTGACAACCCTATGCATGGGTTCGAGTCCAGACTCGGGCATGGATGATGTGTCAACACTCTTAGTTCGGCCTCTAATAACAGGCCATGAGCTTATCTGTGTTGCTATTATTGAAAAATCTAGTTCTGCTCCGGTGGAAACAGTCGTGGGCCATTTCCTCGTGGGATAACTTCATTTAACTGTCAACAAGGCAGTCCAGTCACGCAATTTTATCACTCGGCATCATGGATATCAAACGCTGTATTTTGTCCAGTATCACTGTATTTGAGCAAATACACTGATTGCAGTCGTAGGGTGGGTATATGGAAAGAGTTTTATTCACTATTAACACGTTTCCTTCTTCTTCGACGGGCACTCTGTTCTCTAACAGCCAATTCTTCAGTCTGACCCTGGTATTTTCAATTATACGTTCATCAACACAATCTTTGGTCGGCGAAAATATATTTAGCCGAGGTATGTTAACGTTGGAAGCCGAAACCTCCATATGTTTCACGGCATGTCCAATAACAACTTCCACAGAACCATCAGCCTTAAATAAAACTACACTGAAATTTGAATGGAAAGAATTAGAATCGTGAAATCATTCTCCTAGGGGTAACAAGAGAATAAAAAAATCATACCTATTAGAAACAGGATCAATGGTATAAACTCGACCAACGGTTTTTTTGTTGTCAACGGTAGTGACTTCTACAATGCTATCGATCAATTGCTTTAACTGAATGGGATTTTTCTTCAGGAGAGAGCATTCTTTTGAAGGAGTTGTTTCCATATTCTCCATTGCACTTACACATGCTAAAATCAGCACTATCTTAAGGCGATTTCTTCACCAACTTTTCATGTTACCGTGTTTCATCATTACACTCTCCGTACAATAAACATCCCTAGTCGTAATTCGTATGTCATTTGATAAAATGAAGTGGCTGTGGCGTGAAAGCAAAAATTCACCGATTTTAATTCACCGACATATTTCGTTGACGTTTATGATTATAATGAGCTGGCAAAGCTCTGAAAAACTGTGTCCTTTTCCCTAATTTTTTGAAGAATGTTCAATGAAAATATTTGAAACTGGATAATAATGCCGAAAAGGAGACCAGGTGCATCGGTAGGTGTTAGATTCTTTATACGACAGTGAAAAGGTTGTTTTCACTTAGAAGAGTATTCGATAACCTCTGTGATTATTTCTGACCGAGGCACATTCTTCTGAGCATAGATGATTATTGTTTTTATTTGTTTTCATCGCTTTATTAAAGCAGTCTGGTGAGCCCGACAGTGGACTAAGCAGTGTAGGTGGATCGGGAGTCCCGAGTCCAGTTTCCATTGTAGCTCCAGAAAATTCTACCGAAGAAGTTAAGGAGGAACCGAAATATAGCTTCAAGAATGTGGCCTTTCAGGTTAATAGCAACATATATTCTATAATGTGATTTCCACATTTTTCGGGCTGCGTCCGCGTATGTCGTTTAAATGTACAACAGTTTCGCCAGCTATCCTGCTGGCGTCCTCAGGCTCCTTGACCTGAGGACGCCAGCAGGATAGCTGGCGAAACTGTTGTACATTTAAACGACATACGCGGACGCAGCCCGAAAAATGTGGAAATCACCTACTCATCGCCGCGGAAACCTTCGAACGAACATATATTCTATAATTTTTAATGCTACAAATAATGTCGCAATTTAACGTTGACCCTAGTTCGTTGAGGGCAACATTCAGATTAACCTCTGATGTATGAATTTGATGACTAACACATGCATTACGTCGCACTAACACTGACATTTTCCAATTCAAATAGTTAGGGCCATGCTTCCTTCGGGTAATTCCATTTCAAGGATTCAAATTTTGTATATAACTTGGTATATATTCTTTATGTGCTCAATCACTGATATTAAATTAAAACTTTTATCTCCCGCATTTTTTTATTATTACTTGTTTAACTTTCCAAAAATCTGAATTTTCGGCGTACGCATATACACAGAAACTTGTATCTTAGGCCTGTGTTAAGATATTTTTGTGGTAAACTCATTTTGATATGAATTACAAGCAATTGAGGCAATTACTTGACATGTCACAACACTGTATTTGATATACTTGAAACTTTTAGTTCAATGCTCAAAATTTGAAAACTCATGTATATTCATTTAGGCTTCATGTGTTCGTGAAATGTCAACCTGGTTATAATTTTCAATTCCTCTGTCTGTGGCGTAGAAAGAAAACGGCCTTTTTCGAATATATCATATATTATTAGTTTTAAAGATATTTGCGGTAGGGTTTTTTGAAGGTAACCCATTTTAGGAATTGTCAATTTGGGCGTAAATATTACCCTTTGGCCTTATTGATTTGTTTTTTTGTGTTTCACCAATCGCAAGGGAAATATCGCCGTGCACTTCTTCCCATCAAATTTTCTTCCCGCTGTTGGGTCAAAGTTGATGTTAATTTGCTGGGGTCTTATGTTTTTAAACCTTGGGAGTAGATACGGAGTGGCTCATGGGAAAGATATGATAGTTTGGAGGTACTCTCAAACACCTTGCTATTCATGGAGGCTATACACTGAGCAGATTATGCTTCTAATACAATTTTTCAGCCGTGGTTAGATGAGCGTCCCCAAAATTCAGTTCATTTACCGGACAAATCCGAAACCTCCTAGGGGAGAGAAGATTTTGAAGAGTAATTTTCAGGAAACAGAGAGCCCATTGTGGGGACCTTTCATTTTCATCCAATGGCCTTTCCTGAAATTACAGAAAATGTATCTGTGATAAGAGTGAAACTCCTAAAGTAATTGGATGTTCGGCCCTAGTGTTAGATGGAATAGCAGGTTATGTGGCTTCTAAGTGTGATCAGGCATTTGCTTATGATTTTCTCCAAAGATTAAAATGAAGAAGGGACTTTCCTGCACAAATTGTTGACCACCAACATCTTTTAGTGTTTCCAGATATGAAGGTGTAAATAAAGCTGTTAATAACATTTGAAAAGTGACCCCCATTGGCATCCCACCATGGTTTCTGACTCTTACATACTTAACAAATAGTGAATACGCCTGATTTCTTTATAATTTTCGAACCTATGTTTCTTTAGAATTAATATTTTTTAAATTGAGTTATTACCTAAAAGTATAACAAATATAGTATTTTGACGTATCAAATGATAGCCTGTCTGATTCTTATCAAAATTGTGTTTATCACAAATATATATCCGAACTCTGATCTAATATATGTTTTTGTGAATGTTTGCATGCAAATACTTGCTAAAATGTCACCCTGTCAACAACAAATGGAATTTCATAGAAAAATTTCTTCAGGTGGGTTCCTCTTGGTTTGTACTTATAAATTGAAAAAAATAAGACGGTAGGAAATGTTAAAGTAATTTTCATTGCATCACTTGAAATGGAATGACTCCTTAATTCTACTTGTATAGTAATAGTTAGTGAAATCCGTGCTCAAGTCTATTGAATTATAGTTTAGGATATGTTAATCTTGGAACAATTTGAATTTTTACCTGCTTTTATTCCATTATTAGCATTCCAAAAAGACTAACAACAAAAAGAGGGCATGGAGATCATTGAAGCAAATTATTACGCTGGAGAGAGCACTACCGTGGGGAAAGGATGCAGTTCATTGTAAGCTATTATGATTTGGAGTAGTCGATCTATATCCTACTTTTTCTCATATTAATCTCCCTGTGTAGCACTTTTTTCACAGTGGGTTATTCTAATTTCAGTTAGTACAATTGATGCCTTACCTTCTTACAAGCCGCCAAAGAAGTACTCCGATATATCTGGACTACCTGTGAGTTTGAAAAAATTTTTACTGATTTAAAAAATGTTTTATCTTACATTATTGTGATAACCACCAATTTTCTTTTTAGGCAAAATATACAGATCCACAAACTAAGCTGTTTTATGCAAATTCTGAAGAGTTTAAGACAATAAGAACACTACCTAGTGACATTGTAGCAGGTTATCTGGCATTGCGAAGAGCCAGCAATCCTGTTGGATGAGCTGAAATTTCTAGCATCTCAAATGATGTTCAATATTACTCCATAAAAACCACCATGAAATGTTATACTGTGATTTGTATAACTGGGTTTAAAGGATCGCTTGGAATTCCAGGTGATATCCATGCGATGACTTGAACTAATGTTTCAATTACTCATAATAAATGGTAAATGAACTAAATCTAAAGTGTTGACGAACATCTTGATTACATAGCCTTCTTTTAGAAAATTTATATTTGTCCATAAGATTTAGAATACCAATTCTAAATTGTTAATTTTATTTTATTCTTAATTCAAAACATTTTTGATTATTTTTGCAATGAATCCTACTGGAATGTGAAATGTGATGGTAAGTGAAGGGAGAGCATGAGGAGGAGAATTAGAGGAAATAATTCTTCCTGGAAGAAAACGTTAGATAGTGGTATGGGATTGGTAGGCAAAGAGAGAAATTATACGGAAGTGGAGAACTACAGTTAAGGTACGAGGAATGACCGTGGGGAGAAATCGATCAAGTTCTGCGGGAGGTGGGTTAATCATCACCAACACTTGGTTTAGACACCATAAAAGGCATAGGTATACATGGAAAATGCCAGGTCACTCAGAAAGGTATCAATAAGATTATATTATGGTTAAGCACCGGTTTAGGAACAGTGCGATCAATTCACACAGCTTCCTGGGAGCGGATGCAGACTCTGGTCATCATATAGTTGATATGAAATTTAACATCCTTTTCAAAAAGATACGGGCAGCAGTTTAAGAAGTGGAGTGTAGAAGCATTAACTGGATTGACACAAAGGATTATCTGCAGGGGGTAGAGAAAGTAATGAGTGAGGGAAAAGAGCTGAGTACTGTCGAGGATAAATGTGAATATATAAATAAAGGGAAATCAATAGCTGCAAAAGAAACTGTAACTATCAGAACTGTGCATATAATAAGGACAAGGAAAACATGGATTGCAGGTGAGATGGTTAGAAAGATATACAAGAGGTGAGTTACACAGGCAAGTGAAGCACTATCAGAAATCTGAAAGGGAAAATCATTGCAAACAATCGAAGATAGTCAGGAAAAATATTATTCGAACCACAGAAGGGTCAACAGAGATCGAAGGAATTATAGGGCACCAACATTTGACCAGCCAGCTTAGACAGAAAGAGAATATGACGTAGATGAGGATGGCTTGGGTCCAGGTTTACTCAATGACGAGATAGAAATCAAATAAGGCCTAGGGGGGAGTTAATATTCCCATGAAACTACTAATGGTTTAGGAAAATTTGAGAGAAAGAGTTTGTATGGACTAATTCTTAGCATTTATTAGAGAGGAATTCAGCTGGAAGACCTCCGTCAGATTAGTGTTAGTCCCTATTCCTAGTATTAAAGAATACTCAAATTTGATTTCGTACACAGCTTAAGTGGTTCTTAAGATCAACAAGAGGATGAAGAGTAGGGAAAATAATTACGAAGGGGAATGATCAGTTTTGGTTCAGGAAGGGGAGAGACACACATGATGCCATAGCAGTTTTGAGATCACTAATAGAGAGAAACATAGAATACAATCCGAATATATTTATCTGTTTGATAGATTTCATAAATGGATTTGTGTATAAAATGAATCAAATAAATGTAATTAAAACAAAGGTTATGCAGTTGTCCAGGAAGTGAAAGGCTAAGGTTAATATCAAAGTAGAGTTATTCAGAAACCATAGCAGGTGGATCATTTTACATATCTCAGAAGTGTATCAAACCAAAGTAGTAGGGACGTAAGGAGAAGAATTGTGTTAGACAAAGAAGTTTTCACAAGGAAGAGGAAATTGATGACAGGGACATTGAGTAGCCATATTTAGAAAAGGCTCCTCAAAATTTTCATAATGAGCATAATTTTTTATGCTGTGGAAACATGGTCACTGAAGCAGGCTGATAGGCATTGATTGGAGGCTCTTGAAATGTGGGTGGAGAAGGTGAAGTTGACGGAAAGGAAAACTAATGAGGAATTTCTGGGTATGGTGGGGAGAGGAGAGGGGATTGTTGGGAGGAATCATGAGGCAGGAAAAATGGATGCTGAGCATTTTGATTGGCTATGGAATGCTTTAGATGCTCCTATAGAGTAGAAAATGTGGCCAACAAAGAAGGTTCAGGAATAGGATAGGGATGTTGGACAGCATGAAGGGAGGAAGGAAGTATACAGAGATGATGAAGAGAGGGCTGTTGTGGAGTTGGATGTTGGGTTGTGTTTTGTTAGGAGAGACATGGAAATTGTCGCTGTACCATTTGGTAGTTAGTGTCATCCAAAAATTTGCTTAACCGATAGATAACTGATAATAATAATCATCATCAAGTGAACCGAAATAATTAATAGATATCAATAATTACATTGATCAAAGCAAGAAATGGTTATTTTTTCCTGGGAATCATAATACACATCCAGCAAGCATTGATTTAAAAAACAATGCATACCTGTCTGATGCTCAGGTAAACTGATGAAACCTCATTTGGATTCTTTGAATTATGCATGGATGCTGTGTTGACCTTTTTTGTACTTATTCTGGCAACCATTCCACGTTTATACCTATGACCATAGTGAATGACGCATTATTAATTAAGTGCATAGAATGATAACTACCATTGGTCACAAGAAAGCCACTTTGTATCAATCGGAAACCCAGAGGACTACCTCCTCTCCAGGCTCATTCATTTCGACCAATCAGTGTGGACCCTGTATTCTAAGGTGCCCTTAGTCTACTGCGATCAAAGCAAAGATGGCAGCACCTGATCAGTCATTTTTCCCATAAAGGACATTATTCTTCAAGGGAGAAAATTCCCAAAAGTTTGCATTTTGTGGGGATGATGCCTGAATCCCACCCCTCCTTTGAAATACTATAAAAATACAATAAATTGCCTTCATCAATGGGAAAGTGTTTGATTGTGGAATGACATTTGGAAAAAATTGTCATTGATCTTTTCAGTGTTCCTTGATTCCATATTTTTTTAATTTTTCAGTATTTATTTTAGGCACTTGGGTTTAATAAGTGAAAAAAATAATCAAAATATTGAGAAAGCAGTCCCATCTCATTACAGTTCTGAAGAAGGGAATATGGAATTGCTCAGGTTTGGACTAATGGTCTCTCAGTGAGTCTCGGTTGCAGTCCTGAGATATTTCGTAAAATTCGTTTGCCATTGCCAAAAACTCAACTATTATCTGGTCCAGGTGAATGTCATTGTCAATCTACACCATTTAAGTTTGCTGATAATGACTTGTTTCATAAGTTGAGACGGTGGAAATGCATTACTACTAGTAGTTTTAGCTTCTTAAAGTCACTCCTTCCAAGGTGGGGAGGAAAGAATTTCAAATCCACTGGCATGTGCTAGATGCTGTTGAGAAGAAATATCACTCCATACCACTTACCTATTCTTCTCTGGTGAACCACTCTTGACACTCTCCACATCAACACTTGGCTCTACTAAAGCATCCAAATAATTGTCGGCAATCTGTTAACTTCTTATTCCAAGCTCCATTAGTTTGGGTTTGGAAACCACATGCAACTTATTACGTAAAGAAATATCCTTGGTGCAAATTTTAGATATGGCCACTTGCCAATGATAGAGAAACTCCACAAAATATGAAAGCATGATGAAAATATTAATTTTGAGTGGTTTATTGTCAATGAATTTATCCACGATCAATTTCCATTCTCCCTTTTGGATCTGTAAACTTTCAGCGTGAAATGAGTTTCTGGAGGACCCATTTATGAAGGGATGACTCAACCACATCACTCAGCCAGCTCTGAAATGATGGCAATGCCTGCAAATTGTGGTGAGAGGGAGTGTAGAACCCAGCTGAAAGTTTTACGTATGCACTACATGGAACATCAACTTTAAAATTTATTTTTCAGGTACTCATGGTGGATAGAAATAAGGGAAAAAAACACTATTTTACTAACTCACATGGTTTTATTCATGATTATATGATGAATTTATGCAAATGACTTTGAATAAAGATAATTAACAAGATGACTCTTTCCTTCTGAACATGATACACTAAATGTAACATAATTTACAATTACATCCAATTTCCTTCACGGAAACAATACATTGCTTTGATGTCAGTATGAAATGCAGCCTTGTAGCTCACACCATCTGAATAGTATTTAGATTTGCATACTGGAGACTTCTAGGCTTATATCTTTTTATATCTACTATACACGTCTTGACCAATAAATAAAATTTTTGTTTGCATTAAAACATGTTATCAGTATGTGCCCAATCACAAAATGAAACATGACTCATAACATAAAAATAATTGTAACCTTAATCAAAAATTACCTCTTGAAAGAAAAAAAAAGTAATAGTAAACCTTGGCAAATTGGCATATTATTGACCAACTGCTTTACACACCATATTATAATTTATATGTTCAAAATACCCTCCATTTTATTTCACACTTCTTGTATATATTTTCAAAAAAAAATTAAAATGGTAAAACTTAAGCATACATCATTCAAGAATTACTGATGGCAGCTACCAATGAAGAGAGTAAAACTTCCATCTATGGTTAAGTTTTAAGAAAGAATATCACAAACTTTTCTTAAATGAATTGGAACCTCTAAATTATGCAGGCCCATTCTTATAAACTTAACAATCACAAAATTTTGTTACTAAGTACTGCTTAAATATTATCTGACAAAGAGAGGAAATTGGAAAAAATGTTATCATGGGATGTCATGGGAATTGGTTCATGCTTATGAAAAAAACGAGGTAAATAAAAATATATGCAATTAAATAAGGCCAAACAATTTTTGTTATGCATTCTAAGAATACTATCTACCTTTGAAACTAAGAAAGAATACATCAAAATGTTAAGACACCAATGTTAGCACATAAATCCCATCATCAGCTGCTTTACAAAAGCCTCGTACATTTCTTCATTGTGTGTATTCTTATTTCTTATATCACAGAAAACCTCCTTAAACGCATCATTTTCCAAGTTTTTACAGCGTGGTTTAGTCAGCCTGCATTTTAAAACGGGCAAATGGCTTGTCGCGCCACTAATCCACTTTGACACGTTTAGCCAATGTATTTTCAGCTTTGCATTTCGACACTTGCCACTTTTAAACGAAGCAAAAGACATAGGATATCTACACAGTATATCAAAAGAATCAGTCTGTGTACCCCTTGTATACTTAACTGGGCCACTAAACCAAACATTTTTTAAATCATTGAAGATTTCACACCAACCATCAATGAATAAATTCTCATGACATTTCTTCGTGTTTTTTCCTATGATTCTTCTGCAATTCCTACAAAACGGTTTTCCTTTCTTTAGCTTTTTCTTTCCGGTAGAAATTGAGTTCAATCTAAAGTGATGACTGGAACAATTGATGTCCCTGTTAGAATGATAAAGGTATATACAATAAGGCCACATAATAAATTTTTCTTTTAAACAAAAGCGTGCAAATTTGTGTTAAAAAAGTATGGCTGTAGAATAATATTGGAAAGCCTCACTGCAAGGTAAAGCAATATAGAATAGGTTTCTCAGAGTTTTCCTGTCGTTTCTGCCGCCACCAGATAGTGCTGTTTGTCAGCTTCCAATACGGCCACCATGAACGTTTGAGAAAATTTTTCACTTTTAGTACTTCGGCAATTCAACTTATACCATACTTACAAGTAAAAAGTTCATTTCTCATATCTTGCACTGACTGAAATCATTGACAAGCAGACCAAAACCAAAATTCCTAATCAAAAAATTAGCAATATATACAAGAGAATTTTAAGGGGTGCAGCAATCCAGTGGCAAGACTGACTGGAGGTCCTAGGGTTCATTTCAGGCAAGTACTACAGGTACTTTCCACTTCACCCCAAATGTGGTTACCAAACTTTCCGAGGAGGCTAAATAGGCAAGAAATGAGGACAAACTCCCCCCACCCTGGTACGTGAATTTACACAATTTCCCTATTTAGGGCTTAGTATTACGCACATGCTGACCTCGGCTATCAATTCAACTAATGGTTTCATTACTCTGGTGTTTTATTTAAATGTAAGGTATAAAAGAATGAGGTTGGTTCAACAATTTCTGTTACTTTTTTTATCACAAAAAATACTTCACTAAGAAATTATTGATCAGGGTCCCCATCAAAGTAGTCTCTTCCCAACTCATTCTTATCCCAATTGCATTTCCACTTGTTGAAAAAGTCCTGGAACACTTCTTCCGGATCGCTAATAGGCTCCTATATCAAATTTATCTCCATCTCAGGCATGTTGGCAAATCTTTTTCCTTTGAGCGGGAGCAGGATTTTTAGTTTAGGGAACAGGGAAAAGTCACATGGGGCCACACCTGAGGAGTAGGGTGGGTGGGGAAGCATGGTAGCCTTGTTTTTGACTGAAAATTCAAGAATTCTGAGAGATGAATGAGCCAATAAATCGTCAGGTTTAAATAACTACTTGCCACTCCAAGAGTTCGGGCCTTAATGCCTGATTCTCTCCCTTAGGCATTTAATAACCCCCAGGCAGCAATCTTGTGTTGACTGTCTGGCCTTCAGGTAGGTATTCGTAATGCACAACCCCCTTAGCATTCCCGTCTATCAAAAAAACCAGTTTCTGTGGGTGGGGGATGTTTCACCGATCCATTGCGAAGATTACTCTTTTATCTATAAACCAATGACTCATCACCTGTTATGATGCTGGACAAGAAGGTTTTATCCTTTTCAGCTCGATCAAACAGTTCCTGACACACTTGAACTTGATGATGTTTCTTGTCTGCTGTCATCAGGCAAGGCAAATATTTGGAAGTGACTCAAAGCATCCTCACAACTTTTCAGTCAGAATTTAAAAGCACAAACTATTCGAGATGCCACACTCTTCTGCAAGTTCCCTGATTATCAAATGTCGACTTGTACAAACGAAATAGCTCTCTTTCTTGACGTGAGGGTCATCAGTCGACGTTGATGGTCTTCCAGAATGCTTGCCATCTTCCACTGCCCCTTTGTGAACCAGGTAAACCACTCATCGTGCATGGAACATTTCAGAGCATGCTCACCATAAGCCTTGCTTATCATCTTTGAAGTTTCTGTGAAGGATTTGCAGAGTTTGACTCAGAAATTTACAGGACAACGCTGCTCCTTCAAATACCTCATTTCCTTGGATCTGATTTTTTACCTCACTCCACAAACACCCTTTCAAATAATAAGCAGTAACTAATCAAGAAAACAAGATATCACGTTGGTTGAAGGCAATTATTTGGGAAGTTTCTATGGACACAATATCTCCAAGCGGATTAAAAAATAACCAACTGAATGTATGCTATAAAAAAACTGGAAACTTTTGAATAGACCTCATATGCTAGAATGAGGTGTCATGGAATCTATACATAGTAAATTTAATTGGTATTTTCAGTCGTGACGTATAGATAATTTGACAATGATTCAACCTTTGACTGCAAATATCCCGACCCAACCACATCAGATAAGGTTATAATGAGGGTGCTTTCTTTAGAAGATGATCGTGAAAAGCAAGAAAGAGGCCACTAAATTATTGCACTCCCACACACACACACAAATATGGGGACATTTACTTGGGAGCCAAGAGTAAGAAGGAAGGGTGACCTTAGGATATTTGATGATGGTTTACCAATTACCTCCTTATCGTTATCACTCAGATTAGTTGGAATAAATTTAATACTCACAAACTTATGGCCTATACATTAATTGCAAATCACAAGGTCTGATAAGTGGTAAACTCCTCCTATACCGGAGTCCAATGCCATTCCACCAAGGAGAGCTTTATCCTTTCCCTGTCAGCAAATGAATTTTTTTTCTCTGGAGGGCACTCCATAGAACACATCCCTTTCCCTTCCTCTGATCTACATTTGTCACCCCATGACCTCTCCCTGTCCACTCCTTCCTCCCACCACTACATCTCAAACTTACTATGAACAGCTGATTACAAAAACCTGAACTGAAACAAAAACATGAGGCAGCCTGTCATTACGCCAGATTGTAAATAATGTTTCCTATCATGAATAAAGAAATAGTGAACATTTCCCAATTAAATGTTCAATCTTTCAAACTATAACATCATAATAATAATGAATTTTTTTAAGATTCTATGACATGTGGCTTACATTAATACAAGTAGAGCAAGTCATATCTAGTTAAACCCCAAAGCTCTAAGTTGATAGCTGTTAATGTCAGAGTATGCAGTCATGCTGCTCATAACAGCTCTTGAATGCTCTTGCTGCTACTAAGCAAAAAGAATGGCTCCTGCCAAACAGAGGACACACACTATCGGATAGCTAGGTGATTCATATTCACTTCAGTTGGTTTCCTAGGACTCAAAATCTCCATTACCAGATGCTGCAGTCAGCAGTTTGTGTTACTTAGTTAAATCCTACACTCCACAGTGGATAGCTTTAGTCATCAATGTTGATATAGTAGCTTAGATATTTAATAACGTATCACACCGTCCTTCAATTTTTTTATCTTTTTCTAAAGGTGCACTTATAAACAATGTGGTAGGCATGTTACGCAAGATGGCTTGAGCCATGTGGTATATGTGTCAATTATTTTTAAGGCCACAGTCTGAATATCACCAGAGCTGGCAATGAGGGAGGGGAGGGGCTGAATTAGACCTTCACCCAACACTCATTCTCATCTATCAAGACTACATGATGCAATGCAGTAAATTCTCTGCTGACACTGGACCAAGTTCCAATGAAAACATCTATGATAGCACTTAAGGCAATTCAGAGGAAGTACAGGAAGGAGACAAATTTGAAAAAATACTGCACACACGGCATACTATTTTAACCGAACATGATGGATGGATCCTTCACCATGGCAATTCATCTGCACATTCAGCATTGATTGTTCGCCAGTTTCTGGCAAAAAATTCAATCACCATCCTCCTTATTCACCAGATCTCGCCCCTGTGACTTATTCCTATTCCCAAAATGCAAAAATGAGATGAGGGGACATCACTGGGAAGATGTGGACACAATAAAGCAAGAAACGACGAGAAAACTAAAAAGCCTGATTGCCGAGGACTTTCAAGGGTTCTTAAACAGTACAACAAAAGAAGATGGAATAAGTGCATAGCAATGAATGGAGAGTACTTTGAAGGGGACAAAATCGATGTAGACTAAATTTTACAAAATAAAGATTGTATGGCCTCAGTTTGCGTATTTATTGGACAGACCTTGTATTGCTAAAAAAATTATACTGTGAAGGAGTTTGTGGACCCACCCACTGTTGGGTTTCAAAATTTTTAAGAGATTAGAAAGTTAGTCACTAAAATAAATAATGTATGTAATGAAGATCATGAGATAGAATCAGGTGTGCCACAAGGATCTATTCTTGGCCCTTAACTATTTATAATATATATAAATGGCATATTCAAGGGCTGTCATTTCGGTGAATTTGATTCTGTATGCTGATGATGCACTACCCATATCAAAGCATAGGGAACTAAAAGCAGCTACTCAGGGTATGAAACTTTAGTTAAATAATATCAGTAAATGGATACGTGATAATAATCGCGTTATCAATGAGAAAAAATCCAAAGTCATGTTTGTGAAACACAACACCTCTAACATCATAGATATTCAGTTACAGAGTCATTCATATTACCATCTACATTACCCCACCAATAACTATGAGTGTCCCATGCTGGAACAAATAAATAAATATAATTACTTGGAGGTAATCATTGATCAAAATATTAACTTTGGTGAACATATTTTACAAATAAATAACACCCTTTGTCAAGTTCACTACATTACTATTTTTGTAAGTTTGAATGTCATCAAGATAGTGCATTTGGCACTGGTTGAGAGTATTTTAAGATATGGTATTACCATCTGGAGATCCACTTGTTCTACAAAAATTAATGTACTAAAAAGTAAACAGCAAACAATCCTAAAGAAAATGTCAGAGGCTAGATCAAAAAATACAAATATTCTAGATGGAAGAAATATCTTTTAAAAATTAGGTATTCTGCCTGTAAACAGGCTGTGTAGATAACTCATCACAATAGGAAACTATTTTTATGACAAATCAAGGTAGAAGAACATTGGAGGTTACTGTAACTCTAATTTTTAATGAAATACCGAAAGATTTAAGAACATTACAGTCAGTAAATGCTGTGAAAGGAAGAATAAAAGACTGCCTATTACACAGAATGGATTAGGGCTTGGAACAAAACTTGACACAATATACAGGTATGTAACTTTATAATTGCAACACTTTTAGCTATCATTTTTGTTTATGTGGCATCTGCTGTCCAGCCAGAACTGAATGGCTTAGCAGGACCAGAATTGAGTATTCCATACATAAATTTATAATTTATACCACTATGGTATATAATAAAGATTGTCTGTAATTGCATGTTGTATTGATGGTCTGTAATTCTTTGTAAATCATATATGATGAAGGTTTAAAAAAAATATTTGTTTGCAAAGAAAAATATGCCAACAAATTTGACTCACCAGGTACTCTTAATGGGTGAGGGGGCACAACATGAAACTTCAGTATTTCTTCTGGGTTCACTATCTTGAAACTTCCACTCTCGGAAAGGGCTGTGATTTCTTGGACTGCTTTGCCACAACTCTCGCCTGCTGTTAGGGTGCTTGCTGTTTGGAGAGATGATCGGGGACTCTGGAAGAGATTGGCCAGGGTATTTCAAATTTAGTACTGATCATTATTTTGAAAGTATATGGATGTTACAAACAGTCACTTCACAATGAAAACACCAAGGGGAAATATTAGTGCAGGAGAGGGAAACGAGTTTAAGGGGTGAAGCTATCACAAATGATGTTGGCACTACAATGTAGGTGATTTTGAGACATGGGGCAATTCTAAAATTTGGGTCAACATACAAGCTACACTTCGGAAACAACAAAAATTTACCAACATTTTTCAGAGCCTCTTGAATTTTACATGGAAATATATGGCAATAGTGTCTGAAATCAATTATTCAACGTTAAGCTTGGTTTTAAACTATTGAAATAGAGGCCACAGTGATAGATAAAGCACAAAGCACTTGTATATGTTGATTTATTCATGTGCATCTGTGGATATGACGACATTCATAATAACTTAATTAGTTAAGATGGGGTGAGTGACAGCAATTATTTGGTATAAGAAGCTTTTAAGAAAATAAATAATTGATGAACACACAAGTCACATTCAATTTTCTATATGCTGTGCAATCAGGTAAGAAAAGCCTTCTTAAAGCAATGATTCCACCTGTTGATTTACAAAGACTTATCATGACTCCGGTGATGAAAATAATAGTATATATAGATCATGTTAATAGTGACACTTCTAAGCATGATGATTTCCGGTTATGTTTATTAAATATGTTACTAAAAGGGTGGTGGCAGCTTTTCTTTGAATGTTTACGTGTTATCTTTCACAAACGTATACTTATAACATCCATGAACATTCTGTAAAAATTGATGAGGTGCATTTACCATGAAAATGCAGCATATTTAGTGGCAAGTCCCAGGGAGCATATTAATGACATGGCTATTTATAAATATACACTCATGAACATGCGAAAGAGTCATTAGTGTTACTGTTTCGAAAAGAATTTGCTGTTCTGTGATTAATACGAGGGTCATCCGGAAAGTAGTACCCGTTCGTGCCGCATGAAGTGCTGACGACGCGAGTAGCCGCTGGACGAGGTCAGATAGCTTCAGTGGCTTGTCTGCCTTCTCTGAGCCAAGTTGCGTGACGCTAGCATTGCCTGTGTTGTTTCTGTGATTGTTTACAATGTTTAAAAAAATTGAGAACGCCGCCAGTTGTGAAGTGAGGGCAGTGATTAAATTCCTCAATGCAAGAAACGTTCGCCCATGTGATATTCATCGCCAATTAAAGGAGGTGTATGGAGACAATGTAATGGACGAGTCGTCTGTTCGGCGGTGGTGTCGCAACTTCAACATGGGGAGGGGGAACACACACGACGATGAGCGTTCGGGGAGACCGTCTGTCATTACAGACCAACTGGTGAGCTCAGTTGACGAATTCGTGAGGAACGATCGGCGCGTCACAATTGATGACATCTGTGAGCATTTTCCCAATGTTTCTCGAACAATTGTTCATGAAATTGTTAAACACCATCTGCATTATGCAAAAATTTGTGCAAGATGGGTCCCTCGCGTATCTCAATGAGCTGGCGGCGAAGGACTATGCAGCAGGAATACAGAAACTTGTCACACGTTATGACAAATGCCTTAATTTGCTTGGAGATTATGTTGAGAAGTAGTTTAAAGTATCCTCTTTCAAATAAAATTTTTTATGTTTGTTAATATTTACTTTTGTGTCTTTATTTCACGAACGGGTACTACTTTCCGGATGACCCTCGTAAGAATAATTCTGTAATATTATTATTTGGTAATCTACCATTTTTAAGGAATAGTTTTAAATAGACAGACTGTGCACTCCAACATTTCATAGCCTCACCTAACAAGACCAAACCTCAATCCAATTAAGACATCTTCCATTCTAAACATGTTCTATCTCCCTTCATTCCGTACCAGATGCATATCCTTTTCATACATATCAAGGGGGATTGGGATGGGACGGTGGCTAATATACTGGCTTCCCACTCGGAGGGCCCAGGTTTGAATCCCCGAGGTGACAGATATTTTTCAGTGTTATCCTGGTCCCTACTTGAGGTGCTTTGTGGAGGGCACTTTGAGTGAGTACATCATCCATTGGATGGGGCATTAAGCTATGAACCCCTTGGTGCCTTTTGTTAAGAGTAGGCTAATGCTGATGCCGGGTTTCTATCCACCCTTCATCCTTTCCCTTCATTTCAAAAACCTTCATTCTGATCTCTAGTTCCTCCAATGCCATTTTTACCATTTCCTAGGCACATAAGTTGTAATGCACTGGTGACAATGGACAACCCAGACTTAGACCTCTTCCTTATCCTGTCTCTCCATTCCCCTCTCGCATCTGAGCAGTCTGAGACATGTACAGGTTGTGGATTAGCCTCCATCCCTCCAATTCTATTCTATTTACTGCAATGCATTCATTAATTCAACTCAATTCACTTTATTGAATGCCTTCACAAAATCGACAAAACAAATACATTTTACGTTGTCTGTTCTTCTCTTTTAGTGACCTCATTTATTGCCTCATGCCATTTAATTGAATCATGCAATCATCTCATCTACCGGAACCAAAACATCATCATCCAAGTAATCATTAGCTCTACAATCCATGCTCTCATTGATGTAGCTCTAAAGTACCACTTTATTGTTCTATAGCCCTTGCATAAAACTGCTTGAATCTCTTTTGGGATGGGAACTAAGAGTGAACTAATGACATCATCTTGCCAGATTCCTTCATCACGCATACTACAAATTAGTCCAAAAAATCTTCCTCCCATGTTTTCCTAAATCCTAAGTAGTTCTGTGATTACTGTCAATATAATCATTTGGGTTTGAGTATGTATTTATAATGAAAACTATTTAATAAAATAGGCATGTGTAGATTATATGATGAATTATAAGGGGGGAAAGAGAACTAGCATTGCAAGGCATACATTCTTTACTTCTCCACGTTGACCGTGTATGCCACAAACATCTTATAAAATTGATTTCTTCGAAAGCAAGATGAGATAAACATTCATAGAAAATTGACTTGAGTGCAATAAACAAGGAAAAATTGATGTTATCATGAAAACAGCCAGTTAGTCTAACCCTGATAGGGAAATTTACCATGGAAAACAAAAAATGCAGCAATTTCCATCTAAATAATGAAATCTATTGAATCATTCAATTCTGATTGAGGGGATGATTTTTACGGGTTTTTATCACATTTTCATAATTCAATGTATCCTTTTCTTATTAATAATTATTGTCATGTTTTGGATCATGAGTATCTAATTACATACTAAATAAAAGTATAGCAAGAACTGCATGTAAGTGAATACAGACTCCACCATATATAATAAAAAGTTGTTGGGGCTTGAATTTTTCTAAATTATTCAATAAAATGAGATTTTTCATGGCACAGCATGTATTTTTTTAATTTTTCTAAATTTTGATCACATACACAATTTCTGGGAAATTATCTTCATGGGAAATGATTTCATCTGTGTAGTTACATTTTCTAAAAGTAGAATTATCATATCTCTTGTAGTTACTGAAATGAGAGATGGCATTTCTGTCAATGAATATCAGGTCTTCCTCATTCCCCACAAATCTTTTGACATTCATAGCAGGGTAACAAAACAGTGAATTGATTTGGCATTCAAGGACTCCCTTAAATTCTAACTCTCTTAAGAGAAAAATGCTTGGACAGAAATGATTAAGGCTTTAGTACAGGAAAAGGCACCTACATTCAAAATAATACTAAGGCGGTCCCATTAGTACCTGGCCTGACCTAGAGATGGCGGAAGCTGTTTGACTAATATCACTATATCAGAATGTATTCAATCTATTAAGCATATATTTCAAGTTTGAAGACGCTATGTTGTTTAGTATTTGTTTGGCAGCCAACAATAGTGAACGTTTTCAGTGAGTTTGTGAAAATAGAGAAAATTGGTCATCATTATGTGACATTATACTTTTATTTGAAAGGCCTCAGCCCAACCAATATAAAAACTGTACTGGATTCTACCCTGGGTGAGTCTGCTCCTTTGTTTACAAGAGTAAAATATTGGGTAGCAGAGTTTAAACAAGGCCATATAAGCTGTCAAGACAGGCATCGCAATGGTCGACCATCGACCGGTGATCATGGTTAACCCAGTTTTACAGTTTAAACGAGGCCGTACGAGCTGTCAAGATGAGCATTGCATTGGCCGACCAAATGAGGTGACGACTCCAGAAACGGTGAAGAAAATCCACAAAGTGATACTGGATGATTGTCGACTGAAAGTGCACGAGCTAGCAGACATGTAGTAGTAGTATTTAGGGGAGGCGACTGACAGCTAAGGTCATTTGTGCCATAGGGGATGGACAGGAAAGGATGAAGGGTGGAGAGAAACCCGGCGTCGGCATTAGCCTACTCTTTACGAAAGGTGCCAAGGGGTCCGCAGTTTAACGTCCCATCCGACGGACAGCATACTCACTCAAAGTGCCCTCCACAAACCACCTCGAGTAGGGATCGAGATACCTCCAAAAAATATTCAACACCGCCGCGATTTGAACCCGCGCCCTCAGGGTGGGAAGCCAGTACGTTAGCCCCCGCACCATCTCGATCCCCGCTAGCAGACATAGTGAGCATTTCAAAGAGTGTGGTACATTGCATATTAACTGAAAATTTGGGCATGAGAAAGATGGGTGCAAGACAGTTCTTATTACAAAAAGGGTATCGAACTTATTGAACATCGATGGGAAAAGTAAATAGAGCTGAAAGGATGCAACAATTTCAGAGTGTAAAAATCATTCGCCTTGACTGGGACTCGAACCCAGATCCCTCAATATCCGGTCGAATGATTTTTACACTCTGAAATTGTTGCATTGAAATGCACATTAGCAGATGACTCCGTTAAAAGTTACTGTTGCGGCATCTCCTGCAGTTTCTTTGGAATTTGTCAGAGCTGAAAGGACATTGTTGAAAAATAAATACATTTTTTCCAAAATTTTTCTGTTTTCTTTGTTGGGTCAGGTACTTCTGGGACCACCCTTGTATAGTGATCAAAGTTAAGTAAGTTTGGTTAGGTTTCCTAACGACTACTATGCCATACATCATCTCATGAACTTTCCTTGTTTACCCTACATTGTTTCCATTTTTTTCCTAGCATATTCCTTCTTTCTTCAATTCTTTTGTCTTCTTTGGATTTCCCACCTTTCAAAAGCCTCCAATCAATGTTCATCCTATCTAAGACAAGTTTTTGGGTCCATACAGCACTATGCTTCACATTAATTGCTTCTTTACTAAGTATACCTGCCATCGATTCCCTTTTTGGAAATGTTTCCTTGGCCAACGCTATTCTTTTATTTATTTCCCTATTACTATACCAGTTTTCCTCTAAAATACTGCCCAAATGTTTGAACTGCTATTCCAGATCTAAAATTATTACCTCTTTTAAAGCTTAACTTAAGCTTTCCTTCTTGATAACCTTGCTACTTTCATTTTCTTGCGGTTAATATTAATCCCATAATTCACACGCCATTTGGCTTAGATCTAGGTGAGCTCTACTCTCATCTATAACGCCAACCTACAGGTTGATAAATGTGGTGGGTTAATGCTTGCATTTCTCCTCCAAAGCATTTAACAATAGCTGCAATCCTGTGGTTGCCTCAAGAACAATTGCTCCACCATTTGCAAGTCTGACTAAATTATCTAACCACCCAATTTTATTCCCAGCTCTAGATGATAGAGATAGTGAAGCCATGACTTTGTGGAATTCCATTTATGACTACCGGGAAGTAACACGACATAAGACTTTACATTCTACAGAAAATATATTTAATATTCAACTAGTTTATCTGTATGGTACCATCTTCAGCAAATATGACATAACCAGTGGTGGTTGGAGGTGGAAGAGGATCAGTGGGGGGAAGAGGAAGGGGGACAGCAGGTGGGGAGTGAGTGGAATTGGAGTCAGAGGAATGGGGGGAGAGATGTTATTGCCCCTTGTTAATGGGCGGTAGGAGTTTGCCTTGGGTGTAACAGCGGGATGCCTAGGAGGGGGAGTGCTGAGGGAATTAGGGATAATTTTTAATTACTTCCTCCTTTCACACTCTCACTTAAGTCATCTCACTACCCACTTTCAATGCAAACAAGCCCGTATACACCATTTCACCCAAAAATTAGAAATCCGGGATAGCTCTTGTCTTACTTTAATGCTGCACATCCTAATTCTCACTCAATTACCCTAACCTAAGCCATCAGATTCTCATATAGGTGTCAAATGAGCTGTATAAACCTCCAGTCTACCTGTATATCCAACAACACTTCAAGATTTATTAGAAGAGTACTACGTAAATGTGATGAAAAGGGCAAAGAGAAATGTTATCTTTGGCTGGTTAGGCCTCATTTGGAATATGCTGCTAGTATCAATGTGACCCTCGTGTAGTTGAATTGATTGCCGAATTGGGGTGCAACCAGTGTAGAAGAGCTAGATTTGTGAAATGTTGTTCAGATAGAACTAGTAGCATTTCCAAAATATTAGAGATAGGTTAGGAATCACATACGAAGCATAGGTTAAATTACAGATTAAATCTCTCACATAAATTGGAAGTCTCACTAGCAATGATGTTGAATATTTATTATTAGCGCTATCGTACTATGGTAGGTGAGATAATGTCAATAAAATTAGAGAGATTAAGTGTGGAACAGAGATATTTAAGTTATTTTTGCCACAAATGTTAATGGATCAGAAATAATATTGAAGGGGTAAAAAAATTCAGGTCAAAATTAGTCTAGGGTGCATTTACCCCTTGCCACACACCATAGCGGTGGCTTGTAAAGTACTACATAAAAATAATTTCATCAACTTTGATTCCCTCAACTCAATTATTTGCATTCCTAGAATCCATGAGGCACACACAGGTATCTTAATCATTTTCTAAATTCTTTCTAACAATTGTTCTCATCATTGCAATGGCATCAATTATTACTCAACCCTCTATAAACCCAAACTGATCTTTATCTACAGGTATGTAGCTCTTTGTACTATTTAATCATCAATAATCTAATGAAGCCTTTTAACAACTATTCTACTATCATAAACACAAAACATGTATAAGTCCAAAAAATCTTTTCCTTTCATCTTCCCAAAAGAAACAGCATAAGAAAAATAATGCAAGATAACACAAGTTACTTAATAAATACTGTTTTACATTTTGTCATCAAATGAAAAAGCTGTTGACTCATTCAAGGTAAAAGGATTTGTAAGTCTCAAACTCGATGTTTGTTTTCCAAGATTATTCGGGTCTCCCACCGGGTCCACGTTCGTAGGGTTGCCGACGTTTCGATGGCCGAGTCGTCCATCGTCTTCAGGGCGATGGTTCATGCCCTGAAGACGATGGACGACTCGGCCATCGAAACGTCGGCAACCCTACGAACGTGGACCCGGTGGGAGACCCGAATAATCTTGGAAAACATTATTCGCCGGGAAAGTACCAGATCAATCCTCGATGTTTGTTTGTGACAAAATTAAATTTCTTTAGAGAGAGATGAACCAAGGAAGGAGGGAGGCAATATTTTTTTTCACTAGCAAGCAATCATATTCCTGCAGTTTAGTTGCCCACCAATGTCTTTTCATTGTTCTAGTCTTATGACTTATTCATGTTATGATCTATGAACACTGCACATCTGTTTATCATGATTTCTAACATGATCACACCAAGCAGGAATTTAGTCAGGGCAGTTATTTGCTAAAACCTTAAAATTAAAAAGATCTTAGCCAAACAGAGGAAGGCTTACTGTAATACCTTTTTGAAAGCTTTCTTTATCTCTACAGATTAATTTTTGTCCATGTTATGCCAAGGACTGAAAATGAAAAAAATGTTTAATTCTAGAGCTACTTTTATTGACTAAAAATAAATAGCTCATTATTTGATTATGGTTTAAATATTTTATTATTAACAAAAATAACAAAAATACAAAGGCTTCTTCAATTCCTATAAGATTCATATATAATTAGGAGGACCTTTGAAATGGTAATCAAATTGGTGTTAACAGCTAGTGGGTATTTGAAATATCAACCAGGATCAAGAAAATTTCAATAACCACCGGTCAGTTATCCTAGACCTTAATTAATTTCTGTATTTTTGACAGAATATTATGTGAATTCCCTTTTAAATATATCACAAAGAATCCATCATTCAGTACAATATCTAAGTACCTTCCATAATGAACAGCATGGTTTCCTAACTGTTATGCTAACTGTAAAACAGTAGCTGCAGAGAATATGTCAGGCATCTTGTGACATATATCTCACTCTTGGTCAAAAAACAAATATTTTATTTTAAATCAAAGAAATATAACATCGTTGAGTGGCAAGGCAAGGAAACTCTCTTTTGCTAATACAACCCCCTAATGGTATCCAAGCAGTTGATTGAACCACATTGCCTTAGATAACAGAAGCTATCTTTAACTTGCTCCATGCTATTGGAGACTGGTATAATTAGCATTTTAAATGGACTTGTAAGAAACCATTCCAAAACTACAGCTACAAATACAGTGGAACCTCACATAAAGAGTAATTTAGATGATGACTTGTTCAACGAGTGACTTTTTGCATAACAAGTGATGAGGACACGGGAATTCCCAAAATGATTGCGCCTGCTACTTCAGTTTGTGTTTAGCACTTGTTCCGCTAATATTTCAGCATCACTACTGATCACATATTTTTCACAACTTGTGCTCAGACATATTATTTCCGATTTTTTTGGGCCAAGTTTTACAATATTTTGTGCATAGTTTGAAAAATGACCCTGAAGAAAATCCACATGAAGACAGCCACAAGAGAATAAAAATAACCCCAAAATGAAAAATTAAATGATTAAAAGGGAGAATTAGGTGTAAGCATCGCAAAATTAGCATGGACATCCAATCGGTCTACATCACGGACTTGAACTATCCGCATGATTAGGACAAGATCAAGGAGATAGATCCTTCAAAGAGAGTGACAAGAATATCTATGTAATTGCTACATATTCTGGATGATGTTGATAGGTTGCTTCTCATATGGATAAACAAAAAAAAATTGCAATGAGACACTATTAAGGAGAATATCAGTTGTGAGAAGTCAAAAGTGATTTTTGTCAACCTTATTAAAAAGATTAAAGGATAATCAATGGCCGAAGAAACCGTACTTAGAGGAAGCCTTGAGTGACTTGAGCAGTTTTAGAGAAAACCCAGTATCCACAGCAATGTGAGGCATGATGAAGCAGTAAGCTTTCAACTACCAAATCAAGAAGCCAGTTAATTCTCAGGGAACATGTTTTTAATTGTTGATGAAATGGGTACCTTCTGGAAAAAGATTCTAAAGCAAATCTATACACACAAAACAGCACATATGAATGCATTGCCACAAGCCAATGAAAGACTGACAAGAGGTGATTTGAAAATTTAAACATGTTTACCATTCAGAAATTCTATGAGCCTGCAATGGATTATCCAGAAGAGTCCAGAAGAGCAGGCTAGAATTGATTTGTATTCTGAAAAATCCTTTCACATTCTAAAACAACGTTAACACAATTTTCTTTGAATCCATCATATACATACATAATTTTCTTTTTTGGCAACGCATTATTATATTTTAAATTTATTTGCAAGGGAAAAATTGCTTTGCCTGACAAGAATTTCACATTACAAGTAAGATACTGAAATGAATTATGCTCATTAAATGAGGTTCCACCATAAAGCAATTAAGATTCACAAAATGGATCAAGCAAGATTTTCGTAGAAATACATTTTTGTTAATTTTTGCAAGATTCTTTAATATTTAGCTCCATTTCCAGATTTGAATTTATTCTTCAACCAAAATGATGGATTTCTTCTTCCCAGGCTTTCCTCTCCCCAAATTTTTTTTCAGCATATCTTGCTTCAACTTAAGTCAAATTCCTCCTTTCTGCTGACTGTCACTCTCAAGGTTTGGTCATTGAAGGCTTCAAAATTTTTCATCCTTGTTAACCTACCCCTGGGGTGACTGGCATATATTTAATTTCTCATATCACAAAAATTGAATTTATAATTTAAATTTAAAATACATCATTTATTTCATGATAAAAAATTTAATGGCAAAAATCATTACTAAGTACACCTTTTGCACAGAATATACCCACTGACAAAAGGTTAACCACTGTTGAAGCAGAATCCTAGCGGTAACAATGAAGCCCAACCTTAGGATTCATTATAAAGAATGATTTAAGTTCACAGAATGAAATAAATATTATTTAAGATTTATTTTTGTTCTTTTGGAAACAACAAGGTTATCACAATTTGAAATTGAAGATTGTTAAACTATACAGTGATGATTCTCTGTGGCTGTTGAGGGACAATAAACATTTGTGGTTCAATACAGTAAACACAACTCTTCCATTTATTTATGGTAGCCACAAATTAATTACAAACAATTGCCATAACAATGTACAATTATTTTGCACACTGTTATTGATGTTGCAAATAAAAATCAGATATATTTTGCATGCTCATCACAGAGGGGTTTCCAATGGCAAAACTAGTAAATGTTCAAATATAACTTTTTCACCAGAAATATTACTACAGCTTTGATTATAGAATCTTAGATTACAGAATATACGATTAAGATTTTTTTTTGCCTTTAAGGACACAACTACAAATAAATATGAATGCTAAAGTGATTTTTCTTTGAATATCTGCATTTCATTATATTATCCGGCAAATTTTATGATATCTGAACATTTTCCCACAAGCAGGAGGACATTTTCCCTGGTTTCCAGAGACTTTGGAGCCATGTCCGATTACCATTTTCACAATTATTATCAGGTAATCTACCGGTTAAGGTAGGTTTTTGGATGGACACAGCTACTAAATAAATATTTTGTGACTCCTAACAAAACACAAAATCCAGTATCCTACACTACTTCAGGTCCCTCTTCCACCCTTTGTCCCATCCAACATCCCTATCCCGTTCCTTCACTTTCCTCGTTCTCCCCTCTATTACCGTCTTCAACATCCCACTGCCGGTCAAAACCCCCTTCATCCACTTTTCCTGCCTCTATAGGGTTTCTCCCAACAAACCCCTCTCTTCGCCCACCATACCCAGTACTTCCTCATTTATTTTTTCTCTGTCCATTTCACCTTCTCCATTCTTCTCCACACCCACATTTCAAAAGCCTCCAGTCTACGTCTATCCTCCTGCTTCAATGACCACATTTCCTAGCTACGCTCCATATCAAAGTTTTGACCAGTCTTTTCTTAACATCCTTACTCAACGTCCCCGTCATTAACTCCCTCCTCCTTGTGAAAGCCTCTTTGCCCAGTGCAATTCTTCTCTTGATGTCCCTACTACTTCGACAGTGTTGGTCCAAAACACTACCGAGATACGTAAACTGTTCTACCTGCTCTAGCTTTTGCCCTCCTATTTTAATGTTTCGCTTAGCCTTTTTCTTTCTAGAAAATCGCATGACCTTTGTTTTATTAATATTGATTCTCATCCCATACCTGTCACACTGAATTTCCAATTCACTCAGCAATGCTTGCAACCCCTTGGCTGACTGACAAACTAAAGCTTGGTCATCAGCGAATCTGTTTTCACAAATTCCCCGCCCACTTTCATCCCTACTTCCAGTTCTTCCCATGCCTCTTTAATCATTTCCTCTACATATATATGTTGAACAACAATGGTGATAGTGGGTAACCCCGCTTTACACCTCTTCCTAACACTGCCCATCCTGACTCCCCGTTCCCCACTCACACCTGAGCAGTCTGAGACATGTACAGGTTGCGGATTAACCTCCTATCCCTCCAATCTATTCCTACTTTCTTCAAATTTTTCCCAATTCACTCTACAAAACGCTTTTTCGAAATTACGAAACAGACAAATAACTCCTGGTTGTATTCTATATTCCTCTCGATTAATAATCTCATTACTGCAATGGCATCACGCGTACCTCTCCCCTTCCTAAACTCAAACTGATCATCCCCTAGGTAAACATTTGCCCTACTCTCTATCCTTACGTTTATGATCCTGAGAACAACTTTAGCTGCGTGGGATATCAAACTAATTGTCCTATAGTCCTCACATGATGTAGCCTTTACCTTTTTCGGAATAGGAAGTAAAACTGATCTCAATCACAATGATCATTTTCACAATAATCACATGTAATTTCCCCCTACCAACAAGTTCTCCACTAGGGTCACTTTTTACCACCTGAGAAAAATAATGAGGTTATGCCTATCAATTGAAACACATTTCCTCAGCTCTATGTAGGGAATGACTTCACTTGCAATGGCTATGAGTGCAATGAATGACCTTTCTTGAAAACCCAAGGTTGCAAACTGCACAAGATTTGGCACACACGCCTATCCTGAGAGAACCATCTGTCAATCAAATAGGCAGCACAGGGGATGCACAACAAATAATCTTGATGAATGGATCAAGAAGGATGCTTTTTAATTTCTTCATCTCTTGCTACAACAGCAAGCATTCTTTCTTTCAGTTTTATCCTTCCCTCCCTTGACTTCATATTCTAATGCCATCTTTTACTTCTTCCATTTCATTTACAATTCATACTTTCGGTTTTTATGCTGTTTGAGACTGTTTTACATACTAATCCATACAATCTTCCCTTGCTAAGTTCCCACCATACCCCTGGCTTTTTGATTTAATCATCCCATATAGTAATCTACTTAAAACTACAACATTACGCACAGAAAATACAGTCTCTTACTGAACAAGTGAAGTGAAATGGAGGAGAAAAACTCCATTAACTAAATAAGCCTTTCATAAAGATGTTTTAATGCCGGTTACATCTGAACATTTATTGCCACTGTCATAATATTCAATAATCAGAATGAAATAACTCACCTACCTCATGTGAAAGAGGTGACCTCGAGGACCTTTCAAGCCATGAGGAACTAGATTGGAATGATGGCGAACCCGGCTGTCTCCTCACATTATTGGGAACATTTGTTAAGGCATTACCTGAACTTGTAGGTTGAAGCACACCGTTGAGCTTTGCCTGTTTAAATGAATGAATATCACTATAAAAGATCCTCAATTGCAACCATTTAACCCTGAAGCATTTATTCAGGGTGTACCTCCAACACATTCATATTTTTAGCAAATTTTTATGGACGGGGTAAAAACAGGCTAAATTGAGTGATTAATGGAGTACAAGTAAATTCTGCCAACAAACACCCTTTCCACCTGCACAGATAACAAGAAATCACTGTATTGCTATTTTTATCTGATCTTTAAGAAAATGATAACCCTACCTACATTTTTTTTGTTTTAGAGGTACGGCAAATTAATTTAGTGAGTTTACAAAAAAATGAATTAGACTACCTGATCAGAAAAGAAGGCTCAGATGAACCTATTTGATCTTAGATTTGAAATTAAATTTACAGAAAATAAGCCAGGTTAGGATAATTACAGGGTTACCAGAGATGAAAACAGGAAGAAGCCTTCCACTGGTAGTAAACACATGCATACACGATTACTTGGTGAGGAACGCATGGTGCCTGTACAGCACAGCATGAAAACCTTGCCAAATACTTACATGCCAAGAACTTCACTGCAAGTGTTGTTTGGTCGCAGCAATTTTGGAGGAGGCATATTATTTATAACTGAAGTATGCCACGAGTGCAATTGCATCATTAAAACTGAACATCGAAAAACTGGAGGACAAGATTTGAAAGACCTTAGGTGCTGAAGTGGATTAGATAAGGCACTTTGCTGTACTTCCATGAATAATCAATGGTATTGATTTTGTACCTAATGCCTTTACGTTGATGACATCAATATTCTAATTTTATAACTTTCATAAAATACCCTCAAATGCATAAAAATATTACAAAAGAAATACTGAGAAAATTCTTCAACTCTAAATGCCACTAAGTTAATGAATATTATGGATTTACCTTGGGGGAAGAGTCGTTGCTATCATTCTGCCGGACGGTGCTTATAGAAAATATATTGGTTACCCTTCAATATGTGTCATACTAATCATGTAATTATGTCAAATCCAAACAAATAAATGGTAATATGAAGAAGAAAATTAAACTTAACGTTTTGCCATAATTTTCACTCAAAATTGGTGAAAATCACAGATATTGCTTTTCTCTAATCAAGTGACCATCCAGAATTAATTATTCATCAGAAGCTTATAATATAATAATGATTTAAATAATAATTTATTCTCACCAGGAAATCAGGATACAATAAACAAGAGGTTAATTGTATATTATAGAAGGCACATCAAATGCGATAAGTCACAAACTACATAGAACTGTGCAGAAAAAAGACACTATTTGACAGCAATTGTAAGACAGCAATTTGTAAAAAAGTACACCACCAAATCGTGAATCTTTGAGAGTAATAATTGGCTTGTGTATTTTTCTGAAAATAATATATTGCACCTTCATATTCTAAGGTCCCCCAAATTTTTCCCTCATTAACTACTCACGCCATAATATTGAAATTTGTAAAATTGAATTAATTTGTACATAATCTGTACATCGTACGTAAACTGTTTGACAAACCCATTTTTCACACTGTTGATGGTGATATTCCACACACACTGAGAATGCTTCCGCGTGGGTGGTCCCTTATGGCCACTGGAAAAATTGACTGTCTTATGGCCCAGGGTCTTCTTGGTTTCATGGTCAGAGGCCTTCTCATTCAGCCTTCTCCTAACTGTCACACCCAAAACCTCACATTTTATACACATCCACGACATCATCACTGCATTCACGTCTCACTCAATGGACGAAGTTTAATGGGTGCATTTAACCACACGAGTAGAGAAAATGTACCATTACATGCTGTTATCACATAAATAATTGATGTTAAGTATTGAAAATGCTTTTCACTCAGGCAGCAGCTATATATGAACCCTATGCACTGTATCGTGCAGCCATCTATGTCTCTTTTATTCATAAAGAGTGGCTTCTTATTTCATAGCATAGCTTAATCACCATCTTTTTCCCATATAAATCTTGATCCCAAGAAAATAATTGGGTGACCTTAGAACTTGAATACACTTTGTATTAAGGAATGAAAGTTTTTAACAGGAGCATTTCCTTAAAACTTGTTTGGGAGAAAAGGAAGGAAGAAGAGTGTATGCATCCCAAGTTTGATGTTATCGACGAATGATGGGTAGATCAATTAGAGGGAGGAAGACATAGAAAGGAGCAGGATGTCTCACGAAAAATGCCCAGAGCTGCGGATGAAAAAGAAATATTTCAGAATACCATTGCAAACTTACAAAGACATGAAGCTTATCATCCTGCAAGCTGTCATCATCATCCTCATCCATTAGATCCATTACTTCGTCATCATCATCATCAACAAGATCAATGACTTCTGCAGAAGAACTGGTCAGGTGTATTGCACTAGATAGTACAGTTTTAACATCCTACAAATAAATGGGAGCCGCATATTAAAAATCAACATTAACAGAAACCATAGAAAAATAAACAATAGGCATTGAAATATAATAAAATCATGATGGAGAGTACAAGACCAATTGATACATCTAAATATTACCACTCATAAACAAAAATAGCAATAGTCAATCTGTAATGACATCATGAAATGATATTCACTAATTTTACCTTGCATACTACCACCAATCAAATACCTATTTCAACATTAATTGTAATTTTTAAGTATTCCATTCATTTGTATAAATTTGGATTAAAAAATTAATGCAATGCATAGAATTAAACATCCACTAAAACCAGGGTTAGGCTGCAAGGTGGGCTAAATATATTTGTGGATCTGATCATTTGCAAATTTTCTGTACTGCATCCATATAATGCTTCCCGGTAATTAGTGACTGTGTTGCATGTGAGCACACCCTTTTCAATTATTATTAAGTAATATTCCAGTTAAAGTAGGTTTTAGATGGACAGAACTACCAAATAAATATTTTGTGACTCCTAACGAAAAGTAATCCAGCAACCTTCTCCACATTAGGTCCCTCTTCATCTCCGAGTACTTCCTTCCTCCCTTCAGCGCACCAATTTCACCCTTCCTCAGCAAACATTCCATATCCTCGCACTGAGTTTTCCACCATGCTTCTTTTGCTTTATTTGTTGCGTATCAATTTATTGTTTAACTTTTTGTACTTCTTTTCGCCTATCTCTGTGTTTACATTCTTCCAATTTCTTCTCTCTTTCTAATCATCTCATTCGTGATCCATGGTTTCCTTGTCCTTTTCTCATTATCAGTTCCCATAGTTTCTTTTGTGGCTTTCGATATCCCTTTTTAGATATATTCCCATATTTTTCTTTGATAGTACTCAGCTCTTTATTGTCATACATGATTTTCTCTACTGCCTGCTGATATCCTTTCCTTGTCAATCCATTTAATGCTTCTACATTCCTAATCCGCCGCCCCTGACTTTTCTTATTAAAACGGATGCTACACTTCATAGCAACTAAATTCTGACCGGAGTCCACATCCGCTCCACGGAAGCTGAGCGAATTGATCACACTACCCCTTTCAATGCATTTCTCAATTTGTTTTCTTAGTTAACTCAGTAATATAGTTACTAACAGTATCCTATTCATAATGTGATTAACAGATTATGCACGAAAGGTGTCCCAGTTGCCCCCTTTCACTTACCCTTGGAGTGTTGTATCACCAGGTACCATGTGTTAATGGAAGTATTGAATTAAATGTGGTACAGCTGGTGACCCAACACTCCCTGGCATATATCCTTGTGATGGCAAGTGGGGTAGTCTACAGATAAATGTAGATGAAAGGGCTAGTTCTGGCAGTCTTCAAGGAACTACACCAAATGCACAGAGTGAACGTAAACCCCACAAAAAAAAGTCTTGAACCATAGAAAAATAATTCAAAGGAAAAATTAGAATTACAATTACTACTACCATCCAAAAAATCCTAAACTTTTACTTGTCCAAATTCCCTGATTTCTCTCTTGATTTGCTCAGAGAACTCAAGTTTTTTACTTTTTCTCTTAATGGCAGCTGGCATTTGGTGAAAGACAATGCCTGGGGTACCACCACCAAGTCTGAAACGATTTTTTCCTTGTTGATTAGAAAACTGATGCTATTGAGCAGGAGATTTTCTTTACTTTCTGTTAAAGATTGGTATTTGTAGGTTTCCTTTAAGAGTATTTTTTTCTGACTTTTTTATTATCTTTTATGAAATTGACATGATTTGAGATGCCAAGTAATTTTTCCAGGGCAAATTTAATTGTAATACTGGGGACTGGTGTGCCACCTAACATTGTCTATCGGTAAATGCGAGTTTTAATAATAATAATAAAATGTTAGTGGCATGTACTCACTTGAGCAGAAGCACTTGCTTCAGGAACAAACATTTGTTGACCTGGATGAAAATCACTTTCCAGGTCTTCAACTACAATTATATCCTCTTCACTTTCATCACCAGGATCTTCTCGAGTAATTGACACTATTTGTTCTCTTTGGAGGCTGGAATCTAGAAAGAATTAGTATAAATATTGTAATACTCCAAACATTAATAATTTTTACATTTTTACGAAATAGGAATTACCAAAACTCATTGGATAAAACCTAGGTAGGTTGCTCAATAATTCATTAGAAATTCCAAGAGATGGTGCTTGCAGATTCTGAAAAATTTGCTTATGTTGGCCTCATATCTCACAACACTGCCGTTCAATTATGAGCTATATCAATCATGTGGTTTCATTTTCGTTGTCAATTGAGGCAATAAACTTTTGTTTACTTAAAAAAATATCAAAATGAGATTCATGGTGATTCCGAGCCTGGTTTGGCACCTTTCCATTAAAAATCTTGACAATTTTACTTGTCAATACATAACTGTGGACATAACATGGCTATATAGATTGATTACTTGATATAAGAACAAACGATAAATGAGAAAGTATTACATGCACTTTCACAGTTTCAAAGGCAAAAATTATGGAATTATTACAACAGTAAAAGTCCGACTGATTATAGCATCTGCATTCACCAGATTTGGCTCCTAGATCCTTTTTCTTAATTTCAAACAATGGCTTGGCAGAAAATGCTTCACATCAAACACCAGGGTCACCACCAAAACAGATACATATTTTGGGGACCTTCCAAAATCCTACTTTTTTGACGGCTTAAATAAACTGGAGAAACACTGGGAAAAATGTATCTGGGTCAAAGAAGATCATGCTGGAAAATAAAAAATCTACCCAAAATTAAATGCTTTTCTGTTTTTTCCTTGAAGGAATCCCTGAATGATCCACATACAACCAAGGTGAATCCATAACTGAAAATGGCTCATTGCACATAGAAATGCATTATTAATGGGAAAACCATCATTTCCCTTTCACTTAGCCCACACAGCATTATTAGATATTGTAACATGTTAAATATATATTTTGAAAGAGAATGATGAAGGCATTTCAGTTGGAATTGGCTCCACAAACAGTGAATGTTGCCAGTGCTGTGTGCCTTCAGAATAAACCTGAAATATTGCATACATGTCCATAGCTGATGCTTTGACATTGATTGTCAAATTAATATTATTGCGGTCATGAGCGAGTTACTACAGCAGACTCTCATTAGGATATCTTTGTTATCATGTCTACTCCTATAAACCTCAGTCTTGACCCATGTCATTAATTGAATTTTAAGCATTTATATGGGGATCGAGATGGTGCGGGGGCTAACGTACTGGCTTCCCACCCAGAGGACCCGCGTTCAAATCCCGGCAGTGTTGAATACTTTTCAGAGGTATCTCGATCCCTACTCGAGGTGCTTTGTGGAGAGCATTTTGAGTGAATACGCCATCCGTCGGATGGGATGTTAAGCTGCGGACCCCTTGGCGCCTTTTGTTAAGAGTAGGCTAATGCCGATGCCGGGTTTCTCTCCATCCTTCATCCTTTCCTGTCCATCCCCTATGGCACAAATGACCTCAGTTGTCAGTCGCCTCCCCTAAATACTACTAGTACTAGCATATGATTCATTGCTTACATTCAAGGTGAGACCATAATTAGAATTAGTCAGTGCATTAGGAGGCAACCCAATGATAATATCAACAAAACGCCCATCTAAAAAGATACTTTCTTGCATAGAAACAAAAACATTACTGCAACAAATACTTTATTTCAGTATGAAGTTGTAAAAAAAACTGCCGCAGTGTATAGATAATTAAGAATACTCACTAACATAATAATAATAATAATAATAATAATCTTTATTTGCTCAGAAGACACTGACACAGTGTAATAGATACATCAGATAAGTGTATAGGACACAGTGTACAGGACATATGACATAACATTTATTTTTTGTGATGTCACCTCAAGATGCATTTATTATTTATTTTATTTATATTTTAATTTTTACGGTCTCGTTATCAAACCAGCATAAGTACAATACATTGCATTATTAGAAGCAAAATATGAGCCTAGGAGAAATACATATTGTTAAACAGCAAATTTTGACCGAAGAAAAGCCTATCCTTCTTAGAATTAGAAAAAAAAACCCTACTAAAAACTTATATACAGTGGTAATAGAAACCTTACAACTATCATAACATTTTAAATGTTTATTTTGATAGTATCATGCATTGTATACTTTCAGGACAAATGCAAGAGTTGTAAAAAGTTCTGTTTTCGACATCCAAATACCAAATGTACACCCAAGAGTGAATTGATTTCGGTGAGGCGTTTCAAACATTTCCAATGCTGAATTTGTTTTATTAATATGCTGAACACTATAATAATGAAGAAGTATTCTTATACATTCTAATTAATCATTTTTTCAAACCATATCGCCTTACAAATACATATTTATGTAGATATAATAAGAATGTTCATAGTACTTGCAAGAAATGAGTTGTTTACAACATATATGCTGTGACGATATAATACTTCAGTTGATTACCACCAGGTGATTTAGTTAATCACTATGTGGCACTTGATGAAAAATATGGACTTAATACATACACAGAATGTGCTGCAAATTGATTAGGCATTGAATAAAATTGTACAAGGAGTGTACAAGGGATAGGAAATATTAGGTCGATCCCTGGTTTTGTAAAAAACAATTAATTGAAGCATTTGTTATTGTGCCCGAGTAGAAATGAGATAACTTTCTACGTAGCAAAAGGAGTTCTTTGAAAACAAATTTTACGGGGAATAAGACAGGATGCTTGAAACTTATATCACGTAACCTGACGACCAGGGTGTAATTTGTTTATCAAAGCATATGATAATTTAGATGAAAGTTAACATGCACACATTAAATAATATCACTTAAGATGGAAAATTATCACAGACGAAATTATTGTCAAACGCTTTAACCTGAGGAAAATTTGTAAATACTATATAGCCTTCACCTAGATCTTAAAATTGAATTAGGTCTTATTATATTGACATATTGAATTAGGTCTAATTGGAATGAAAAAATACACAAATAAACACACTTATTATAAGGATTGACTGCTAATGTTTAAGATTTCCAAGATTTGTTTTATATTTATTTTGCATTTTTAGACTGTCAATCCATGCATATTCAATCAGAAAATGGCTATTTTTAGCATTCGCTTGACAAGGGGGGTGTAAAAATTTTTCATTTACTTGATCTATACATTGAGAACATTGACACTGGTTTTTTGGTTTGGTTTCTGAAAAATATCCAATTATTAGTAATTTTATAGTTGAACTCCATTAGCTCAAGATGTTTCTTCTGGATTCCAACTATTCTGTGATGCAGTTAAAAAAATAAAACAAAAAGGGATCTATCAATAACTTTTTTTAGGCAAAGAAATATTTCCAGATTTTTCAAAGAGGTGAAAATTCTAATTGTTTTCTCAATTTTCTCGCTATACCTATGCTAATAAAACACTTACTTCAAACAACAGTAGTCAGTAATTTTACCAATAAAATACAACATGAATGTTTACAATAGTACATACTTTTCATTATTGTTTGGCAGTCTACGCAATCCCATGTTGAGCGAGTTTGCACAGAAGAGCGAGGGCCTGGTATGCATCCAGCGTGTATACCCTTGGATCCACAGTTTTGACACAGCATTAAAGACCAAATCCTAAGAATATCAAAAAGTTTCTTATCAAATGCACACGTGAAGAATGACGAAAAACGTAAAGGAGCAAAATACCAGTAACTAAAGTGGTAACTTATTCTTTCACTGAACAGCCTTTGCCTTTACACCCAAAATTGGTAATTTAGGAACACCCCGAGTCCATCAGTGTTGCAAGAACTATTACATTCAGGCTTTGAGAAATGAAAAAAAAACCTTGTGAATTAACATGCTCCATAACTTGCTGAACTCCACTCTTATGAGGATTTTTTTTATTCATGGCTGAAGATCAGTTTCATTTTAACAAATGCTATGACAACAGTTTTGAATATGTACCAATTTGTACATATTATCCAATTTTGAAAAGATCTATCTAAGTTAGTTGGTCACATTTTTGTCTTTTCCCACGGAGACCACCAAACCTTATTATAAGTAATTATTATTCTTGAGATTGTCAAATATGAAAAAAAGCATTAATAGCAGAGGAGATAAAACTTGAAATATAAAATTTATAAACAAATGATATCAGTGACAGAAAAACTGGACGCTGGCACATTGAAGAAGCGGTTAAGTGAGATGCAGTTATACTCCACATAATTATCATCCATGCCAGACATTAAGGAGTAAAATACAAATATCATTAAGTTTTATGCAGAAAAAGTTACAAGCAACAGATGACAAGGAATTGCAAAATAAAAATAAACCAATAAATAAGATCATGTGCTTATGCTATGGTTTTAATAGCATCAAAGTGAAGGATAAAAAGAGTATTTCCAATTGAAAGTTAATGGAGCGAGTAAGCTTTGACTCCATTCAGAGATGATCCTTACCATAATAGAAGGAGGTAGTTTTTTCACTCTGGTACCCAAAGAGGTTTTTGTTACACTGAATCTAGTTTTATGCATTTTGATCACACACTGATGTAGCAACAGAGATCACTAGCAGAAGTTTAAATATGGAAGGGATAATACAATGACTCATTGTTATATGTCTCCGTTAGATAGTTATCAGAAAAGATAACTGTCACTCAAATTTAAGAGACATTAACATGACTATCTACTGACTATAGAACACTAAATTATGGTATATCACATTTGTCGCTAAAGGTTGTCAGCAGTGTAAAATACAATTATATTTTGATTATACTTCAACAAAGTTTCGTGCAAACGCTTCGGTTGTTATACATATATATTTATTTTGCATTAGTCCAAAAACAGCACTTTGACTTTAAAATCGGACTTAGAACATTGATATAACAATTTGACAAAATCTAATTATTTAAGAACAATTAAATATCAATAAATTGCAAATCAAGCAAGAGTATCAAACTTTCCTCAGTAAAATGTGCCATGATCTGTCTATAACGTGGATAAAAATCATACACAGATAAATTGATGAAATACCTCTTTTTTTTGTACACATTGATATAGAAAAAGAAGATTTTCATTAGTAAAATAAATACAACATATCATCTCCCCATGACATGAAGCACAGCTGCTACTCACCCTGATCTACACAACATAGGTACTTAGTTCTGATTATAGCCGTGATGGAATCTATTTCGTACCTTAATACCTATCTATATACGAGGGTCATCCGGAAAGTAGTACCCGTTCGTGCCGCATGAAGTGCTGACGACGCGAGTAGCCGCTGGACGAGGTCAGATAGCTTCAGTGGCTTGTCTGCCTTCTCTGAGCCAAGTTGCGTGACGCTAGCATTGCCTGTGTTGTTTCTGTGATTGTTTACAATGTTTAAAAAAATTGAGAACGCCGCCAGTTGTGAAGTGAGGGCAGTGATTAAATTCCTCAATGCAAGAAACGTTCGCCCATGTGATATTCATCGCCAATTAAAGGAGGTGTATGGAGACAATGTAATGGACGAGTCGTCTGTTCGGCGGTGGTGTCGCAACTTCAACATGGGGAGGGGGAACACACACGACGATGAGCGTTCGGGGAGACCGTCTGTCATTACAGACCAACTGGTGAGCTCAGTTGACGAATTCGTGAGGAACGATCGGCGCATCACAATTGATGACATCTGTGAGCATTTTCCCAATGTTTCTCGAACAATTGTTCATGAAATTGTTAAACACCATCTGCATTATGCAAAAATTTGTGCAAGATGGGTCCCTCGCGTATCTCAATGAGCTGGCGGCGAAGGACTATGCAGCAGGAATACAGAAACTTGTCACACGTTATGACAAATGCCTTAATTTGCTTGGAGATTATGTTGAGAAGTAGTTTAAAGTATCCTCTTTCAAATAAAATTTTTTATGTTTGTTAATATTTACTTTTGTGTCTTTATTTCACGAACGGGTACTACTTTCCGGATGACCCTCGTATTTTAATACTTAGCCACTGAATTTCAAAAACCTCACATGGAAATGTTTATTGTTAAATGATACATCAAGTTATTAGTAATCTGTAAAGAAACCCACTCTTTACTAAAATTAACTTTAAAAATTTAGCAGTTTTCATATAATCCTGTATGCAATCTCAATGACAATCACAATTATTCAAACCATTTGCCCAAGTACTTCCTCCCACATCAAGCGACCTTCCGTCCCAATGATCATCATTTTCCAATGGAACTGTCAATGAGAACTCAATACAGGTGTCCATGATGAGTCTTTCAGCATTTACATGTTAATTCCCCAAACACAACACCGACAGCTTGATGAGCTAGAATTAAGTGATTTCCTTAACTATTTTGACTTAAATGAAATCATATAGAGCCTGGAGGAAGGTATAATTGTTCACCTAAAATTCAAAACCAACTATTTCCAAAACTCAAGTTTTTTAAGGGTAACTATGAAAGAAATTCATTGATATAACTTACCACGGTCTTATACATTAACTTTTACAAGGTGATTTTTTTTTTAATTTTAACGTGCAAACACAATAAAAACACAGGTCATACCTAGGATTTTCAGATGAGAAATCACGTCCCTTAGGGCATTTGCATACAACTGCATCACATATATTATGGCGCTCCAACAGCTCTGAAAATGCATTTGGCTCCAATTCCCACGAGGCATCCCTTTGAAGAGGGGCAAACATATAATCAATGCCAAAAGAAAGTCTAACTGAAAAGGAATTTCAATGGAAAAAGTACATACTGATCAGGAATGTAGATTCCATTCTTTAACATGGCATCACGAAATTTCTTCTGGTTTGCACAGAGAGGGCATTTGAAGAAATAAGCTGCACTCAGGGCAAATTTCTAAAACAAAATAAAAAAAAAAGATTTTCAGCTTGTACATTTATTCAACAAGAATATTGAATAACATAATTTATGTAAACCTTTTATGTAAACTCCTATTGTCAAATGAAAAACATAGTAAAACATGTAGAGTTGCCATGGTCCACAGATATGTCACTGTTTATTTATCTGGCCTTTTCAGATGCCTATTCCCAGGGTTTCACTTTGAAACAAAAGGGATTTTCAGTTCATTTTCAGATGAATCAACAATGAGATTTGGCATTATGCCTAGGGTGTATTAATCACCCTACCCTTAACTTTCCTTCTTGAAAAGAGGGGATGATTTTCAATAAGGGTTAATTTAGAGAAGGGATACAAGGAGATTTTGAAGAAAATCTCTTTTCAGGTCATCCATAAAAATTGCACAGGAAATTCAATGAAAGACAGAAAGGATCCTCAAGACTTGAGGAGTGTTGTTAAAGACCCTTCATTCAGAAAAATAAACCTTCTACTTCCACATTTTGTTGGCTGGAGTCTCCACACATCCTAATGAACAAATATGGGCATGTCGTAGACCAGGATAATGTACCATTAATCAAAAGAGAACTTAAGACTAATTCCTGTCTAATTCCAATAGTCATCAGGGAGGCAAATCAGAGGATTTCATTTTAACAGGGATAATACATATCAATTAATCACCTGAATACACAATCGATGAAACCATCCATTTTTCTTACAACACGGGGCCCAGAGGGAGTCAGGTGAGTGCAGGTCTTCCACAGGGTCAAAGCAAACACTGCACAAAACATCTCGGCTATTCAACACTTCAGGAGGCACTCGCTGCTTCTGACGATGCTCATTACAGAAGGACCTATTGAAATTAATTAGAAAAAAAAGTGCCTTTGATTTAAGATTGCATTAATCACCAGCATAAACATTCACTCATGTGAGGAGAAGTTACTAAATTCATAAATATAATCTGCGAGTATGAGTTGGAGGATAAGGAAAGGAAGAACTCACACCTCATACTAATTTTTATGGTGTGTGAAATTCATACATTCAGGTTAAATAATCCAAAATATTTTCACTATTAATTTCAACAGAGAATCTTAAAAGAGGGCTTGTAGGCATTAGAAACTTAGGTTATTGTAGACGGCATAGATTTATTTGGATGCTTTGACTGCCTAGGTCATTTCGCACCTCTTGAAACCAACGCGTTCATAAGAAAAAAATGAAACAAACCAAAGAAGTGCACTATCAACATTAAAATAATATTTACGTAAAAGGTGATTTGTGCCTTGCATCACTTGAATGTCACAAGAGTTGTAGGAGACCAGATTCCTTTAAAAAAAGCTAGTGCTCAGATAAGGATATCTGGGTCATCACCTAGGGCAGAACAGGTTTCCCATGTGCACTTTTCGCATTCCAAGAAACAACAGTTCATGAAAAATTGCCATGTATCTATCTATATCTTGATGTAAATATCTATTTCTTGATGGGCCAGTCTCATACACAATGAAAGATAAGATATAGAAATGCAGGCCATGTTCTGACCAGGCTTTGTATTATTCTTGTTGGGTGGGAAAAAAATTATTAGGCAGGAACTTAAGAAAATGCTTTACTGCGGTTAATGATGGAATTCGCTTTACTTTAACGTATTTACTACGATAACATAATGGCACCATAAATGATTTCGGAAATGGACAAGTCAGGTACTGTCAGTGGTTGCCGTGAGTTACTTCAGGTACAAAATGAGTAGCTTCAGGTGTGATGCACTGGAAGTCAAACATAATGAATAACTGATCATAGCACTGACATCCACATCACTTCCTCCTCCCCCCCTCCTTTCCATCAACTTTCGTTTGTGAATATTGACCATGCGTGACACACAACCACTCCCGTCATTGAGTGCCCCTCCCCCCCCCAGTGTGCGTGTATTCTGCCATCACCCCTTCCAGAAGGGGCCTAATCCCCTGGCCTGGACTCCAGCCCTTAGCCCACCTACTGGCATCGTTCCAGCTGCCAATGGGTTATTGGTGACTCCCGCCATTCACCCAAGTGGACCGCTTCGCACTTTAAGACTATGTGTACTGTTTTTAACAAAATCGAAACTCTGTGCTTCCGCTATCCTTTGTAATTGTCTCCCTTCTCTTCCCCCTACTCTCCCCCCTAGCTCCACCCTTCTTCCCCCCTCTCTCTCCCTCCCTCCCCTGTAAGGATGAAAACAATGTTGATATTGGTACACTAAAAACCCTTTAGAGAACAAGAAGACATGAACTGTCATTGTCAAGGTCTATCCAAGGCACGATGTGATGACTAATGGCAGTAAAATCTGAAAGAATGAATGAGGCACAATATCTGCCACAGCCTGAGAACTCAGGGGATGGGGGGCACAGCATATACATCAATAGGGATTCTCAAGAGAAAGGAGGCTTTGTCTCAGCATTCAAAGACTTATATGCAACTCTGAGAATACCTCCTTTATGACAATGAACTCGCAAATCAAGCAATCAAGAGAAAAGCTACACATTGTCCAAAGTACATTTTATGCAATCTTTTGTCCTCAGGTACCAATCAGTATCACTTGATATAACAGTGTAACATAGCATTCAAGAGTCAACTGACAAATCTAAAAAATATTATAAATCTTCCTTTGTAAAGAAGAAATATATGTAACTCCTTAATATGAGGTGGATCAAATTCTATGCAGAATTTCCAATTAAAAAATTTTCATACAAACAAACATGTACATTCATCAACCTTTTTTGCAAATAGGGACCTCCTAAAATATTCATATCATCACCAACATTCAACCACCACCAGTCAACCTGAAGATTGGTTTGATAGGCGAGGGCAGATCTTACCTAGTACTAAGGAGCAGCATGTGAAATTCAGACATGAAGGGTAAGGAGACTAGTTTCTGTGGTTTTACTGTGCCATCTAAGTTTTTCCAAGAAATATCTAATACCAAAAAAATTACATAGGCATAGGGGAAGATGAGGGCACCAAGAAACTTCCCCAGGACTAATTGTCAGTAGTCAAGTGCTCTATCCACTGGGTTTGCCACATAATTATTTGGCAGAAGAGAATGTTAAGGCAACTATGAAATCTGACCTTTTTTGCAAATACAATGCATAGATTTGAAAATTTCCCTTTCAAATCACGTAGCCAGCTAACTCAACAAACCTCACAATGTATTTTTCTCTCAAGATATCAGGGCTTATTATGCCCATTATTCAAAAGATGGTTCACCCTACATTAAACAAAAACGTAAACGCCAACCTATCATTAAGTTTAACCAAGAGGCAGGTGATGCGAAGCACCTTGATCTTTCACCAGAGCGTCGTCCTATTGTTAAATTCTTGAAAAACCCAGATGGTAAATAAATAAATATTGTTCACTGACAGAGGTCTATGACTGCAAAATCCCAAGTTTTGAGGTAATGGTTGCTACTTAGTAACTAATCCAAGTTCTGGAACATAGAGTACATGGGATGTTCTCCATAACTTAGAACGATACAAATTAAAAATAAAATGAATGAAGTTAACTAAATGGAACTCACCTAAAATCCCCATAAAAAAGGTGAAGAGAACCCTTTTCCAGGCCGCAAGGAAGATGAAATATTTTTTTACACTTGCTATTAAAGCACTTTGAAAGGGCACCAGGCTGACCACAGTACGAACAACACTAAAATAAAATGCACAGGCCTTAAGAAAAATCAAGAATACGTTCATTCACTTTCTAATTACTCGATATCATTTGAATTCATTGTACTCAACCCTAAGGCCAAACAAAAATTAACAAACATTTTTTAAGACACAATTAAATAAAAACCACACGGTACTTAAAAGAAATTGATGTTACACTATGACATACCATACTTTGCCCGCTTTGAAGGACTTTTCGGATATCAGGTAAGAGAAAGCCCAGGATACCTTCATCATCGGATCCATTTTGGTCCAGAATATGCGCAAAGAGCTGAAATGTGTCAGGTGCTAAGCGATTAAGTCATCATAAATGCTTATTTTTAAAAATATATCACTATTTCCATTGATGCATAGAGAAGTAGTAATCCAATTCGCCATTTTCGTTTAGTTATGACAGCGAAAAAACATTGACGGATGAAGTTTTCAATTCACAAAACTAACTACAACGAACTTCATAAATATGCCATCTGTTTACATGTTTTCCAAACAAAACTTAAAAGGGACTCTAAAAAAAGTGCCAAATTGCTAATCGATAATTTGCAATATTTAAATATCCTCTAATTAATGAAACTTTCGACCAAAATTTCTTCGAAAATTTGTTACAAAACACTTCACAAACATTATCAACGAATATTATTCAATACAACACAAACCATGACGTTTATGATTGCGGAGACTTATCTAAAGTGTTAAACACTAAAGAGATTCATAAATCTTACCAAGCAATAATAATGACACTTGACGTCCTTCTGTCTGTGGAGTGGCCCATAAAGAATGTCATTGCGAGGCTTACCACAAAAGCCACAACTTCCCTTCACAGACACCATACTTTTAAACGAAATAAGGAGCGAAGGAACACCAATAGAGTCATAAAATTAGGAATAACCCTATCACGGCTGAATCCGCAGTCAAACTATTTACAGACGACATAAACAAGCATTAGTTTTCCTCTAAAAACTCGATGGTTATCCCAACATCTTCGGTTGAATCAATGAAATTTTGGCGACATCTTCTTTAGATTCCATTAATTGACGCCGATCCGTCCCGAGCCAACTGACATGAATGAGATTTAAACGGAATATTTTTACAGCGTTTGAAAGTTTGTTTAAAAATAATTTTAGGAATTTAAATGATTGACTTGAGGTGGCGAGAGCGAATTCAAGCAATATTTAACGATTCATCGGAAATGTTACCTGGCACAATGGAGTCCCGCGCGCGCGGGAATGTGAATTTTGAAATTCTTTCATTGTTCGTTAGAAATGTAATGTGAAAGGTAATATTAGGACATATATTCTGTTACTGCAAAGTATTTCAAGACGAAGTAATCAGCATTTGAAAGAGTTTTGATAATAAAATCAATCAATTTCTTAATGATTCAGCCCTCTAAATGCGTGAAACAAACTTTTAGGCAAGTTACTTCATTTTATACTAATGCTAGTTTGGCTGGAGGTGGTAGAGTTAATCCAGTACTCAACCCACAGGGGAGGGGGCCAGTGCCGGTTATGGTTTCCCAGGAAGATCTGCTAACCAAGGAATAACACAGCTTGAGTAAAGTCGAGGGTACGCGGAGAGGCTTGACCGAGAATTAAACCTCCGATCAGTAGTCAAACTCTCTACCCCTGGACTACCGCGACCCACTTTCATAAGGTGACCATTATAATAAGGGCCAATTTCATTTATTCATCAAACTATAATAATATTCAGATGTAGCACGTCTAGTTATAGACTATACGTCTCAGAGCTTCAGGAGGCCGAATTATTGTGAATTTTAGGCTACTTTTAATTTAACTATTGTAAAATATATCATGGCAGTCTAGTGATAAGAGCACTGAGCTACTTACTGGAAGTGGGCTTTGTTCAATTCTGGGTGATGCTTCTGGGCACCCTCAGTCACTGTGGCTTTTTGGGAGTCTAATGGAAAGAGTAGGGGGCAAAAAAGAAAGAAACTGGAAACAATGAAGTATGGATTCATAACAATATACCTAATTAGGAGATATCATTGTGGGAATTACACCCACTCCACCAATTAAAACTAACTTTAGGTCAATCATTATGGGTTGTTTTGGTTTTTTAGCAATATTTGAATGATATTATATATAATAAGAGAATTAGGCAAAGGTGGAAAATATGAGTTTCATCGAGTTACACTTTATCTCTAGGTGCTCATGGCGGTTAAAAGGGAGAAGATACTACCCTGGATCATTCAACAAATTTACAAAAGCTACTATATCTCCAACAATTCTGGACACCTTGAAACAGTGATTATATAAACACATTGAAAATGGCTACATTTTTATATAGGCACTATTTGACTTCACTTGGCCCTCCCCTTTGAGAAAAATGTTATCACTACAGTAAATGTTTAAGCTGTAAATTGGCCATTTCCAGCTGAACATGTAGGGTCATAACATCCTAAATATAAAGAAATCACTGCTAATCAGATGAAAATTAGGGGTATATTTGGAAAATTAAGACCGCGCCCTGGCTAAATGTTGTTGAATCTTGCCAGGCCCAACTACATTTTTCAGCAAATTTTCATCATCCTGGAATAGGTTAATACTTCGGAGTAGATACTAAAAAGTATCCTCCAAGATTCTCCCAGTATCCTACTAAATTCTTGTAGGAACTATGTATTAGAAACATTATGGCTCTGTGGTTTCTGTAAAGATAATGCTTCCTACTGGATTTCTGCAAGCCTTAATATTTATTGTGGGATCTTTCCTGGAGAGCCTGTTAAATATTCCAGCTGGACATATTGAAATGTAATGAAATAATTGACTTTGTAATTCCACACACTTTATTTAAAAACACGACCAGGTTTCGACGTTGAACGTCATCATCAGGTTATGTCCGACGTTTCGACGTTGAACGTCATCATCAACCTGATGATGACGTTCAACGTCGAAACCTGGTCGTGTTTTTAAATAAAGTGTGTGGAATTACAAAGTCAATTATTTCATTACATTTCAATATGTTATGCAAATTCCACAAAGTTACGCCTGAGACAACAAATTCCAGCTGGAATTTTCACCTGAGCAATAAGTGACCATCGGGATCTCCATCTACAACTTGTCATACATATTTCCTTCAACAGGAAGCTCTAGACACATTTCTTGATGAGCCCATTTGAAGGGAACCACCAACTACCTAATATCACTCTTTTGTGTATGCCTCACCAATTACCTAAATGATTATTCAGATTATTCTATTTATTTAATTACCTATAGAACATAAAAAAAGACTTTTGCCAATGCAGTAAATATGACACATTAAACAAAGTCATTTACAAATGTTAATATTTTTTTCAAATAAATTAAAGTCTAATTTTATGAGGCTCTAATAATGATAACTATGTTTCTAATTGCATCTGGCCTAAAGTTGAAAAGTTTTATCGCCTTTGGAAAAGACCATTCCTAGTCCTTTTCAATTCCCTATGAAAAACATACAATTGCCTTTCCACCTAATTTCATTTGAATGCTATTGTATTGGAATGAAATTAATGTTTAAATATTTAAATACATAAGAATAGATGAAACATTGAGAAAGATGATTAGAGTGTTTGGTCTCTCATAATGGGTTCACCAAAATTACCCATTTGATAAATGTACCATAATATGTAAAGCCTATTTTATTTTAAATACATGAATGCTGTTGCTACTATCACACCAGAATATGTCACATTTCACCATAGCAAATTGGACAGTGAAAATGTGCAACATACATGAACTTTTAAAACATTTAGGGCAATAATAGCTCTTAAACAGCTAAGTTGAAACATTATGCACAATAACATTGTCCAACTGCCATTGAAATAACAGTCATTTGTGTTCCCTACTCAAAATGTTTCCTACTATTAATAGTGTATTCTTTTTTTTAAAACACTTAACTCTCTCATTTTCTATTCTCCTATTTTCATTAAATCTACGCAGTCTATACTGTTTCCAGTAGGACTGCTGTGCCCCTTTTATCATTTGCTGTCTTCATTAGAATTAATGCTCCTCCAGTATTTTTTAAAGTCTTAAGTGGACGTGCTAGTCAATGATACATAATTCTTTTTAATAAGTTATTCTTTCCACAGCTGTCTTTTAAATTCTTTCTATAAAAGGTAACGTTTTCTAGTGTATACATATGGCTTTAGAATAACAGTTTTCCAATCATACAAGTAATAACTGCACATTTTGGTTAGAAACAAAGACTTTCTTTTCATCAAATATTACTCCCCCCTTTCACCAACCCTTACTTCTTAAAATAGGCATTTTGCAAGCTACTCTATTTAATAGCTTAATGTACGTTGGACGATTGCTTCCAAAATGTATTTTACACAATGAGTCCTCACACATACGCATGCACCTATCGAGAACCATTTTTCTAATAGAGTATGGAATGATCACTTACTTTGGCTGAGTGCCTAATGCTTCCTTTTAATTGATTCTAAAGCTACCTTAAGCTACTCTATAAACTTAACAAGAGTGTTCTTCATTTAGCTTAATTATTTTTAATTACCATAATTACTTGGTGCAACTCCTTATGAAATGCTCTAAAATGGGTTACCCCTTTTGGTTTATACATTTGCATGCATAGCACTAATTTTCTAATCAAATATAAAAATTCATAACTTTGACAAAAGAGCAAATGCTTTCTTTGTGGCAATACTTAAAATCTCCTTTCAACATCCCTTACTCCTTAATACAAATTTTATTCATTTGGTTTTTTATATTTAATTTACCCTATTTATTCTGTTTGCAGCTATCTCTGAAATGCTATTTACAACAGGTGACCTCCTCTAGTTTACACCTTTATTGATGTAGAGCACCAATTTTCTAATTAAATGAGATATGATAGTCACATTTGGCTACAAATCGAATTCTTTCTGTTCCTCAAAACAAACTGCCTTCATCAGCCCTTACTCCTAACCCAAAACTTAATTTTTTACTTTCCCTAGTGTTACTCTGCATAACTGTCTTTAAAATTCTTTCTATACAAGTAGACCTCTCCTACTTTACATTCATAACCCTATAGCATTAATGGTCCATTCATAAAAATAATCATTGGATGCTTTGGCTAAGAAACAAGCACTTTCTTTTCATCCATTCTGTCTCCGCTAATTAATCCATAAAAAAAACCTTCACATGGCTTAATTCTTTTTAATATCCATAAATATACTTTTCACGAGTATTTTGAAAACGTTTGAAATACAATGATACTCTTATAGATCAGAACTAAATTTATACACTCTTTCTCTAATGCAGCATGGAATGATCGCTGAATCCTGCCTAGTCCAGTGTACCTTATAATTTCTTTAATTGATACTCAAGTTTCCTTCATCTGCTCTCCCTACTTAGCATGAAATGTATACATAAAGCTTAATTCGTTTTGATTATCTTGATGGTCCTTTGTATATGTGCTTCTAAAAGGCATTCCATACAAGTAGATCTTATATAGTTCATATGAATTCCGGCAGACCATAATTTTTTGCATTCAAATGGAATAATTTCTACACTCTGTCGGTGCTGCTGATGCTTCTTTAAATCTATATATGCTTTGCCTGCTAACAAAAAATGATGAGGGACTGTTGAGAGACTACGCTCGACCTGCTGGACGGATCACATTGAGTGCCAACTAGCGGCGTCTATAAGAAGTAAAAAACACCGCATTGCTAGCGTGCTAACTTCCCTAATAGCGATTCTCGTCTGCGGTCCCACACCATTGCCGTGCACATTCTTTTGTTGAAGAGAATGAAGGTGTTGGACGAGAGGCGCTTGTGCATAGAAATTTGTGTAAACTAGGGAAAAGCGCGACTAAAACGTATGCAATGATTCAGGAGGCATTTGGCGATGAATGTTTGAGTCGGACAAGGTGTTTTCGTTGGTACAATCGCTTCCAGTCTGGAATAACTTCGACTGATGAACCGAGAAGTGAACCACCATCGACGTCAACATCCGACGCCCACATTAACAGTGTCAATGATTTGGTTCTTGCAAACCGTAGGTTAACTGTCAGGGAGATTGCCGATGAAGTTGAAATTAGTGTGGAATCCTGTTCCACCATTTTGACGGAAAATTTGGGCTTGCAGCGTATCGCGTCGAAATTAGTGCCGCGAGTGTTAACGGATGAACATAAGCAAGAACGTCTTGACATCAGCCAGGAACTGCTCGATCGTTCTAAAGACGACCGAAACTTCTTAAAAACGATCGTATCAGTCGATGAAACCTGGGTTTATGGTTACGATGCAGAAACCAAAGCCCAGTCTTCACAGGGAAAGGGGCCATCTTCCCTACAACCCAAGGTGATGTTGATCGTTTTCTTTGATTGGGAAGGGATTATTCATCATGAATATGTCCCAAAAGGACAAACATTGACTGGGCAGCAATATATTGAGGTAATGAGAAGGCTAAGAGACGCCATGTTGCGGAAGAGACCACAAATGTGGGAAAACAAGTCTTGGTGCTTACATCACGACAACGCACCATCGTACACATCATTGATTGTTACTGAGTTTTTGGCCAAAAACAGCACACCGGTGATCCCTCAGCCACCCTACTCACCGGATCTTGCTCCTGCGGACTTTTTCCTATTTCCTAAGTTGAAGTCCACCTTGAAAGGACACCGATTTGAAACTACTGAAGACATCCAACTAAAGTGTACCGCAGGCTTAGAAGCCATTCCGAAAGAAGCGTTTCAGGCGGCATTCGATAGCTTGAAAACACGTTGGGAGCGTTGCATTGCCAGCCAAGGGCTGTATTTTGAAGGCGATAAGCATGATGAAAAGGTAACTAACAAAATCAGGTATTTACTCAATTAGTCTCCTCTCTTTTTGAACAGACCTTATTAAGATTAAAGAACAGGTATAAGATTAAATTCATCCAGTTATTCTTCATAATAAAGCCCTTGTTCTTATATTGATGCTTTATAAGTGACTTAATTGATACTTAGTGCATCTCCTTATAAAATGACTTCTGTACAGGGTTGTATTACCCCTTGCATGTATTTTAATTTCTCTGTTTATATTTAGTACAACTCTGAAAAATTCTTTCTAAGCAAGGTTTTCTCCTCTAGTTAATACATATTCCTGTATAGCCATAATTTTTTAATTGAATAAGAAATGATTTTCACATTTTAGCTAAAAACAAATGCTTTCTTTTCATCAATGCTTAAACTCTCCATACAAGAAATCTTCTTTCTGTTGCTTTATTATTTTTATTTTTTCTAGTTATACTCTGTACAACTGTATCTTAAATAATTGTGTGCAAAAAAAGTGCAAGGTGACCTCATGTTATTTTTACGTATGCCTGCATAGCACCAATTTTCAAATCAAATAATGAATTATTGGAATCTTGGAAATGTAACTATTGTATGCCTTGCTTCAGTAATTGAACTCTCTTTTTTAACCCTTTATTATAAAAAAAACTTCATGAGGTATAATTGTTTTTATTTGCCCTAAATATGCTTCGCATAACTTGTAACTTCCACCAATAGAGGGTGAGCTGTTTTAGTTAATGCGCACGCCCATAGACCACCAATTTTCTAATTAAATATGGAATGAATGCAACATCTTGTGTAAAAACAAATGCCTTCTATCAATTAATCCTACAACTGTCCTTTAATCAACCCTTACTCCTGAATATATATCTTCCTATAGCCTAATACGAACTCATTTTTCATAAACACTTATTCCTGAAAAACCTTCATATAGCTTATTTCTTTTTAGTTGCCCTATTCATATGCTGTGTAACTGTCTCTTGACTACTTCCTTTTCCAGGAGACCTCTTTTAGTTTAATTTAAAACCATATAGCTCTAATTTTCTTATCATATTAAAATTGCACTCTTTGTTTAAGAAACAAATACTTTCTTTTCATCAAGGCTTAAACTCCTTTCAGTAATCCTGAATGCTTAAAAAAAAACCTTGTACATATAACATTTGATTGCCCTAAATATAATTTGCACAACTGCTTCGAAAATGTTTTCTATACAATGAGACCTCTTTTAGTTTTCATATATTCCTGTACAGCACAATTTTTATAATAGGGCATGGGAAAATCATTTTATGTACTTTGGCTTGGTAAATAATGCTTAACATTGATACTAAAGCTATCTTAGTCTACTCTCTAACATTAACTTGATCCTTCTCCATATAGGTTAATTCTTTTAGTATGTAAGTGCTACTCTTTTATCAAAAGATAAACCATGGTATTTAAATATCATGAAATAATGCTATATTATTTTTTCATTACAGTTAACTACGGAGCCAATTGAAGACCCTGAATGAGCACTGTAGAGTTTCACCCAAATGATCAGGCTGAGGAATTATCCTTGCCTTAAGATTAAATGTATACTGGGGTTTGAGGTACCACTCCAGTTTTGAGAAGAAATGTATCCCAGCTTAGTTCTTCTAAACTAAATTTGAATGTGAGATGCTTCTTAAATCATGTTCCATATAATGCATGGTTTTAATTAAAATTGAAGTTAGTTATGATACTTGATAGCTTCTTTGGCACTGTAAAATATTCTTGTATTTTGAGTTGTTAAGAAATAAAATTTCATTGATGTCAACTTTTAACCTTTTTTACATTCCCCTCGTTTGAAGTCGCGCAAAACTTTGAAACCTAGAGGTGTACAGGAATTTAAGTTTATATGTGGCATTTTTAGCTGAAAGAAATCATATTAATTGGCCTAACCTTAGGAATTTAAAAAAATATAAAGGTAGAAAAGTCCTTGGGAAAATTACTTTTTAACTGAGAATTGTTTAATCAAAACCTAAAAATTAGTAGGTGAATTTAGGATTGGACCCAGAGTAATTAGCTGAAAATTCTGGTAAAAGATCTGCTTGGAATATGTTTCTGTACGTTATAAAGTATATTGGCCTAAAAGGCATATTCTATCTCGGACCGAATGATTGATGGATAGCTCCTTTCCTCTTTAGACCTTGGTTAATATGCAATAATATAGATTCCAAGCATGAGTTCGGCATGAATTAGACAACATATCGGGGTAAGTATGCATAGAAAATCCCAAAATATATCAGTTAAATTGCTATGGTCAAATCCCAAAATATATCAGTTAAATTGCTATGGTCACGAAGAAGGTACAGCGTGATAATTTCGAAAAATATCATGAGGGAGAATGCTTGGGTAATACTAAAATTTATATTCAAATGAAGGAGATTAAAGAAGAAATGAGGACGTTGGGAGAAATTAGGAAATGGTTGGGAATATGTCATGTAAAGGCATGAACCAAAATGATAAAAAAGAATGATCATTTGATTTTAATGAAATTAAATGGGATACCTCAGACCAGGGTTCTGTAGAAAATAAAGAGAATACATAAAAAAGGAGATATTGAAAGCTGAAACTGTATGAAAAGTAACTAGGAGAGGGCCAAGAAACCATGGGGTGAGATAATTAGAGATGGATGAAAGAAGAAAATGGAAAACTCATTCATAACAATCCTGCATTTGACGAAACCCCGCCAATAACGAGGTGAGTTCTCTGCCCCTTGAAATTTCTTATGGTCACACATGATAATTATTCCGAATATGACAAGTATGGATAAGACGAAATCCCCACCATAGTGAACCTTTCTTTGGTCACTTGGGAGTATAAAAACAAACCAGAACAATGCAAAAGGATAATCAGCAGGTTTTCAGTATTTACACGTTGAACAGCAACGGTTATAATAGGCAACCCTACCTTACACCTCGCCCTAAAACTGCCCCTCAAATGGGCTACAACATTGACGTGGTGGAAGGGCTTGTGCTTTCCAATGGTCACTAGAGCTGTGCTGGTGGGAGTAATGATAATTGCTCCTGGTAGGGTCACCCATGCCAGATAGGTCGAAGGTTAGGAGTCAGACGAAAGGTAGTCCATGCAGCATCTGTTCCTCAGCAAGGCGGCTGCAAAGGCATCCCCAGTGGGGTACCTGACACTGCCCCTCACCCTAACATTGAGGGATGGTGTAACATTAAAAACACTATTGAGGAAGGCAACAGGAAACCACCTCATTTATCATTGCCAAGATTAAAGTGATGGACACTACAGAGAATGAGTCCTAGTCAAGACAGCATACGAGGTCTGTTCAAAAAGTATCGCCACTTGATTTTTCAAAAATTTTTTATTTATTCATGAATATCTATTTTGTCCCCTTCAAAGTAATCCTCATTAGATATTATACACTTGTGCCAATGTTTTTTCCAATCCTCGAAGCACTTCAAAAAATAACTTTTTTGTGATCTTGTTCAGCTCCTCCTTCAATGCCGTCTTCCTCTCTTCAATCGTAGCGTACTGTCGTCCTTTCATGGGCACTTCAATTTTGGGAGCAAGAAAAAGTCACTGGGTGCCAGATGTGGGGAATACCGTGGCATCATTAGTGTGTGTGTTTGGCCAAAACTTTGCACACAAGTAACGATGTGTGAGCAGGGGCATTGTCATGGTGCAAAAGCAAATTTTTGTTCTTCCACAAATCCGGGTGTTTGTTGCGGATTGCTTTGTGCAAATTGCGCATAACTTGCACGTAATATTCCTTATTTACCGTTCTACCATTTTCCTGGGGTCTAATGATGATTAAAATTGGCATCATATGTAGTTCAAAATACCATGGGATCATGAGAACCAACGGAATCAAAGTTACTTCTACTCAAAACAGAGCAAGGAAATTTGCTTGGCAGGAAATGTTTTCTCTCAGATAATGAGAAGAATTCATGGACTTTGTTCAATCTGATTTTTATAGGTCTTTAAAATACACAGCACAGAAATTTTTTGTCCAATTTGCATTTTTGATTTGAAGCAAGTTTTCAGTTTTTGCTGGCCACCTGCAACAAGAATTAATCTAGGGGGTTATTTTTTTGGAGTAAGACTAGTGAATTCAATCCACTTTGATGTGAACTAGGAAACAGGAAGTCGAACTAATAGTGTTACTTTCACTCCAGTTTTACTAACCAAAAAAATAGATATCGCATTTATATTCTATTGTTTCAGGCTTCACTTCGTGGAAGTAATTAATATCCATTATTAAGATAGAAAGAAAGACTCGTACTTTTCCACAGATTTTATTATACGGTACAACGCATTTCACCGACTTGCGGCATCATCAGGTACCTGATGATGCCGCAAGTCGGTGAAACGCGTTGTACCGTATAATAAAATCTGTGGAAAAGTACGAGTCTTTCTTTCTATCTTAATAATAGATATCGCATTATTCATCTGATGAAGAGATTAGCACAATCATTTGGCAAGCATCAATAGTGAAAATTTTAAGTCCAGTTTACATCACAAATGGAAAATGTTGATCTTGCCTCACTTCTACCACATAATTCCATAAACATCTCCTTGGTTCTATTCCTGCTAAACATAGCAAAACACCCATCCACAATAGAAAAAAATCAATATAATTGAAAATTGGAATGATAAAACATTGCCATGAGAAATTAGTATGCATATTAAGCTTCAAAATGTACAAACTTTGTAACCAAAATTTTCAAAGTAAACAAGTGTATTCGAAAAGATATTGGAACTGAATTCAAAATTACTAAACTATGATCTAGTCTGGGTAAAATGACACCACTTTCACAACAATATTCCTCCACAATGGAATTATTTATTGTGATAACAGGAGTTCAAACTTGCCTTGTACAAATTTCATGCAGAACAAGGAATACTCGTAATATGACATGAATGCCATCCAAAATTGATTTGCAACAAACTGAAAATATATTTGATATTAAAAAAATAATACAAATGTTAAAAATTCAAATGCAAAACAAAAGGGAAACAATTTTTGGTAAACTTTTAAATGTAGCATAGTTATTGCATAATGATTCTTTCTAAAATTGAAGAGAAAATATGAATTTTAAGCTATTTTATAACAAATCACAAAGGACACTTATTTTTTAGTGAATAATGAATATACTACCCACTAAAAACATTTTCCATATAGATAAGAACTAAGAATCAAAATAGGGAATCTATGTAATGAGTCATGTTTTCCTCATAGAACTAGGTCTGCGGTAAGAATGATTTCCTTGATTTCTCTTGCCAGTTTTAACCTGCATTTTTGTGGGGTTCTTCTTAAGGGAACAAGTAAATGTTTTACTGGTGTAGCTAGATCTGAGGCAAGGACACCATCATGAATTTTCCTGATCCTGTGACAGAAAACAATATTTAGAAAACTATGTATGTCCATAAAAATATGATTTTCTCACTTATTTGGAAGTGCAAAAGGACAGAGCCTGTTATTTTTCAGATTGGTGCTAATGCAAGCTTGGTGAACATTTTATTTTGCCCACAATTAATGCATGCATAAATTCTCTATGTTACCGACTGAAGTTGAAATAAAAATATTTCAATGTAGTCCTCAGTAGAGATTTATATGAAAAAGAACGGTATACATTATTTTCCCCTTCCTTCCTTGGTATAAAAAATAAACTCAATTTTGTCATCTTTCATTCATTCCCTTTGCATCAGCTTTGGTCTCTTAAAGTTCAGAAATAATTCATATAACACTGTATAGTCATTTACTGAACCCAATTATGAAAAAGTGCTTAACCATATGCTTTGCAATCTCATCGATGTAGTCAATATAGCAATACACTAATGAAATGTATACTTTATTTATTATTCATTGAATAAAAGTGAACTTTTTTGTATTTCAGTTTCAATTTGCACCACTGATTGTATTACATGCACCCATTCAAATTGTTCAGTAACAATTTTACTATGAGGCCATTCAAATAACCCCAATGCAGGCATGCTTGCCCACTTATGTAGCCAAATGCAGAAAGACACAGTGAAGTCTAATCGGCCTAGAGGAGAAGAATTTTTCATACATAAAATTGACACTTTAAGGTAAGTCAAAATTTTAGTGAAAGAAGTTAAATTTACACCAAATATTTATTACATAATCATTAAACATGATTGATGGATTACCAAATCATTTAAAATATCACAAATATTGATAATGAAAATGGTAAATACAATAACAATATCATAAAAACATTCACAGTAAAAGTTAACTTAAACACATAAAACAAATGTGATGCTTTAAAACAATTTCTGAGGATATATTTAATCTTAAGTACCTAGATAACAGCCAATTAAACCAGATGAAACTGACTGTATTACCTTCATATCTGGTACCAACAGACTAGCACAAAAATCTAATAATCAGTCACATAAAACTTCACTGAAATCGTTACATAAAAAGAAGAGTGAGCTTCCTTGGCATAAAACTTATTTGAATGGAGCTTTTAAAATGAATGACAGTAGGTTATCAATTCTCTTTTGATCTACTTTCAAAGCAACCCATACACATTTGGTGACAGAATATATGAAATGGCATTAAATCACAGCATCACCTCGTCTTTCTCACCGAGAGGGTCCCCTTTCAGCATTGATATGATCATGCTGTGAAAAAAAAGAATGGATTCACATCAATTCTCTGATTATACAATTTATGATTACATAATTATTATATCTTTTTAACTGGAGAATTACCCACTCACCAATATAAATAAGTGAAGAAAAATATCAGGTAGTATCCTAAATATATCATGCAGTCTCTCATGTGTCTCTTCAATTGTCCTCTGTTATGAATTTCGGTGGGGTCAAAAACTCCATAGTTACCAGATGGCACGGTGCAGTACCTGAAAAATGGCAAAAACAAAATAACTGTAGACAACAGTACATATATAACACCATAGACATGATCAACACATGCCATAAATGAGTGAGGCAGGAAGGTTCATCAAATTACTCTATATTTCCAGCAAACTACTCAAATCCTGGCTTATAATGATGTCATTATATAGATTGATAGGTCATCAATGAGCAGTAAGTGACCAGTTAATAATGTTGGCTCTTAGGCCACCTATGACCTGAAGACAATGGTGGGAACACCGGCGAAAACATTGTCAACAATGCCAACGTGGACAGTGAAGACCCAAGAAATTCAACCTGTTAATCCCTACAACATACACATGATTAACCAGATTTGGACTCTTTAATCTTCACTCTTGGTTATGCATATCCTACCCACTGAGTAAAGTGGCCAATTTCAAAATTAAAGAATTGGAAATTGCAATGTGGTATGCACTGGGTGATGAGAGGGAGGAAAGGGAGTATGATTTAGAAATTAGGAATGACCACATCAAGAAAATAATATTTGTTGTAGATAAAATGCCTTCATTATGACTAATATCTAATTTAAGCAAATAGCTAGGTTTACTGTAGAAAAAATGCCTTCATTATGACTAATATCTAATCTAATTTTATCTAATTCAACACAGATGGGGGTTCATGGGGAAAAATGCTGGTAAATATCAGATAGATCACATGATGGTTACACATAAGATTTAGGAATTGTACTATCAATTTACAGTTTCCCAGGAGCAGATTCACATTGCCATGAAGCCATTGATAAAATCCTAGAGAAGGACCAAAGGATGGAAACAGTTGGAGAACGGTGGGAATGTTGAAGATAGGGTAACATAAGCCTCAAATGAAACAATAGAAACTGATTAAAGAAAAAGGACTGAGATGTTATGGATTACAGAAGAATCGAGTTTTATAATATCTCTAGATTTCAAATTGTAGAAAAGGTATCACCCAAGATTTAAGGTACATATCCCATAATTTGGGTTACATCCTAAATTAAGCAACTTACTCATATATCAACCATGCTATTACAGGGATGTTGCAAAATGTCAAATAGAAGTGCCCATGTAGTAGCAGCAAGAAAGTTAAAAATCCATGGGCTATCATCTTTGGTAAAACCCACTGAAAAAAAACAGATGAACATTAATTGCATTTTATTAAAACTTCTATTGAACTTTCCCAAGTTGAAGTAATGACTAGCACAGTTATAAAAGAGATAGCAACATAAAAGAAACAAATTTTCACAGTTTTATGCAATAGGTTCAAAGAAAACCAATACTTACCACATTTAATTTTGCACAACATTGCCTTGCATTTAAGTAATCACACTCCAAATCAGAGAGTGTGATAACCTGAATTTGGAAGTTAAGGAAAATGTATTCTTTGAATCATGAACAACTAATTACATTATTGATTATTTGCCTAGAGATCATGACTGTGATACATGCATAATAAAATATGGGAATGTCATTGCCGTAAAGCCAAAAGTGAAGCATAAAAAAACCAACATTAAACAAGTAAACAAATTAAAAAAACATATCACATCAAAGGAAACCCATACATTAGAACAAATTATCACTCTCCAATTCACAGACTGCATAAAAAGTTATGCTAGCAAAAACTGCTTTACATGTTGTACGAAATTGTTTATGAAAATAGCCTAATTTTCAATTCCCTAGAGTTCACCACTTAACTTGTTGTAGAGCACTAATTGGCTTATATCATTGGCTTTGCCTCACAAGTGGGCAAATATGTCCAATGTTAAGTATTATGTCTGGTCTCACATCGACAAGGAAATTAATATTTTTACCCTAAGAGAAATTGATTGTTAGAGGTAGTCGGCAGATAAGAATATGTAAACATGGAACAGGTGAAGACAACGTTTTCTTATATAAGGATCGACCAGTTATACCAATACACTTGTTTTCAATAAAACAATATCATTTTTTAATATTGAAAATACTAATGAGTGGGCAGAGTAACCCACAAAAATGCTGAATATATTATTGGAGTAGATTTCTCCATTGTATATAAGAAGTATGACAACAAGAGAAACAACTATCAAACATTCATTAAAAGATAAAAAAATGGAGCAGAGATGTGGTAGTTTCAGCCAAGTTAGTTTTAGTCTACTAAGAGTTCCAATGTGTCCTTGTCATGTACCAAGGTGGTCAATTACAAGTTTCAATTCAGATTCAATTTTACCAATTTACTGCATAGAACATTATCTGTTCTAAGTAAGTAGTCCATTTAAATGATTTTTAGGTAATAAACAACATAAGAGGTGAAAAAAATCAACTGGAATTAGCAGGAACAGCCTATGGCAAAATGAAAGATTATCAAGACCAGACAAAATTAGATGCTATCTTGGCCAGAGAACTTTGAAACAGTGGAGTAAAATGACCTCCAGTTAGGTGTCATAATTTTAAATTTCACACCTGAGACACACTAATGCTGAGTCATGCACTTATTCACATTTAACTCAGAGAGAAGTAAATACCTCAATTTGTAAATCGCACATCCAAAGGCACTGGATAACCACATGATTATCTTTATCCCACATCTATGCTGCAAAAAATGTCTTCAGCAGACACTGGCTAACATCACTGTCTTGAAGTTCAAATATATTTAAATTGCTTTTTCACAATAGGGACGACTGCACACCCGAGTTTGCCCCAAAGAAGAGTTCAAGTTGGGTAACTTGTAAACTGCACCTGCCTAAACTGCACCCGGAAAACCCAAAATGAACACCAATTTGCTGCATTGCCAGTTTTCACCACAAAACTTAACGATCAGCAATATTCACCCTCCCTTCCACCTCCTAAAATTATTACCTTCAATTTATTTTTTAACCCTACATACTGGCCTGGAAGAATAGAGATTAAAAACTCATGCTATGGATACTATGAGCTATCAGGCACAGATTATGAAAAAGACTCGAATAAGAAAAAAGGTGACACGTTATGCATAAATCATGGCTCACTGAAAATGTGATGTATTAATTAAAAGAAGAAAGGCTATGGTAATGGTAAGGAACTGAATAACTGCAGCAGTAATCAACCTAATGAAGACAATGAAGAAAGGTTTGAGAAGAATGATAGAGGGACCCTAACTTGAAGGATGTTGAAGAGAAGAAAATGATTGAGTAATTACCATGAGTGGACCTCAGTCCGTGAACAAAGGGCCAGTTTAGGAAGGTTTGAGACAAAGGAGATCCCTGAATAGAATTAAAGAGTTCAATGCCTCAAGGGTGAATTTGTTGGGAATGAGGGTGCTGGACCTCAAAGAGTTGTTGGGAAATAAGGCTTTGAAATATGATACACAAAAATAATATGACACCATGGCTAACATCCTAATTTAAATAAATATGAGAAATAAGATAACATTTTTTTAATTGGGCAATCGGCCTTAATTCTCCTGCCATGAATATCTGTGCTTTTGGTTTCAATATGTCGATAATTACTATTGGCAACTACTTAACATATTTCTAAGCAGAAACACATACATTTCACACCATTACCCAGTCAAGAACACTAGGCAATCAAATTAAAAATTAAAGGCTGCCTGAAATAAATTTAAGTTGTTTAAACAACACATTAGGTACTAAAATATATTGGCAGGCTCATGAATTGGAATTGGTATCAATAATGATTTGGGTAGACAAGGCATTCATTTAGGGGAAATAATCAATGATAGGAATAAATAACTTAGGATCCATTGCCATGTGTTTTTATTTCAACACAGCCAGTTACAAAATTATCATCAGGCTGATACCCTTACAAGGCAGATCCTTATTTACAGAGGTTATGGCAGAAGAGGCAAGGGCGTGAGGCGAAGAGGGACATTATGCTTGTGGCTGCTCAGGTGATGATTGGAGGATTACCTCAATCATGGGAGTAAATGGTTTGAGTTGTTTTCAACTGAGGGATTTCAAACAGCAGGGAGTGAAGTGGGAATAGGAAGTCATTCAGAAAGAGTAGGCCTTGCCCTTGGGCCTGATACTATTTCCATCACCTCACAAATTTCTTCCCTTTCTTCTTGCACTGTAAAATGTTGAGAAAAATGGGAATTTTCTATCAAGTGTTTCGTGAACTGTGATACAAACTGCTTGTTTACATAGCATCTTATTTTCCATGTATAGCACTTTAAAGTGTCTCCCTGTGTGTCCAATGCACATTATATCACAATCACTACAATGCAATTTGTACCACCAGACAGTTTTAATTTGTACATTTTGCCCTTGGAATTACCCAAACATTTGCCACTGAACTGTGTTTTGTGTACATGCCTATTTTGGACTTGTCTTAAGGACAGAGTTTAATTATTTTTTGTCAGACCATTCAAAAAACATTCCTTACAACATTTAATTACTCGGCTGTGGGAAGTTTCAATTAAGTTTTCAGGTATCACCTTATGTTCTTTTTCATTACAATGAAATCCAACGGAACTGTGGGATATCTGGTTATCGGTGGCAATTAATTTAATTATTGTCAATTCCATGCGCAAGTCTTCTTTACTCAAGGCGAGGTTTACCAGTCTATAAATATGGGAGTGAAATACAGCATGCTTGTGATGAAGTGGATTAAATATGAAGGACACATGAATGGTATTAGAAGTAACATTGGTTTTCTGTACATCAAGAAATTTCTTTGTTTTCCTAATTTTATAGCTATATCTCATAAATTTAATAAGAATCAGGTTTCGAATTGACTCATAAATCGAATCTTAGAATACTTCTTATTCAATATTCCCATTAAGGAGTTTAACTGGTGGTCTGTCTCTTTCTACGAACAAATTAAAGTGTTATAAAAAACACTAAATGATGCTACCCATTAGCCTGATCTTGTTTTAAAAAGGTTATTTCCAAATTCATCCATGAAAACTTCAAATAAAATTGGGGAGAGGGAAAACCCAGGGCCACTCTACTCTTCTAATTATAGTACAGACTTTAAAAGTAAGATATTATTGTTCTCAGCGGATATTAATAAGAAATACAATTCCTTTTGTCTCTTGTATTTCAAAGTAAAGGATACGAAGTAGACCAGCAAAAAGAGTATTGATCCTGTATCCACTAGCGCAAACGCAAATAACAGTGTATCTGATATCATTTTTAAGAGTAATGATACAGCAGTTCCTTGTCCTTAGTCAAGTTCCATGTTAAAACATCCTGAAAGAAAAAAATATATCAATGACAAATTTGTAATCACTAATAGTCAACTGGTCACGATAGGTCTTCCCTGGATGGAGGGGCACTGTTACAATTCTAAGCATTGCTTAACAAGATATTAAACACCTTAAAATCTATGTTACGACAATTCATGATTAAATTCCATAAACAACCTTAATAATGTCGTTCAAAATACATACTTTTTCTTCTCTTACCTTTCACTATAATGTAATTCTCAGACCGAGGAGAAAATGGATGAATTTAAAAATAATCCCGACTATATCAGCTAAGGAGGGACAACCATAAAATATTACTCTACAAGATATTCACGGAGTCTCTTTCTAGGAATGATAAATGAAAAAATGCAGAATTAAGAATTTTTTAATCACTATGGGCACAGGTACCTCAGCGACAGGGCCTATTCTTAAACTAACAATTGGGAAAAGGCAAACTAGATCAAATGGGAAGTGAAGAAAAAATGTCGGGCAAACATTTCAGATGCACCTTTCGTTCGAATGAGACATTTACGCTGATGCCAAACATTGACATTATTACGATGTGGAAAAGGTTGTACACACTGTAATAAGATCAAAAGAGGGTCGTCAGAAAGCAGCATTTCTACTGAATCTGGAGAAGCAATGGTTTCCAGTTCCTGATGTTTTCCACTACAGTTAAATTGTTTAAGTTTCCCAACGTTACGTTTCTTTGATTATGAGGTCGCGGAAGATTACTTGGTTTAATAATAAATATGCAAATTATTTCAGCAGAACAATTTATCGATGTTGAATTAATAATTTCAGATGACAAATTAGAATTATCCAACCGAAAAATAATAGTATCGCAGATCGAAATATTTGTTGCATCCAGTTAGCTTACGGTATGAGAGACACAAAGAATCTGGATTCATTTAATACGCAAAAGTGGCGAAACTTACCCTCAAACTGCGCTGTTCCTCAGAACATATACAAACATTTCAAAATTCAATTAGTATGAAAATAATATCCACAACCCAGTGTTTTCTTCGATTCTAGTATCGCTTTGAAGACTTAAATTTTTTTTCGAATTAAGAAAATGTGAAAATTACCCTGCTACAAAAAAAACACGATACTTATGAATATTTTCAAAACTAATAACACAAACTTGAATATACAGCGTTGTTTTTATGGATTAACAGATACATCAAGGACGATAAAAACTCGGAGAAAGATGAAAAGTATGTTAACTCAGTCGTTTAGAAATTGATAGCCACCAACCTCAATTACTATAAATATTTTCCTTACCAAATTATGACAAAATTGAACCACAAACCGGTTAACACTGTCATTTCGTCTCACTGTCGGTCCGCATACACTATCGAACTATTGAATTGCATCGAATTGCAGCTATTCGATGCCAAGGAGAACGCGGGTTTTGAAAATGATGCATCTGTAGTTCGGGACCAAAACACACAAAGCCATTCAAAGTCTCTTGAACTACACGACTCACTAAAAAATTACTACTTCGTACATAAGCCCCTCCAAGAAATGGTATATTAACTTGCTCCGGACAACTCAGTTTTTAATAAACTTTTGAGTTATTTAAGTGTTGGGGTGCATATAATTGTGGCAATTGTTTTTACCTTGGTCGAAGTGCTGTTTTCAGACTGATTCAAAAATAAATTAATTGGATCCTTAATTAAGCTTTAAATGTTTAGCCACGGAATCACAAGTTTTTAAAGTTCTCCAATGTCTTATGACTTTAATTCAGCTTAACAATAATGGATAAGAAATTTATCTGACTGGAGAAACTTAACCGACTTGTTAAATGATAATAGTTTAAGACACAATGAAGAGCCAACGCAAGTCCAGCAGAAGGTATTGTATAGAGGATGAAATCAGTGAATTTATTTTATTACGCATAAAATACAATGCAAAAATTGGAGTTTATGACTGACAGCCAAGACAAATAAGAGAAGCCCCTTCAAAATTTACAGTAGTGTTCTGGTCCATTCCTAGGCAGTGTGAGATGGACAAAAATTGTACTTTCATTGCAGGTATGCTGTAATAACAATTTACCTGCATCTTATTTCCAGACCCTACAGTGACACCTCCATAACTTGACTCATTCAAAGTAAAATATAATTTGATCAATCACTTCCCTTAGGGTGTTATGAAGATCATTGAATTTCTATTTACTATATCCCATGGAATGATCTAGGAAGAGAGGAAGGGTATCTTTATCACCCAAGAGAAGCGTTAAAATTCACAAAATCGCTAAAGTAGCTTTAAAACCTCACCTTGATTCAGCAGAGAAGTCCTGAAACATGACAGCAAGCGATATTTCCATTAAGCTCAGTAAGATATAGCACTTCCATAATTATGGACAAACTAATTACAGGGATTTCCTAAGACTACGTATATTGTGGTTACTTTAGTCTAGAAGAATTAAGAACATAGTTTCTTGTAACAAGAATATCGCCTTGATTTTTTCAATTCGAAATAGTATAAAACAAAATTCTATCTGAAAGTAAATGATATCAAAATCAATCGCAGATCTTACAATATTTAAATGCTTAATCACATGTTTGAGCAAGATTACGTACAACAATGGTCAGGGTTTAATGTGCGAAATAATAATAGATAGCATTCAGTCACATGAAATTTATTTTCATACACTGAACCAAACTAATACAATGACTAACACAATATAAGCATAACAGATGCCCATCATATGATATACAAAAATGAAAGAATTTCGATCATGGTTTCATGTATCCCAATGGAATATAACTAACGTTGCCTTGATGTAGAGAGACAAAAATTGTATACACACAAAAGTGTAAGGTAATTAATGAAACCACACAAACATTACGATTGGGAATATTGCCGATAGTGATCTCTCAACGAATATATTAGAGATAAACATTTGTTTTAGTTTCAATACTCTTGAGACATCGACTTCGATCCACCTTTTCCAGTAGACGTCGAAGTTTTCTTAGGCAAAAGTACAGCATTTATATTTGGCAAAACACCTCCTTGAGCAATGGTAACTCCAGTCAATAACTTATTCAACTCTTCATCGTTTCTTACGGCAAGCTGTAAATGCCTCGGTACAATCCTGTAAGAAGTAGGGTTAAACAAGTTAAGTTTGGCATAATACTCCATCGATTTCTGTTCTTCTCTCCATTATCATTATTATTGAAACGCACATGTGCAGCTAGCCGATGTCTAGTGGCACACAAATTCAGATTCAAATACAAAGTATTACAATCAAACTTGCCTTGAAAAAATAGCTTGACCTCCCAAAACCTTATTACTAGCAATACCAAAACACCACTCCGATGTAGGATAAAACTAACATTTGAGATTGAAAATTATGAGGACTATAGAAGGCTTGTTAGTCCTAAGAAAAAAGTTACCAAAATGTGCTCACCTAGTTTTCTTATTATCCCTTGCCGCATTTCCCGCCAACTCTAACACCTCAGCCGTCAAATATTCCATCACGGCTGCCAAATAAACTGGAGCACCTGCCCCTACTCTTTCTGCATAATTTCCTTTACGTAGAAGTCTGTGGATTCTGCCGACAGGAAACATCAACCCAGCACGATGTGACTTAGTGCGGGACTTCACCTTTGATTTCCCTGAAAGATAACACCAGCATCAGTATATATTTATAAATGCACAAGAGCCTTAATGTGAAATATAAAACATAGAGAGAACTACCTTTTCCTCGGTCTGACATCTTTATTAGCTTTCGTTACTAGTCGTTGATTGTGATCACCGCCAACTTTCGCGGTAAAATGCATCAGGCTCAAAATGTTGATGATGAGCAGCCAATGAAATGCCGAATGGCTCAACCAATGACTGAAGATATAGGAAAAGGAAGGGGAGGAGTTCTACAGTTACCAGATGATCGTTGAAGTATTTTTTTTATAAGTAAAGGAAACACTGCGTAAAAATTTGAACGCCTAGCTATTATTCAAATTATTAGATAATCAGGAAAATTATTATACCCAATATGATTGCTTTTTCCATTTTCGCCGATTTACCATCAATTCTTTTTCGTAGCAGAAAAGTTCGATAGGAGTTGAAAATCGCTAAGCGCATTTCAAATTTATGTAAACAAAATAGTGGACTTTAATTTACATGATGTCAACCGTAAATTTTATTTTGCTCTATTTTAATTCTAATACTTTGATGACGCAGTCACTTGAATGAAAAGACTCGAAGATATTTGACCCACGAACAGGCAGTGTACCTACTCTTACCAACGTCGAGATTAATGTAACCATGGCGATGTGGTTTCCCATATTTGTTTCGGGTGCAATGTCGGTGGTTTCTTATTTGATTACCGAAACAATTATATTTAAACAAAAACTAAAGGAAATGTTTATCAAAGCAAATCTTTTTGGAATAGATTTGAATAAAAAAGGGAAAGAAAAAGTGTATGTATACAAACTTAAGTTCACGTGTTTTTAATTTTTGGCTCCAAGCTCTCATAAAACCGTAATTCTAGATTTATGGACATTATAAAGAATGACATTAAAGTGTTTGTGCCTATTGTCATAATGGGTACATAGCAATTTGAAATTAGGAACGGGAACCTCTCCTTTGGAATTCCTGAGGCGTAAGGTACTTGTTCATTTCCTGTGATTTATTTTTCAGACCTGAAGCCATCGGTGTTGTATCAGGGTGTATATATTTGATTACTTTGTTCCTGTTCATTCCGGTGCCTTTTGGTCGCCTCATAATGGAGAACTCGACTTTTCCTCACGATGAGGTGAGATAAGTCAATTTAGTTGGGGTAAACTCTTGTTGCCTTCTCAATTACATTTTTGATTGATTTGTGTTTATTATTTATTTACAGTTTGTGGAAATGGTTGCTGCACTTCTTTCAATATGTTGCATGCTTCTTCTTGGATTCGCAGATGACGTGCTCGACTTGCGATGGAGACACAAACTTCTCTTACCTACTATTGCATCTTTGCCTTTATTGATGGTTTATTATGTTAATTTTAACTCAACTTCAGTTATCATTCCTAAGCCTTTACGCCCCTGGGTTGGATTTTCTGTTAATTTAGGTTAGTAGCATAATTTGAATTTTGCTTCTTCTATCATATAAATCATTCTATAATCTATATATATAAAGGAGAGTGTTTGTTTGTATGTATGTAATTTGTTTACTTTTTTGCTGTCATAGAAACACAACAACCTCCTGTAATCCATCTAACCCAAAAACATTATGGGAAAAATATAAAGAATCAATGAGTGAGGATATACTGGCTAAAGTTCGAAGTGAAAATCCTACATTGGATATTATGTTTAACTCCGACATTTTTAATAAAACTTTGATTATTTTGGAGGAAAAGTGTATCACCATGGTTAACAAGACTTTAGTGGAACTCGGTCTTTTTGCACCTGTACAAGATCAACAGGGTGTATTTTATCCAGATTATATACGTGAAACTAGCTACAATGTCTTAGACTTAGAAGCATACATCGGATAAAAAGCCACTTCTTAATTAGGATCAGAAATTCGTGTACGAAACAATAATGGATCAAGTAGATAAACAAGAAGGAGGTATTTTTTTTGATGCTGCTGGTGGCACGGGAAAAACATTTTTAATTAATTTAGTTCTCGCTGAAATCAGGGTTCATGGAGAAATTGCACCATGGGAGGGAGGAGCTCTGGTACTCCTGTGTGGAGACTTCCGTCAAACTCTGCCTGTCATTCCAAAATCGACTCCAGCCGATGAAATTTATGCCTGTTTAAAACATTCTGTTCTATGGAATCATGTCCAAGAAATTAGCCTTAAACAAAACATGCGAATCCTCTTAAGAGATGGGAATGCTCAAAATTTTGCAAATAAACTTTTGGAGATTGGAGAAGATAGATTAGTTATTGAAGCATCTGGTATGATAAAATTGTCATCAGATTTATGTGTATCGGTGAAAACTGTCTGCGATATGATACAAGCAGTCTATCCTAACGTTAATCAATATTATAAAAATTTAGAATGGTTGCGAGAAAGAGCCATTCTTGCTCCTAAGAACAATGATGTTAATGAAATTAACAAGGAGATACTAGCCATGCTGCCAGGAGACGTGATTGAATATGAATCGGTTGATACCTTAGTGGATGCTGACGAAGCCGTCAATTATCCAACGGAATTCCTAAATTCACTTGATCCAGCTGGATTGCCACAACATCGCCTTATACTTAAAGTAGGATCTCCAATCATTTTATTGCAAAATTTAGATCCACCAATACTCTGCAATGGGACACGATTGTGTGTGACAAAATTAATGAAAAATATAATACAGACAGTCATAATAACTGGAAAAGGTGAAATAATTTTTATTCCACGGATACCTCTAATCCCAACTGATCTTCCCTTCAACTTTAAAAGATTACAGTTTCCAGTCCAGCTAGCTTTTTCAATTACCATTAATAAATCACAGGGACAGTCTTTAAAAGTTTTGTGGTGCTGATCTAAGATCGCCATGTTTTAGCCACGGGCAACTTTATGTTGCTTGCTCCAGAGTAGGTTCGCCTAAAAATTTATATATTCTTTCTCCTGGATATGAAACAAAAAATGTAGTTTATAAACAGGTGTTAAATAAAAAAAGATTCTTAAATTTGTATGAAGTAGGGTATTATTGTACTTTATAATTTGTTGTTTTTATTTATGTAGTATATTTATATTATTGTTTCTCCCTAACCCGTGCAAAGCCGGGTATTCAGCTAGTATCATATAAATCGCAGGTCCATGTTTCTCAACACATACTGTTAATGTATGCATTGTTGTTTTGCAGATGTTTCAATAGTCCAAGTTAAATATGAAGGTCCATTCTTCCTTTTGAAATGTCAATTTTTTTTATCAAGGGTGTACATTTAGGAAAAAAAGCTGTCGCAATAATTAATTTGACTCCCTGTCATTACTTTTAGAAAGTCTATGATATTACCCGTTTTCTATGAAGGTTCATACCAGTTAATCGGGTACACATCATTTACTTTATACTTCTTCGTCAATGTCTCCATAGCGCATTGTTATTTTTTCATACATTTCAACTAAGAATTTTATCTTGAAAAGATGTTGAATCCATTAATTCTTAAGTGGGAAAGAATGAGAATGGGTCTTTTCTTGACACTCGATAAGTCAAATTACATAATCTTTTCGAACATTAATCAACTCCATTAGTTTCCTTCCCTCTTATGCTTTTGATATGGTGTGGCGGGAATAGTTAAAGTAAACAAAAAGTACAACTTTCCAATGTGTAATTGAATTTTTTAGCCAATAAATGGGTGTGCATTTCGTATAAAGGGGAATCATGTAGTCATTCTACCAGAGCTGCCACTGAATCGTTTTTGCTACTTCTTCGATGAAACTTAAAGTAAATTGTGGTTACAGAGTTGAAAAAGGATCCCAATTCATGAAACTAGGTATCCTTGGATGGTATTTGAGCAATTAAAATGGATTAGTAATTATAGTTGAGTGAATATATGTTTCCTCTCCAGATGAAGTGGAATTTAAACGAATGGAAAAGGAAAACTCTCCTTCTGATTATTCTTCTATTAACTTAACCTGTGAAAGGGTGTGAAGTTGACTAGGGTCCTTTGGATTTTTGTGGCCATTCCTTCATGCTGTAAACCTTATGAGTGTGGTTTACAGATATAAATTGAACTGGAGAGGTATTTTTAATTGGTCGTAGGTGTGGAGCCTTACTAAGTTTGTAATTTCTAGTGCAAAGTATTTACTGCTGTTCTCAGATGCGGAGAATCTGTTATAACTGGAAATTCCCGCAAATGAGGACTTAATTGAACCTTGAAATCAAGTCAAATGCAGATATCAATATTATTATCTTAATACCATGATTATCACTATTCAATTTGAAGAGAATAATATTAGTAACAAAGTGCCATCTTAGGGTAGGTATTTAATGGGCTCTGACACTATATGCTAATGAACTCATAAGCTTGATTAACTGTTTGTAAAGATAGGTTTTGGATGGAAATAGACTGAACTCCCCTATGCTTTTGAATCCAGCCTTAACAAGGCAAAACCTAGCAATCTACGGCACAATCATCTGTTTTTCAATTCTTTATTCCTTCCATCTCCTTTCATTCTGTCCAAAATGCCTATTCTTTTCCTCACCTGCCTGCTGAAACTTCTTCCCTCCACGGTAGTATCCAACTGCCTGGTTATTATTTTATGTCTGTTATTATAGCTCTTCTCAGTGTTAAATATGCAGAAGGGTGTGATCATAGATCCTAAAAGCATCAATTTTAAATCTTACAAAGCAAAAGACATCCATTAAAATTGAATCTATTGATTTTTAATTAAGTTTGATGCATGCATTTATACTTTTTCCTTCTGATTCAGGGATCTTCTATTATGTGTACATGGGAATGTTGGCAGTGTTTTGCACTAACGCCATCAACATCTTGGCTGGAATCAATGGCTTAGAAGTAGGCCAGTCCATTATAATAGCATTATCCATTGCTGTTTTCAACATGTGCGAATTGAATGGGGATTTATGGAAGGCACACCAGTTTTCGCTGTATTTTATATTGCCATACATTGGGACCTCTTTGGCATTATTGAAGTATAATTGGTGAGTGAAAAGCAAAATTTGCCATAAATTTCTTCAGCATTTCATTCTGTAAAAATGACATAATATCTCTGTATATGTAAATTAGTAAGAGGGGGTCACAGTAGTCCAGGGGTAAAGCATTGGACTACTGATGGAAGGGCCCGGGTTCGAGTCCTGGGCAAGCCTCTCTTGGCACCCATAACACCACCCAAGCTGTGTAATTTTTCAGGTAGCAGATCTTCCTGGGAAACTATAATTGGTGCAGGGAAAGGCACTGCCCCCCCCTCCCACCCTGATGCGTGAATTTCACACGCCGTTGGGCTTAGTACTGGGTGAACTCTATCATCACTAATCAAACCAACCTTCAGGTTGATTACTGTGTTTGTGGTTTTTTTGTATAAGTTAGCATTCATTTGCTATTATATAATATTCTTCAATAAAAGATATTTAGATTCTACTGCCGCGATCATTCAGCTTAAGTACAATTTCATCAACGTAATGATGTTTAGAGAAAGATATGTGGGGTATGAGTAAATTAAAATTTGAATGAAATAGTGTTAATATGTATTATCTGTGGTGAATTTATTTGATTTTTTTTCATATCGTTAGTATTAGAATATAATTTTGAAATATGTTGCTTGATGTTCATAAAGATTCCTCTACAAAATGGTCATTTTAATTTCAACATCCAAGCTTTAAGTAAAAAACTGCATTTGCTAATTCAATAAATTAATGATTTATGACTTTGCACCTAATTAATTCCAAGACTACAACAATCTCTTCTAATATTATTTTTAGCATGGTTATGCAGACATATAGTGGCCATTTCCTTTGCTGGCTGCACAATTCCCTGATTGGATATATGGAAAAGATTGAGGGTGCATTAACTTCCATTACGTTTGACTCTTATCAATTAAAAATGATATAGCTTCCTCATATTACTTTCAGTACTCAAAAGTGTTTCAATAGATGTACATATGTAACATACATAATGAATGCACGTAGGTAACATACATATTTTTTATGTATACAGAATTTTGCAGCAGAATATTATCAGATATTTTAACTCATGATGCATATTTGTGCAGAAGGGTCCACTCTAGAAAAATGGGGAAAATATAAAACAGAAACAGTTGTGGATTATTAAATCTATAAAAAATATTGATTAGTAATCAATGCAAAGGTTGGTGTGACATGCAAGTGTAGAGGTCACCTGTACTTAACCCTGTAGCATAAGAAGTTGGCAGATTAAAGGGTTGGGAGAAAGTATCAGTTCCTTTCCCTGTGCCGCCTTTAATTTCCCAGGATTGGCCTATTAATTTTCCTTACAGTTTCTTTGGCAGCTAATAATTACTAGGCCACGTGAACTTTAAACTGAGATATTAATTAGAAATGCAAAACATGTTCAATTCAAGGTTTGATCATTTTCCTTATCTTAGGAAATATTAAACCTATTGGGCCCTTTAGGAGCTAGAGGAGGCAATGATTAGAGGTCATTAAGATTTCTGCCATACTTAGGTTATATGCGGAGGATTTTGGTGGTCAACTGACTTGCATAATGGAAGAACCAAAGTTTTAAGAAGTTGTCAGAAGATCTAGCGGTGGACTGTTTGAAAATGTTAGAAACAAATAGAAGGGAAGTGAAGACAGAAGCTGTTGTCCAGGTTGTTTGAAGGAAGTGTTTAGTCCCTATCACTGCTGTTGTATTGGCTTGGAAAGTAAAGGAGAGAAGGCTTCAGGGTGAGATGTCTTAAACATTTTATATGATGAATTGAGGTGTACAAAGCTTCAGATCTAGACAAGTTCTAAACGACAGCTGCGTGCTCTAAGGGTTCTGCTGTTGGGTCATCCATTTCATTAAGAAACAAGGGAGCATCCATTTTGTTCTAAGCAATACATTCGGCTACTTTGTGGTATCTCGTTGCTGGAAACATATATCAGGACCTCTCATGTTCCGAAGGATTGCAAACAACATTTAGTTGAAGTTGGTCCTCAATATTTTTTAACTAATTGTCTCAGTTTGAGATGCAAATGTGGGGAAAGCTTTGTCAGAAGAATTTTTTACTCTGTCAATCAATCTGCTCATAGCATCTGTGCTCCAATTTGGAAAAATATGTTCCTTTTCTGTATGATTCAATCATTGCTGTTATCTGTTCCCTCGTCCATGGATTTCCGCTCCATTTCAATCAATCTCAAAAGAAAACAATTGCGGCGTAAAGAAATCATCTGATTTGGTGCTTCTCAAAGGTGATTGACCAATCAGTACTCAGTGAATCATGCTTAAACTATAACATTGGGCCAATCCTCATAATCCAGTCAGGTAGCCACCACCACAGCAGACTTAAGAGCATGCAAGGAATCCATCAAGGAAAAATACACCATGTGAACCTGGCTTCAGTGATGTCAAATCTTATGACATTAGCCTTATGGTTTAATTGGTCAGCATTTACATTTTTCTCATTTTAATCTTTTGGTGCTGACTTTCACAGATATTTGACACTAAGTCCAAAAGAATCTTCAAAAGGATTATTTCATTAGATCAATAAAAGTAGCATATTTTGTCTCTGTAATACATTCCTTGAAAATAAAAAAAGGTTTCAAATAAACATGTATGATTCAAAGTGGTCACATTTGGAATGTACGAAATACAGGTACCCAATGAAAAATGTAAATCTCATTGAAAAGTCATAATTAAGTTTATTTCCAGTTACTTGAACTATACAGATACATGATAAACCATTCAAAGTATCAAATGCAACCACAAATAACATCATTGAAATTATGTGGTGATTTATCACAGGCCATTATTTTTTATCACAGTCAGGAAGCTCAAATTTGGCCATAGTTTAGTAGTCCAACTTACTGTAGAAATTGACTAGTAAAGAATCAAAGGTCCAAGTATTATTTAACACATATTCAGGAGCAAAGTAAGAATCACGAGATTGACTCTTTCGTAGCAGCTGTGTTGTGCCATCTAACCATAAACCAGAACCAATCAGGTCTTCAACAAAGGGAACATCAATTTTGCTCCCTAGGTTATCCCATTTTATGACACTATTAGCAGTTGTAGAGGACTGCTGGAGTGTCGCAACAATATCCTTAGGATCTAAACACCAATTACAATACCAACCACCATAATGATTCAAATCCCCTATGACCAAATAATGGCTAGGGAGTTCACTCCCACCTTCTTGATATCCTCTTGCATCCTCTGTCATTTTGAATGGATTGTCACCGTACACGCCTTCAAGCAGCTGGATGGAGCAACCACCAGGCACAATGGCTGTCCTTTGAGGGTGTTGCCAAAAGAATCCAAAGACAGACCATCGAAGTCTGAAGGCAATGGGCTCGGGCCAGCCATCATAAAGTTTAAAAAAGAGAAGTGCCCTTGAGTTTGGTATCTCATCAACGGCCATTGATACGTATAGATCGTCTGCATTCAAGTCTTCTACCAGTGACTTGCTCTCCCTCCATAGGTATTCCCTCATTTCTAAAAAACTGCCACTCCCTCTCTCCTGCTTGAAATTCATAGATACGTACAAAATTTTGTGTTGTATCTCCTTAAGGTGTCCTCCTCGCAACCGATTATAAAAGTAAAGTGGCTTGGGTTCCCCATTCTCCGTGTAATTAGACTCGCACACTATAAAAAGGTCAACCACATGAGAGAGTTCGTTCAAGTTTATTTCAGCAAGTGTTACTTCTAAATTTACTGAAAAACCATGAATTATTTTTCTTGGTCTGTCTCTTCGTTGCAAAGATAGCTTCTCCCTCGACGCCATGAATGCCCGCCAAATAACTTCTGGCTGGCCACAGTCTTTTCCATGCCATCCCTGGTGGCATTCGCACCTACCGCCCTCTCTTCTTGCATTGAATCGTTGCATATAAGGAATATCTGTTCCTTGTGTAAAACATAATGTTCCATTTACTAGTGAAAAGTAGTCTTTTGTTGAGTCCTGAGCTAACTTGTATTTTCTTTTATTGACATATATTATTTTGTTTTCCTTAGACTGAACTTGAGGTTTAGATGAAACGAATGTGATTGATGGTTGATATTCCTGATTTCTCTCAGGCTCTGATGTTGTATAGCTAATGGGTGGAGCATTTAGCAATAGATAAAAGGCCACTAGTAAAAGTTGAACTAGTAGAAGTAGGCATAACAAAAGTAGTCTAAAATCAAATTTGAATGACATTAGATTTACTCTTTCTAACCAACTCCTTAAATTTATGAAAATCACCACAGTATTTTGCTATTTACATGGATGATATAAGTTGTGGGTAGCACTGATTATGTATTCCATTATCTGAAACGAAAAGAAGTACATTGAGAGTCACTGTACATAATTTTTCAGAAGTATTATTTGCTTTTTTCATTATTGTTAACAAAGAGGGAACGTATTGGAATGCAACAGTGTCAGAAATTTTATTGTTCGGAGAAAACTGGATAGTTTCATAGTTGAAGATGGTGAATATATTGAAAATACAGTTGATAGATGTAATTCCTCGAATAAAACTATTGAATTATTTTTCATCTGCCTTTTACCATATTTCTAAAATATTATCTCAATTAATTATTCTGGTTCGTTTAGCTCCTTCGAAACTAATTGTCTGAGCAGCAAAATATACATAGTGGTTATATTTTATAATATTTAGTTTGTATCCAATCAGGAAATAATTAATCCAAGGCATTTAGAAAGTAATTGGGACCTATATTATCAACATTTCATTACGAAAATAATTTCAAGTAGTGATTTGCAATGATTTTTCGGCACATCGTGTTATAATCTGCCAAAGTTTGTTCCGTGCTGTAATGTTACGAAATCGCTGAACGTGAACACAAATAAAAACGGCGATGTACATTAATTAGACGCCACAACCTTTTCATTTTGAGAAATTAACATTCTGTGATCCGAAGGTATATTTAGGCAACTATTTTTAAATTAATTAAACTAATATTGTGCCCTTAATGATGAGGAAACTCATTCTCTGAAATATAACCTCATCATTAACCAGTTAACAGCTTACATTTTTTTCAAGATTCGCATTTTAATTTAACATCTGTCCAATTAATCAACCAGTGAATCATTTTTACGACTTTAATTCCATGCGTGTTACGTCTGAGAAAATTATTGATCAGCCACGCCCTTGGAGTTACCGGATCGTGCGTTACTTAAGTCATTACAATTGGCACTACTGGCTAGAAGTAAACAATCATTTTTAATGGACAAAATGAAATTATTTCCGCGCGTATAAATAAAATCACTAGGTTGTTTCAATGCATCAGCCCACCGCTTCCCCGCACGGTACAAACATAGTCATTCGTCTGTTTACCGTTATATCGATTTGCGTACGATGAATATGTTTGGGAGGATGTGAGTGATTTTGCACATTTCCGGGTACTCATCTATATGGTAATATTAGCTCTGCCCATTGCTCCACGCGATTTAATCGTATACTACTTACTGCCGGAATGATTATTGAGTCGATCGCCGTCCCAGAATGTAAACATCGCTGGCACTCGAGGCTGGTTGACGACGGGTGAAGCTGTACCGTCAGCTGTGAACTTGGAATGGTGCCACCATTTACTTGAATATTATGATATATCCTGTCATATATAAAAGTTAAAATTACTTTATTTGCTAACCAATGGTACGGGAAATAAGAAATGGCTGACTTTTTCCAAATTCGTGTGCAATAGGTACTCACATTTATTCGATGAGTGATTTGCGTTAAGCATTGTATTCGCGACTGGGTGGCCCTGTCCTTGGCTTCTCCACGTGGGGTAAGTGTCCCAGCTTTTAACGATCGAGGTCAGCTACCGAGGGGCGACGTGGGGGCGTTGTCTGGTTCCTTCGCCGGAAAACTCAGCCTATTGCGCACAACTCTGTTTTTGCTCCTCTCCCCCCACACCCACACTTTCCGCCAAGTCCAGTTCCGCGCACGCACTTGAATGTCTCTCTTGCTAAATATGAAACGAAAAGAATGAATAAGCGCTGGGCTCCTTCTTGACCCACATTATCGTCTTATTTCTAAGGCATTGGGCCTTTGCTCTAAGGGAGGCTTTTAAAATGGGTTGAAGAGACCGCCCCTTCTGAATGTAGTATTTGTAGTAGTTAAACAAACTCCCTTCAAACGCACAACTGTGGACCAATAGCATATCCCCTTCCCCTCATTCCGCCCCCATCAACAGTTCCGTTCTAACGAAATGGCGGAAAATTCAATCCCTTTTCGTAATCAAGTTATTCCCTATTTATGACTAAGTAGTCGTCTGGCGATCAAAGTAAAACTATGGATTCCGGAAATCATTACGCAATACAGTGGTATTTTATGAGAAATATTAAAAAGCATTCTCGTGTCGAAAATTATAAGAAGTGACTGTAAGCAAAACACCGGATTGAGGGGGGGGGGGTGGAAAAATGAAATAATCCATTAGTGGGCACCCGTTATTTAATACGACAATTATAATTGCCCAGCTATACAAACACAAACGAATTTAGGACTCCCTGGAGGGAAGCCTAAAACTGAGGGGAATTTTTCAAAGTAGGAACCTACCAGAATGGCATTGGTATAACATTTTATGCCCCCAATGCTTTATAAGTTTATTGTAGTAGAAGTAATGCAGAGTTAAGTTTAGACAGGATGGAAGTGTGATAGAAATAGTACTAGTTTCAATATCAAGGAAAGGTGGTATTATGGAACCTTGACTTTTGAGACGTGATTATGTATGGGCATATATAACACAGTAAGTATATAATAATGCCTAGAAATAAAATATTTAAATGATTTTGATAAGGTTAAAAATATCTCCATAACCCAATCACATTTCAACTGCTTTAGGGTTCCAACAACCCAGTCCTTTTAATTGTTCCACTGGACCATTTATGGTACTTATCCAGTTTCTTGAAGAACTTTTCCTCTGAAACTTGTCTGCTAACTATCAGCATACTTTCCTAATTGGAATGTGTTGCAGACTTGAGAGGGTAAATATAAATATTAATTTCTCCTCTTCACATTTCTTGCAGCATAGGAATGAGGTTCTGTAGACTGAGCTGCAATATGACCAAGGCTGTTTAATGAGTTAGATGACTTTATGAAGGATACTTCATTGTTTACTCTAAACTTATGTTCAGAATGAACAGGCTTATTGTAATATTCTTGCATTTTCTTTTGATTTTTAACTAATTAATCCCTTGCCACACTAATAACCACTTTAGGTTTCAACAACTTCAACGTTACAGGAATGTCCACGCAGAATGATCTAGACATAAATATGTTTGCTGCAGCTGGTATATTCCCTCTTCGGCTATAATGCAAGTTTGAAAGGCCTAGATATGGGATCACTTGATACAAATGCATTTTTCAATAAGGTTTTTTTTACAGTTATAACAGCCAACTCAACCTTCTCACTGGACTTTCTGTAATGAGGTCTAGTTATACAATGACCAATATTCTAACCACTGATGAACTTCTGAAACTGCTGATGTAAAAGAATGACTCATCATCAATGTACGACTTATCCAGAATTCCATGCTTACTTAGAATTGATTTTAGTTTGCAGCTTTTAATGTAATGCAGTTCATTAGCCTCAATGAAATTATATAAGTAGTCCACAACTTCCAGAAAATTCTTGTTGTTAAGTTCAAGTATGTTTAGACTGTACCCACATCTGACCTAGACAATTCTGCAATTTAAAAGCAGAGTAATGGGTTATTTATCTTATAGCTCTGGAAGTTGAAAAGTTTGATTGGATTTAGCAAAATCCTTTATATTCTTCTTTATGTAAACTAAAAACAAAGTGAATCCAGCCCTGTATTTCATCTGAGTTATACTAAGATGACCAGCATGAAGTTTTTTTCTAACATTTCAATCTCAAGTGAACAGAGAATCACAATTATTATCTTTTTAAAATATAGTTAAATTTTATTTAATTTGGATAATACAATGTGTCTATTGATACTAAGCTCATTTTTATTTAATCAAAGATTTAAATTCAGGTTATCATTTAGTTCACCCTTACTTAAACCTTTGCCAACCATTTATAATTTTATTTTTAACCGTCTAATAATGCTATTTTCATAGTTTTTGTTATCAACTCTCAGTAATAGGAAAATTATTAGTGAACATATTCTTGATCAATCCAATGTCTTCAAAATTTTCTTTTCAAGATTATGGTTATTGAAGTCCCTCGATAAAATGCCTGCATTATAAAATTATGCTCATGCCTTATAGTTCACTTCTAGTGTAAAAGGTTGAAGTTGACGCATCGTTATTTGTAAATATACCTGGATACCCTCCAGAGGCTTCTTAAATATTGAGACCAATTGTCTGTGATCAATCTCCACATTCACTCCTATACTGAAGACTAACTGCCTGATCTCGTTGAACCCAAATTATATTCCTAGCATTTCTCTCTCAATTTGAGGAATCTTGTTTAAAGGTAATGATAATAATCTTTATTGGTTCCTATGAGACATCATTTTAACAGGTATGAAACAGTTCACATTGTCTGCTTATGTTCTTTGCCGACATCACAGGGTGGATAATACAGAGTCAGCATATTCTCAAAATAAAAATGTAAATTTACGGAGTAGAAACCAAAACAGGAACCTGGAGCTGTAACAGGAGTATCTTTGTTGAGTTATTTATGATTAAAATCATTTTCTTAGAGAAAAGGACATGAATGCATCAACTTTATAGCACTGATGGGCACAAAGGAGTTGATATAGTTTAGACTTCAATCACAAAAAATTATCTATTTCCCTTAATTTTCTAGGTAGTGTTTTCAAGAATTTCATACCAGCAAGGGTTCTTAGCAAACATGGATGAGTTGTGGGCAGTTATTTTAGGGTCATTACAACCTCTTGTGCTGATATACATCAGCATTGGTTTTCAGAAAGAACATGGTTTTGATGAAGTTTTCTCGGGTCTTCCCCCGGGTCAGGGGTTCAGTGTTGCCCTACGTTTCGATGTCCAACTCGTGCATCATCCTCAGGGTAGATGATTGCCACTCTGTTTTTGGCCGTCTTACAGGGTTCGTCCGGAAAATAAGTGTACTGATTTTTTCCCGCCGCTCCAGGCGCGCCCAGCACCGCTCTGACGGGCTGCGATTGGAGGGGGGTATGTTGGCAAGCGACGCTGAAAAAGGCAGTCGGCTCTGAGCTGTGGTGTAGTGAGGAGCTCTGTTAACGCGAACCTCCACGCTCGATCCACGTCACGGAACGCGATGCCGAAGTTTTTGGAGCAGCGTTATTCCATCAAATTTGCGGTAAAGCTTGGGAAATCGTCTACCGAAACTGTCGGTATGATTAACCAGGCTTACGGGGAGTCAGCCATGTCCAGAAACATGATCTTTCGGTGGCACAAGATGTTCGTGGAGGGCAGAGAAGAGGTCGACGACGAACCTCGGCCTGGACGCCCATCAACGACACTCACCGACGAAAATGTGCGAAAAGTTCGCGATGTACTGTACTCTGATCGTCGTCTTAGTGTTCGGATGATAGCAGAGCAGTGTAATGTGCCAAAAACAATAGTGCACGAGATTATTAGTGAGCAATTACAGATGCGAAAAATTTACGCAAAGTTGGTGCCGAAAGTGCTCAGTGATGATCCAAGACTCAATCGTTTGGAAATCGCGACACAACTTGCGGATCATTGCAAAAATGATCCACATTTTTTAGAGAACGTTGTTTCGGGTGACGAGACGTGGATCTTTGAGTACGACCCGGAGTCGAAGAGACAAAGTGCGGAGTCGCACACCCCATCATCACCCCGTCAAAAGAAAGCTCGCATGAGCAAATCTCGGATCAAGGCGATGCTCATCGTCTTTTTTGACAAAAGGGGAGTCGTCCACTACGAATTTGTACCTGAACGACAAACTGTAAATGCTGCATTTTACGTCCAAGTGCTCGACAGGCTTCGAAAACGAGTCGCCCGCGTCCGGCCAGCGATCAAAAACATCTGGCGGCTGCATCACGACAATGCGCCGTCTCACACCGCGCTTGTCGTGTCGGACTTCTTGGCCAAGCACGGCGTGGCAACGCTGCCGCACCCACCCTACAGCCCGGACTTGGCACCACCGGACTTCTTTCTGTTCCCGAAGATAAAGAGTAGTTTGAAAGGAACGCGATACGGGACTTAGGACGCCGTTACAGATGCGAAAAATTTGTGCAAAGTTGGTGCCGAAAGTGCTCAGTGATGATCAAAGACTCAATCGTTTGGAAATCGCGACACAACTTGCGGATCACTGCAAAAATGATCCACATTTTTTAGAGACTTCTTTCTGTTCCCGAAGATAAAGAGGAGTTTGAAAGGAACGCGATACGGGACTTTGGACGCCGTCAAAGAGGCCGTGACGACGTGTCTTCGAGAGGTTCCCGATGATGCCTTCGCGGGAGCGTTCCAGGAATGGGAACGCCGCTGGAACAAGTGTATCGACTCACAAGGGTCCTATTTTGAGGAATATTAGCTTAAGATATGTAAAAGTGTAATAAATTTTTTTTCCTGAGCTCAGTACACTTATTTTCCGGACGAACCCTGTTTATACATGCGCTCTTGGGTCAGTGACTTCTAATTTGTCCGAGGAGGAGGAGCTTCCTGATTAGTTGCCAGGTAGTTGTGCTCTGTTCCTTTGGGTGCCTCTCGGTATCTTTCATGCATCTAAACTCTTTGATTTCTTTCCCCTTTCTGTATAGTGTGACCATTTTGCCAACTCTGGAAAGTTTAAAAGTTCTTTCACTGCTCTTTCCACTGTCTTTTTGCTCTTTCCCACCACACATGAATATAACTATTAAATTTTTTATATAAATCAGAATGCATTATATTTGAACATTCAAATGAAATGAAAATCACTATTGTTTAAGAGAATTTTTCAAAAAAATTTTGTTTGTGTGTAGGGGCTTCGACCACTTCACTTTCTCAGTTTATATTCATTTCTTTTTCCAGGTATCCCTCGAGGATATTTGTTGGAGATACATTTTGTTATTTTTCCGGCATGACTTTTGCTGTTGTGGGAATATTAGGACATTTCAGCAAAACCATGCTTCTGTTTTTCCTTCCACAAATTATAAACTTTTTGTACTCGGTTCCTCAACTTTTTCACATGGTGCACTGTCCTCGTCATCGAATACCAAGGTGAGTTAGTTTTTCATGCTCTTTGTATGCATCTGAGGAGGAATGTAAACAGAATTAGGTGGTGATGACCAGTTTATATCGTATTGTAATAGTATATATTGTTATACTTAAGTTATTGAAATAAGTAAATAACTCCAAGGCCATTAATCTTTCAGTTCGCAATAGAGTAATGAAAGTCAAGTATGGAAAACAAATTAAAATGAAAAGGAGGAAAGTTTAGCCTAAATGCTCGGGTTTGTGATATGCAGTAAGCCTGTAAATTGCATGTGCACCCTGACTCAATGGTTTTATTTGTCAAGAGCCATTAATCACCTTAAAATATAAAATTAGAGTAAAAAAAAATGGCATAAATGCACCTAATGTTTATGACTCATAAGGGTCAATGTCAATCTGTCTCTCTCAAAAGAGTCTTGAAGTGGTTTATGAGTCAGAAACCTTGGTCAGAGAAATTGTGAGTTAAGACTAATCTATTATCCTTGTTTGTTTTATTTACAAATTTCCTCCGTCTTGACACCTTTGTTCTCCCAAAGAGGTCTTGGGGTTATTTCTTTAATTTGTTTGAATTGACATTGGTTATAATATTTTGCTTCATTAAAAATTTTATCTTGATATTATAAATATTGTTTTGTATATCGTCTATGTTGCCTCCACTTTGAAATCTGTATGCTTAAAACTTGAGTTTTCATGTTCCTAGTACCTTCCTTTTGGGTGCCTAAGACTACTGTGGAGTATACATGCCCTCATTGTGTTCTTGCGGCTTTCTCTGTCCTCTTTTCCTGATTGTCCAATCTGGATTCTAGTTCGAGGTTGAGTCTAGTGCACACACAGTTTGTTATAGTTCACTCACACGCCATGCATTGCATGCTGGGAAGAGTGAAAAGACAGGGTATTATGATGGACCTTCTCCAAGAGGAGGTGTTTGTATTTGGCTCAAAAGAGGGATGATGCAAAACTCATGAGGGAACAAAAGAGATGTTCCTGGGGTATTTTAGGACTTAGAGAATCCTAAACCAACATCAGTCTTACCCAAAATTATCTCATACGCTCTTGGGCACTCACCTCTTTGAGTAGAAATTTATTTTCCGTCTTGCTTAATCTTGTGAGACAGCAAGTATCAATATTAGTGTAGTGAATAAATGGCACTTTCTCTCATATGACTTCTAATTGGCTCATCATAATGCAGTCCTCTGCATCCACACTTGGAAGCTTGCTGCTAGGGTTGGCAGGGTTACAGCATCATTACGTTTTCTGTTTCTGTTCGTAAATGCTTGAAGAGAGTAGAAGACAGTAGTTCAGGTGTTAAGTGGTGAATGAAGCCAGGGATGCTTGTATATCTAGAGAATTTGTTTTGTAACTACTTATCATATTCGATGAGTATACTCCCTAACATTTTGCTCCCCAATGATAAAATACTCCTGATATTCTAAATAGGATTCTACAGCAAGCTTCATATGATAATATACTTTTTAATTGACATCTGCATCATTACTGTGTTATTGGCCATGAGGGTCCCCTGAAGCTGCAGTGGACACATCTGAAGATGTTTCGACACCGGGCATTAAAAAAGAACTATTAAAATTGAGTATACATATCCATACTGTTTAATGTTTGTTTCATGACAAGTAATTTACTACAGATTGGCTTAGTCTATGATTGCCATCAGTATTAAATTTAACTTCATTTTCAGTAGATGTGTCTATGGCAGCGTTAATTATCAAGGGAAGACATTAACTGTGAATTTCAACCATTGGCTTCAAAGTTCCACTGGTCTCAACTGGATGCACACTATGCATCTTGGTTATCATTAAAGAGGATTTATAACGAAACAACAACTAAGAACTTTGGTGGGTTTTGGTATGCCATTCAGCTTGTTGCATGATTGCAATTTTGTACCATTTTATGAATTACCTACTTCTAGGTGAAAATATGAAATTTCAGTACCAAAAGAGGATACCTTTAGCTGAGTGTTTTCAGTTAAATAAACGTATCTGCAGCTACCAGTATTGCTTCCCCACCTTACTTGCAAGACTTAAGATATTAATGTTAAATACCCTAAGAGGAAAACTGCCAGATCCTGCAGGTTTGGAGAATGAAAAGTTTTTTCCACACCTTCCAATAGGCTTCTGTCTGGATCTCACTCTTGCAAAGAATGACAAAATTGAATAGAAGGGTGCATTGACTTACTCAGAGGTCATTTGTCCTTTTTATTTAGTAAGAAAGGACTTTATAAGGTTGATGTAAAATCCATTTAAAATTAAAATAAGTGATATTAGGTCTAGCAATTGACAATTTTAATTGCTGGAATTGAAATTTCCATGCTAAAATTTTTAGAAATGTATGTTTTGAGAACTAATTGTGATGCCTAATGCAGTGGTTTATGCAGAGAAGTTTCAAAATTAGGATTTTTGAGGCTAACTTGCTCAAATGACTCTCTGACCCTATTTTTGCAAATGAAGGAGTTGACCACTTGACCCAAATTTTGCATCTGTCGCCAAGATGGTGAATCCAAACTTTAAAGTGCCACTGTCAAAGTGAAATGGATGAGAAGTTTTTTAGACTCACTCTATGGGGTTCCCCCCTATTGTTAGGCTTTGCTTGTAGAGCTCTGCAACCCTCCTTCTCTACCGGCCTCTCTTTTTTTAATTTTCCTCCTCATGCTGCCACTGCCATTTGTAACCATCTCATGCTTTATGCTATGGGGAGGGTACCCAAGGAGGCTTATTGCTTAATAGGGAAAGGAACAGAATCTAATATGTATAAAGGGATCTAGCCCTCTTCCTCATGCTGCCCATCTAAGAATTACCTTTTCCCATGGCTTTTCTCCTTCACAAATGACTCTGCATTACCTCCTGATGGAGTCATGTCACACTTGACCCACAGTACCTCATTGAATTCTCTTTTAGAAACTATGGAAAATTAGTTCTTTTTGTGGTAATTGTCCAAAATGTTTTTCGATATTTGAAAATATCAAGTCATATATTTAAAACGTTTCTAGATATCATGTATTCCTCGGTGAAACTGTATAAAAATACTGATGTTCACTCTTGTGCATCTAAGAACAAAAAAACAAGCTTCTCTTCAAAAATTGATGGTTTATCTGGACATGGTGAGGGTTCATTTCCTTCTGGGATCTTCGGCATGAAGAGCAAGTGTTTGGGTTAGAAAATCCTCCATTTGTATTATTATTTCCAACTAATGCTTATCATCTCCAAACTGATGAATTTTCCTTTCATGATTGGTCCCTGCCATCAGTTTTAATCTTCTAATAATGTGAGGTGGTGGAATCGGTAACAAGCAATATTTAATTGGTCCATTTTGCAGGCATCATTGCATACTCAAGGCATTTAATTCTCAAGTGCATGTAGAAGATAAAGGGCAAACCTTGTTACATTTATTACTGAGAAAAATTGTCAATGTCAGTTCCATCTAAAAGAATGGGAGAGTGGGTAGATGAGAACTATTTGGTTTAGCTATTTGTTCATTGCAGAGAGCATTACCCTTAAGTGGTGTTGAAACAGGACATCCCACACCCATTTACCCATACAAATTCCATTTTTCAAGGTGTCCTTATATGAATACGAGTAGTGTGCATTGTCTCTGAGGAACTCCCTTCGTGCTCTATCTTACCCTAGGATTGAATGCAATGTTGTTTTAATTGGAGTCACTTTCTCAGAGGGCATTTGCAGAGTATTACTTGTATATAGCATGAAGAGTTGAAGAAGGAAAAGCAAGAACTTCAGCTGATATGAAGTGCATTGAAGTCAGGGACTATGCACAATAGGTCTCAGGGTCTATTCCTAACCCACCCTTTACTGAATAGATTGTCTATGCTGAAGTGAGGACATCGATTTATGAAGTTAGCATTGTACGAGTGCACTTAACTTTGGTAAATGTATTCATTATATATGAAGCCAACTTTTAATTCTATGGAAAGTGATTATCACAATAATATAACATAAACAATGCAGAAATGAGGTCATCATACTAAACTCCTCAAGTTTGCATGAATGTACTTTGGCAGTCAAACATTTTTGTGGCGACATGTTTATTTCATGATGATGCCAAATCTTGCTTTAATTGCAGAAAAATTTGGTATATGTAGTGCTTGTACGTTATTTCATGAGTATCTTTATTATACAATGTTGACGGGTAATTCATTGCATGCTCTAATTAACATAATCAATTCCATGATTTATTGAAAGTATATGTAGCTCATTTTGAATTCATATGTCACGAATTCTTTCAGGTATTGCAAGGAAACAGACAAATTGGTTTGCAGTGTAACTGTTTTTAAGAAGACTGATTTAAATTTTCTGGGGAACTTCATCTTAAGACTATTCAAGTTCTTCAAGCTCATCGATTTGAAAGAAAATGTGGGCGAAGGAGGACTTTACATGGAGTGCAATAATTTGACACTAATAAATTTTATCCTGTTATGGATCGGACCCACCCATGAAAAGAAATTATCTCAAATTCTTTTGATTGTTCAGGTGAGTAATACACAAATGGGGGTGCTTGGGGTGCTTAGTGGAGAGCACTTGGAGTGAGTAAGATGTCCAACTCAGGGGATGTTAAACTGCGAACCCCTTGGCATCTTTTGTTGAGAGTAGCCTAATACCAACGCGTGGTTTCCGTCCACCCTTCCCAAATGAAGCAAATGACCTTGGCTGTCAGCTGCATCCCCTAATAGCTGCTACTACTGCTGACAAGATAGGAGGGTTGACCAGGAAGTAGTACCCATCCATGCTGTATGGAGTGCTTGTTACAAGAGTAGCTACTGCTCAATCTCAAGCACCTTCAATTGTTTGTCTTCTCACTGTTTGTGAAGTTACTGGATGCTTTTATTTTTTCTCAGTGTGTTTATCAATTTTTTAGAAAATTGAAAATGCCAGCTTTTGTGAAGATAGGGTTATGATCATATTTCTCAATGCAAAACACATGCGACCATGTGATACACATGGTCAATTAAAGGAAGATTATCGAGGTAATGTTATTGGTGAGCCATCTATTTGGTGCTGGCGTTGAAACTTTACCTCGGGGAGGGAAAATGTCCAAGATGACGAGCTTATGGGGTGCCCTTTCTCCTCTATGGTAATGCCAGGTCTCATGCCACTGGGGCAATGAAGCAATGTGTCAAAAATTCAAATAAGAAATTTCCAACCATTCACTGTTCTGTCCAGTCTTGGCTCCTCCAGCTTTTCATCTCTATGCAAAACTAAAGGAGTTTTTGACTGTAATGAAATTTAAAGTGGTTGAAGAACTGAATGAAAATTATATAATTACTTCTCTCAGTGAACTGGCAGGAGAGGAATATAAAGCTGGAATACATAAGCATATATCACACACTTAGACAGATTTATATATTTATATGGCAACTCTTTTGAAAAGTAGTTCGTTTTTAGCTGACATACTAAACCTTTTTCTAAAAAACATGTATTATTTATGTTTTGATTCCAAAATGGGTCCTGCCTTCAGGACAACTCTCGTATTTTGGCAGTAAACACACAAGTGGTCTATGTGGGGGGGGGGGGGAAGGGATGGTAGGGGGACAGAGATGCAGCCCTATTGCCAAGGCAGATGTAAAAAGATGTGCACTTTAAAAGCCATTGCACAACCCCTGAATATTTACTGATAGGGTCACAATTTTGTGTTTGTCATTCTAAGCAAAAAGGGAGAAAATAAAAATTATAGGAAGTGATCAGGATGTGGAATTATATTTTAACTTCCCCAATGAAGGGTGATTAGGACTCATACATGTTTGTAATCCCTGACCCCATAATTAGGCTGGACTCATTTCGTGGGATAAATCGTTGAACAATTGACCTTAAAACAGATTTCCTCCACTGTTGCACCCCTCATGCTAGTTAAACCTATGAAAATTCTGGTTTCTCTTTAGTGTAAGATGGCAGTCTCAGGTTGCTTGCTCTACTTGGTAGATTGAAAATAAAAAGTAGTCAATGGAGATTGCTCCTCTGAGATCTATTCCATATCTTGTATATTATTAAGTGGTGTTGGTTTAAATTAATTGGAACAAATATGTGGACTTTGCAAAAGCATATCATACATGAGGGTTTGGACATTGAAGAGTGACTCAAGGATCTTTGGGAGAGTATTGGGTTATTTTTAAAACCCAAGTACATATAGACCTTTGTTTTAATACACAGGTAATTCCATATCTACTTATCATTTAAAATATTCATTGCATTCTCTTTATTTTCAGGCATTCTGCAGTGTCGTTGCCTTTACGATTCGCTATCCTCTAGCATGGCTGTTTTATAACGTTTGATTATTTTGGTTGAAAATGTGATATAAAAACCCCATTGAGGATTTATATCCCTAATTGTTAATGGCTAGTCGTTTATGTATATGAAACTACTACTTAGGGTGTTGTGATAAATAAAATAGGCAATAAGGGAAATGCATTTTTTAAACTCTGGTGTGAACGAAATGTTTTCAATTGTGTGCCATTCATGGATGAAAGAATATATTGTCAGTTACCAGCCTTTCTCTTGATTCTTATTAAAAAATTGTTTTTATTTTATAAGCATGTAACAATAAGAACAATAAACATAAATGAAATTTATATTTTTGTTTCTGATAATGTAAATAATATTCCCATAGCTCTGTTACAGGAATAACAAAATGTAGAAGCTGTGTCATGCCAAAAATCATGGAAGATGATTGTGTGGATGACTTGGATCAAATAGGCCCTTGACTCCTTGCAAATGTCTAAGTCAGCATTAACATCCATAACATTAATCTTGATGAAAAAGAGTAGAACTAAAAGTAAGATGTAGTGCTGAATCATTATATTTGATTTATTGAAAAAAACTTGTTTTGTTGGCAAAACGGGTAGAATCTATAAGAAAATATTCTTATCCAGGTGAGTTGTCCCTCTAAAGTAACCAACAACTTACCAAATGGGCTAGTTTACTATCAATCTAGCGAATTATAACAAGACCAATACTATAACTAAATATACTCTACACTTTCAGGCTCCACCTGGTGGAATTGTTTGATGTCCATATTAAAAGAGTTAGTGATTTTCCACAGCCCAAGTCTGTGGAAAATTACAAACTAACTCTTTAATATGGACACTATGAATAAATGCTAACGCAGGTACTTAGCCTTAAATGCAGTGTATAGAGAGGAAAAGTGACTCCTAGTTGTAGCAGAACTTCTCTTTGCTCCTTTTTATTGTTGACCCTTCTTCTAAAAGCTTGGCGATATCGAAAAAAGGACTCCCTGTCATATGGAGGCCGTCATTACACCGGGGTTTTATTTGGAAATTTAAGGTAACGATAATAATGAAAATGAAAGGGGGCGGTTTTCTACCACGAACTCTTGGTACACCACATATACCATAAATATATAGCAGATCTACGTACTATAATACTATTATAATAACTTACTGGGCAAGGTAAAAATCAGAAAATAGAAGGGTAGGAACTTCTTCGTATGAATATAAGCAAGTCCTAGGTACGAAGAGCATTTCATAAATCTCTTTTTCGTCGCACATAATAAAAATTTAAGAACAAAATGGACATTGACAACTTGTTTGAAGATCACATGAGTATCTGCCTGTTTCATATGCTTATTTTTACGTCTTGATATGAGGGCTGTCCTGAAAGTAACTCACGTTTTGAAATAAAATATGAACCTAAAGACATGACAAAGTCTTATTATACACATTTGAAAGGCATATTCTTCAACTATTTTTCTACATAGTCGCCATTCAATTTGAGACATCTATCATAACGATACACAAGATTTTCAATTCCGTCTCTGAAGAAATCTGCATCCTTACATTTTAACCACTTGTTTACACCAGCATGCAATTCTGCGTCACTGTCAAAGCGCTGTGTTGCGAGCCACGTCTTCATCGCTGGAAAGAGGTGGTAATCAGTCGGCGCCAGATCTGGAATATACGGCGGGTGATCAAACACCTCCCATCCAAGAGCTCTCGGACACGATTAGCTGTGTGCGGACGTGCGCAGTCGTGAAAAAACAAAACTTTTGAGCTCGGCTTTCCCCGACGCTTGTTTTGTATCGCCCGCCTTAGCTTTTTTAACGTATCACAATACCTATCCGAGTTGATTGTTGAGCCACGTTCAAGGAAATCGACCAGAAGCACACCCTCAGTGTCCCAAAAAACAGTTGCCATGATCTTTCTGGCTGACAATGTTTTCAAATATTTTTTTGATTTCCTCGGAGAACTTGTGTCTCCCCGTTGCACACACTGCCTTTTTGCCTCACAATTGACATGCTTTACCCATATCTCATCCCCAGTTACGACACGATCTAAGAGTGCATTACCATCATTGTCATAGGCTTCGAGGAAAGTCAGTGATGCAGCAAGACGTTGTTTTTTGAGGTCTTCCGTCAAAATTTTCGGCGCCCATCTGGCACAAAACTTGTGATAGCCAAGCTTTCCCGCAACAATTTCATGCAGTAGACTTCGTGAAATTTGGGGAAAATGAAACGAGAGATCCGTAATCGTAAATCGGGGATTTTCACTAATTTTTTCTTTGATTTTCAACGTCAGTGTATCGGTCACAAGGCTAGGCCGACCACTGCGGTCCCCGTTGTGAACATTGGTACGGCCGTTTTTAAACTGAATGCACCACTGCCTCACTCCGCCTTCACTCATTATCCCGTCACCGTACACTTCACAAAGTCGCCAGTATATTTCAATAGGCTTGTGGTTTTTTGCCAGTAAAAACCTAATCACAGATCGCACTTCACAACTCGCGGGATTTTCTATTGCAGCGCACATTTTAATATTACGCAGAGAAGTAATGCAGAAGAACCAAAGGAGGATGCGTACTGAGGGTAGGGACGTTTAAAGGACGGTGGATCTAGCCCTACCCACCGCTACACAAGATCTAAACTTAAGTTACTTTCCGGATATCCCTCGTATTATAATGCCAGTGCATTGTACTAAATGAATAATTCTTCCCTCGAGTATTGACAACTTTCTGCGGGAACGCTACTTGCTACTATGTGCGACGACATCGAATTGAATAAGCAATCAATTGCTTTTTGGAGATGGGATGAAATAACAGCATTTTCATAATTCACGCGATAATTACTATTGCCCAAAATTAATTTCTACAATTCACTAGAATTAAAATACGCTTCTAGAAGAGTCATTTGTTGATAATCAAAAACTTGGCCTGAAATTGAGGTTCGATTTCTGCACTCTGCCATTGGAGGAGATCATATAACTTGGGATGAGAATTAATTACATAACCCAAAAATAATAAAACTTGGAGTAGAGTCTAAATTAGATTGACCCTCGATATAGTTTTTTAAATAATAAATGTCTATGAGACCGAGATAATTCCACAAGATGCGGTGAATAAGACCCGCGAATATGAATTAACCAATTAGAGGTACTCTCTTTATCAAAGGTCACCACCTGTTTAAATTAGACCGATTCAGTGACTTTCATAATTATTGCGGGACCTAAAGATGCTATCTGGTGATCTCATTGGATATTCGTCTTGGAGCAGTGTCATATTACTTGTTACGCCGTGACAAATCTTGAGATATCGAGAGTACATTTAAGCGCTATAATTTTCATGGTTATTCCCGGCATGTTGGTATGCTCGCTTGGTTGGTAGGGGAGAGGGCTCCGTTTTTCCCCGGTTGTCATAGAAACTACCTTGAAGCAAATAAATAATAACGTAACATGCCCCGACTGGCGTGCTAGTGCAGGTATTTCTTTGTTTACATTGATAAGTGATCTTTTGGGTGTATCATTCTTGTTCTAATCGGAGCCCCGAGATAAAACACAAACGTGAGTGCTAGAATATTAATCTATATTATCGTAATGTAGGATTTCTAATTACCTACAATACCATAATATTTACCAAGGACACTCCCTGAAAACTTGACAGGTGAATTTACGCCAGTTTCATCATTCTGCGTGGCGTAAAAATGCGGCGAAAAGTTACTTTGGCGGTGTGCACTTTGAATCAGTGGGCCTTGGATTTCGAAGGCAATTTGAGTAGAATCCTGCAAAGTATTGAAGAAGCAAAAGAAGCTGGAGCTACTTACCGGAGTGGACCAGAATTAGAAATATGGTAATACGCCTTTCCATGTTATCGTGGGACGAATTTTTCCTTCTTCATAAAGCCAGAGAAAAACTATGTTACTGGTTCTGTACAGTTACACTCTATTTATTAAATTTCAGTGGTTATAGCTGTGAAGACCATTTCTATGAAAGTGATACCCTGTTACACTCTTGGGAGGTGCTACTGGAGATAATCACTAGTCCATTAAGTCGCAACATCATCATTGATGTTGGTATGCCAGTTATGCACAAAAATGTGACTTACAACTGCAGGGTTGTTTGCTTTGATGGGTGAGTAAAATTGGCTGTGATCCCGATCAAAAATTGAAACTTTCATGAGTATTTAGACACAATGATGTTCTGTCAAGATAATTTTTCAAGTGGAGAAATCATTGCTGTTTTTCGTAAATCTCGAGGGCATGTTCGTATCTCGTATTCTCCTTAAAATATCTAACATTAAAATTTCTCTGTAAATTTATTGTCAAGTATATGATTATCCTGTTAGTCTTCCTGGTGTCAGAGAACAAAGTGATACATTTTATTGATGCTTTTATGTTAATTATCATTTTTGGCCCCATGTACGTCTGTGTCTCCAGGTCCATTTGTGAGTGTGATATAATTACATGTAGTGCTCTCTACAAGTCTATGCTTGCTCCTCCTTGCAAACCAAATTAATAAAGCTAGAATTGATGGCATTGATTTACTACAGGAAAGGCATGTATCTTTTAGGTCTGTTGATGAACAAAAAAAAGGACAGCGTTTATGGTGATGATTTTTGAAGCCCTCACTATTGCTCAAACGCATTAATTGATTTTTGTGGTGACAGTCTTTTTATTTGCTTATTTCTTTGAAAAGAATTATGTGCCAAATGGTATGCAGAAACTGTGTTTTGGGGTTATTCCAGTAATTGTGTGTGGCTTTATGAATTCAAGCAAGAGGTAACAAATGTCAAATATGATTATTTAATTTGCTCAGACCGCTTCAAATTATAACTTTTGACTCTTAAACAATCATTTATAACCATTACATTTTTTCACTACAATAATTAACTTAGCTAAAGGTTTTGATTGGGTAAAACTCACCTTGACTAAGCCCTAAAGCATGTGAAATTTACTCATTCAAATATATAATGTGATTAAATAGTCCTAGGAATGCAAAAATAATATTTGGAGGAGATATAAGGAGGTAGCTGTATGCTGACTGCTGTGATACAAGAAAGATGGAGAATCCTCTATAAAAGGTGTTTAGACAATTTAAAATAGGACGAAAGAGATTGCACTTCTTGGCCCATGTAAAGAAAGCTAGAAGGCGTAATGAAGTAAAAAGTAAATGAATATAAGAAAAACAATAAGGTGTCAAGATATTACTTTGTGCATAAAATCTATTTGTCAGGACCATCAAAAAGATTTATACTTTAAACAAACCTTTGATGATAACATAATACTGAAAAGTTCAAAGAGATGAGGTTATTAATTGTGGTTGCATCATATTTCATAGCTTAATAACATAAAAACAAAAGAACTATTCTTTGTATTGAGTAGCATTCCTCATTGTATGTATTAATGAATTACTGATCATTCTTAGTAATATGATAGCTATATGCACAACCCTACACTACTCCTACTCTACAGCAAAATCCCTCTTCAACTCCGTACACTTCCTCCCTACATTCTGTCAAATTTCCCTATCCTATTCCTGCCCATTCCTCATTTGCCTAACATTCTCCCCTCTATATTACAGTCTACAACATCCCACTACCGATCAGTATGTTTTGCATCCTTTTTTTTCTGTTTTCTTAGGATTTCTCCCAACAATCCCCTCTCCTCCCCCACAATACCCAGCACCTCATTTGTTTTTCTTTCAGCCAACTTCCACCTTTTTCATCCTTCTCCACACCCACATTTCAAAAGACTCCAGTCTACACCTATCATCCTGCTGGAACGACCATGTTACTGTACTATACATAACTATCCTCCATATCAAAGTTTTAACAAGCCTTTTCTTAACATCCTTACCCATCGTCCATGTCATCAATTCTCTCCTCCTTGTAAAAACTACTTTGCCTAATGCAATTCTTCTCCTTATGTCCTGACTAATTTGACCATTTTGGTCCAGCACACTTCTGAGATAGGTGAATTCTTCCACCTGATCTAGTTTTTGCCCCCTTATTTTTGTGTTTAACTTGGCCTTTCTCTTTCTGTAAAACCACGTAACAATTGTTTTATTTACATTTATTCTCAGTCTATAATGGACAACCCTACCTTACTCCTCTTTTTAACACTGCTCATCTGGATTCTCCCTCCCCCACTTGGAAATAAACAGGCTGAGACATTTACAGGTTTTGATTATACATCCAGTCTACTCCTATTTACTGCAGTACATTTATTGATTCTATCCAATTCACTCTATAAGTGCCTTTTCAAAATCTATGAAACAGACAAATGCATCCTGGTTGTTTTCTATTTTCCTTTCCATTAGTGTCCTCATTACTGGATTGGCATCGTGTGTGCCTCTCCCCTTACTGAACCCAAACTGATCATCCCCTAACTAATCATTCACCCTGCTCTCTGTCCTCTTACTAATGATCCTGAGAACCACTTTAACTGCTTGTATAATCAAACTTAATGTTCTATGGTCCTCACATATGGATGCCTTACCCTTTTTTGGAATAGGAAGTAACACTGATCTGACAAAGTCTGCCGGCCAAATTCCGCTATCATAAATATTATGAATTATTCCATAATAACTTCCTCCCACCTTTTCGTTAACCTTTAATTTATAATGCAGGAAAGTTGTCAACCCCAACGACCTTATTTGATTTCATCTACTTTAATGCCCTTTCCGTCTTTCCATCACCTGGACCTAAGCTATCCTCATCTACTTCATGTCCTTCTTTTATGTGTTACCTTGCTGGTCTGATGTCATACAGTTCTTCTATGTATTTCTTCCATTTCTGGAATCTTCTCTGGTTTTGACCCATCTTTTATTGTTATCACAGATTTTCCCTTCTGAAGTTCAGACTGTGTATTAATCTTCCTGTATAGTGTCCCAATTTCACCGTTCCGTTGCAAACTTTCTGTATCCTTTCACCGTGCTTTCAAGCATGCTTATTTTGCTCAATTTGTTTCCTGTTTATTTAAGACTCTTTGCCTTTTCTTTTACCTAATTCTGTGTTTTCCTTCTCTCATTTAAATTTCTAACCATCTTGTCTTTTATCCATGATTACCCTGTCCTTTTCCAATAGTTTTATTTTCGACTTTCAATATTCCTTTTTTCATATGTCCCAATTTTGATTCTATATTGCCCAGCTCCCTTCCCCCAATCGTGCTTTTAAAGTCTGTTGATGATCCTTTCTTCTTGTTCTGATTAATTCATCAATGTTCCATTTTGAAACCATTTTCCCTTAATTATTGTTGTGAATAATGGAAAGGAAAGATTTATTTAGAAGTTTACCCGTCATTTTGTTACTTAAAGTAAGCAATTTTATGAAATGAACATTTTCAATTCATAAAAATAGAATAGCCGATCATGTTTTCTTAAAATTAGTTAAACAATTAGGTGACTATTGATTATAGTTTTTCATGGTCTAGAAGTCATTTAAGGAGATTCTATGCCTAATTTAATTATATATTTCCTTCAAATAAACTTTGAATGGAATGGATGGGCATGATGACCTGATACCAGTTTTTGAATATCCGGTTTAATGTTACTTAGCAGGAGTCTTAAATCACTGAGTTCACAAATCTGAAGTCTGTTTCTCTGCTTAGAAATAAGCCGAATGACTGCACTAAAACCACGTTTGACCAAATATGAAGTCGGAAATGCAAGGAGTTTTTTAACCACCATCAATAATGATCAGAAACCTCCTTCTATAACCAAAATTCTTGATAATTTATCTTAAACTTTGGTTTCAATTGAACGTCATTTTGTAGTCCAATTAATTCTTCCTCTAGTACTCCAACCTCCTCAATATCTACCAATGGATTTACAGGTATCACCCAGTCTGGAATTTCCAGCAAGAGAAGATCCTCAAATTGCTACCTCATAATTTTATGCAAGGTGGTTAAATGGTCACAAAATACTCAAATCATCATCACCCATACCAGCTTGCTCTTCTAGCTTAAGCAGGTAAGGAAGTGATTAAGCTCGCGGTGACCTATGTTGGGCTAAATTAAAATCAACTTGGAAATTAACAGAGTCTCCATTTCCCTGTATCATTTCCCTGCAATTGCTAATTCATTTCATTGAACTTTGCAAATAGTTCAGACAAAAATGCAATGTCACTCCTAATCTCTTTAAGGTTATCCCTAAGAAAAGCATCTTTCTCCTCAAAAAACTGCACAAGAGTGTCAAAAAGATTATAGAATCGCCTGATACAATTGCCTTTTGATAGCCAATGAACCCCCATGTGTAGTAACAAACGCTTGAAATCTTCATTGTTCTCATCACGCAACTCTCGAAAGAGTCGATCATTAAGAGCATGGGCTTTAATTTTGTTAACCGCTATAATTGCAATGTTTAAGAACTTCTGAAGATGATCTCTCAGTTTTATAGCCCCTAGATGTTACCAGTGAATGACCCAATTAATAGTAAAAACATTTGGCACATATTTTCTCAAGTGTGCAATGCAACCATGGTGACGACCAGTTATTGACAGAGCACCATCTATCGCAACAGCAAGTATTTTAGACAGTGGATTTTTTTGTCCCTGAATAACTGCTCTACGGTACAAAATATTGACTCCCCTCTAGTATCAGTTTCTAATTGCCTTGCAAACATCAAATACTCTTTAGTTAGAGTTTAATCTTTAGTAAAGCGTAAATAAGCCAGAACACTGATTTATTACATTGCAAAGTTGACTCGTCCAACTGGAATGCAAATTGTATTGTTCTCAGGATGCTGCACAATATATCTTCCACATTTTCAGCCTTCTCATCTATTTGTCGTTGAACTGAAGTATTGCTTAAGGGAATAAGTTTTGTTGTATCATATGGTGACTTGTGAAGAACAGTACTCAGGACTTCACTTACTGCTGGTAGGATGAGTTCTTCAGCGATTGTATGTGGCTTTCCAGATTTGGCAATTATTAGTGAAATATTTCATGATTCACAAACCATCAGTGATATGTTTTGAAGCATTACACAACATGCTTGAAAAAGACAATTTAGCTATCCGTCACGAAGTGACTGAAAAAATGTTAGTCTTTTCTGTCTTGTTAGGATGTGCCTTCCCGAAATGGTCAATTAGTCTGGAAGGTTTCACCGCCTCATTTTAAAACATCCTTTCGCATAGCAAGTACATAGTCATGTGCTTGTTTATAATTGACTCTATAAATCTGTACTTTAGATAATCCACGTTTTACTCTCAACATTTCTTCTTTGATGAGTCATTTCCTGCCATTCTGTTTCTACAATAAAGGAATTTTGTTAAAATTAAATTTAATATATATTAACTAAATAGAATACTGGTATGAGTTAATGATAAGATGTGGATTCAATTATAAAGTGGTTACTTTTTAAAGTAAAATTAATAGAAATCATATGAAAAACACAAAAAACAAAATATTTACATGCTTGCGGCACAATTTCAAGCATCTCTAAGCAAGGCTGAATGTATGTATTTATTCTGCATACCTGATATATAAAAGGATTTATTTACATGTTATTTTGCTCTTGAATGATAGTAGTTTCACTTCGGGTAAACTGAAAATATTAATGCAGTTTATTTTTTTGATACAAATATTGTAAATATCGTGTACAAATGCGATACATTTATCACGCGAGCACAAATTCGAAAATGGTGCCTAGGGAGTTTGTGCCATAGGTCTGCACATGCATCTTTGCCGTCTTTCATAGAGAAACAAAACACTCAGCTGCAAAGTAAGCTCCTCTCGCATTCGATTTATAATCCTGATCTAGTCAGTTGAGGGTGAAATAATATTTCATTGGCTCCTATTCTGTCGTTATGAATCATATACTTGTGTGTGCGTTGGTTCAACTTAAGTTTATTCCATAACAAGGCCACCTTGTCATATGATGATATATTATTAAGAGGAATTTTGTGGAGAAGCATGTTTACTTCTAAATTTACTCGTGAAGGCGAAATATATCCAAAGTTTTCTCTTTATTCAGAGAATTATTGTGAATATCACCCATTTTTTTAAAAAACCTATGCTTCAAGGAAATGCACAATGGCAGCAAAATCAGAACTTGGATCATTGAACCGGGAATTTATTTAATTGATATCTAGCCGGCAAAAGGAAAGTTCAACCATACATATACCAAGTATGAGAGAAAAAGTCCTCTATTTCAACTATTTATTACCATTGCATGAAAACATAAACAATATACTAGCCATTTATTTTCATAATATAATTCACCAACATAAAATGATAGAAGAAATTATATAATAGTACTGTAACTAAAATGATATCTTGCGATTAATGATAAATAACTTATCAATACAGTCTTGATAAAATCATTGGAAACGAATTGTTTGAAAAATGATTATCTAGGTAAAAAATATTTAATGTAAAAACACCAAATCTAATAAAAATAATTATCAGATGAGATGATTGCTCTCTGGATTCACACCCGTTTTCATCACCCCAAGCGTCACTGCCAAAGTACTCTGTGTCATGAAGTTGTGCCAATGATAAGCCAAACAAGATTAAACCTCTTCAAAAGTTTCCCTTGGGCGAGAAAGCCTTGGAAATACTTGTCTACCGTTCCTACATTAAATGTTAGTAAACACATGGTTTAAATACTTCTAGATGTGGGAAAAATGTATACTTTGAAAATGAAGCTTTAAAACGGGCTTGGTAGCCTTCGCAAATGTCACATTGCCAGAACCCTCTGGCGCCCCCCCGCCGCCCCCTCGCCCCTTTTCACCCACGTAGACTAGAGCACCACCCCACGGGGGGTGGTAGTGCCCATATAGTGGTTTGGGAACCACTGTTCTATCCGTTGCTAGCTCTATGAAGACTAAGTTTCTTCCCACCTTTTTATTCAATATTATGGCAATCCCTCATTGGCTCTCGTCTCCTCTGCTTTATATATTACTGTAACACTCCAGATCCTTCCAATTAACCTCACACAGCCATAAAACATTTATATTTCCTCTTTCTATCTCTCACTTTATATTCACTAATTTTCCTTCCCACAGCATCATCCAAACATTCCAAGTCCCTGACCAGAGGCATATGTAAAATTAAGCAAAATGTTCAGTTTGGAGTGGAACCATTTTCCTTAGCTCCATTGCTAAGGTATCAGAGTGATGCTGAACCATTTTCAATCAATCGGTTACATTGCCATACCCAAGGACAGCATGTATGGGTTTTTATCATGCCTCTATTTAGTGCAATTTTTGTTGATGTTTGGCATTTTAGTCTGGTTGGAATTTATGAAACACCAACTGGACATGAAATGGAATTTTCTCGACACCATAACTTTCTGAGAAACTATAGGTAACAAATTGAAATAAACTGGTTATGCTAACCCTAATGTCGTATGCCAAATAGGGTTCATTATCAGGACAAAGTGATTCCTACCCTCACATGTCAAACCTACCTCAAGAATGAGGACTGGTTGCTAAGTTCATGGTGCCAAGAGTAATAAAATGAACTAAACAATAAACCATAAACACAGTAATCAACCCGAAGGTGGGTTTGGTAGGTGATAGTAGAGTTTACCCAGTACTAAGCCCTATACGGCATGTGAAATTCAATCATCAGGGTAGGGGGGCCAGTTCCTTTCCCTGTGCCGGTTATGGTTTCCCAGGAAGATCTGGTACCCCACAAATCACTTTAGCTTGGGTGGAGCTGCAGGTGCCCAGACTGCCTTACCCAGGAATCGAAACCGGGCCCCTCTGGTCAGTAGTCCAATGCTTTATCCCCTGGACTACCGTGACCCATGAATTAAACAATAACTTTTAAAATTTTACCAGTAATATTGAAAGGTATTATTTTTAATATGTGTTAATCATTATTATTTGTTTCATATTCTCTCAATGTTTCTTTTTCCATGTGTGCATATTGTGCAGAAAAATTATCTTGATTCGTCCAAAAATGATGCTCTGTGATGATGGAAATTACCGTGAATCCCGTTGGTTCACGGCATGGACCAAGGTATGAATTTCATAAGGCATTATATGCTATGCAACAGATGGTAACTGGGAAATAATCCTTCAGAAAGACTGATGAACTTTTCAAGTTCATCAATAAGATCACTGGGAGGAAATTCTGGTTGTTAGATCTCCCATCACTGGTCTCATCTCTTTTTTTTCAAATCCTTTAATTTTATTTTATTTAAGTTCTTAAACAATAGCCAAGTTCACTCTTTGCATAAAAGTGTACTGAATAATCATGAGCTTTGAGACTAAGGGTTGATTAGCATACACATATACAGTTTAGATGCATTGATTATATAACTCCTATGCATTGAATTATTAGTAGTTAGAACAATGAAATTGCCTTAAATTTTCAATCATTGAAATTTTTTGCCAACAAAAGATTAATTTGGATGCCCATAGGAATTGTGTTTTCCACACATGCATTTGCATGCAAACTGGGAACAGCTGATTATGACTTGTGCATCACAGTCAAAGGATGCTGTGCTTTTTCTTAATCTACTTCTGCACTGCTAGCCAAGTGTAATTTCATCATGGCTGGGACCTATAAACTGAAATATGTATTTATTTTAGCGTAAGGGCAAGAGAGAGGTACTAGGTCTCCATCTACTTGCATATTCATGACAGTTTTTTAATTCGATCCTATTTTTTTACGTGGAACACAGTACTACTACTTCCACTAATATTCCATTTTCTACAGAACTAAAATAATAGCTAAAAGATATCAGTTCAGGCTGACATTATGATCAAATTTTGAGCATTCATTTTGCATAATATTTGATATGGTGCATTGGATTTATAGGTAATAATTTGGTTAAGTATTTAGAATGACAAACAAATAAGAACACTGCAATTCCATAAGTAAATACATATTTTTGTTCACTTCCATGACCTTGGTTTCGCCAACATGTGACATCATCTGGTGAATTTATATTGTTGTGCCGGGTATTTTCAAGGTCTTTATGAGACAAGATGAGATTGGTCTTTCTACATGCAAACTGCTTAATGGATTACATTCAGCAAGGTGATATAGCAGTTTTCCAAGATTATTCGGGTCTCCCACCGGGTCCACGTTCGTATGGTTGCCGACGTTTCGATGGCCGAGTCGTCCATCGTCTTCAGGGCATCGTCGGCAACCATACGAACGTGGACCCGGTGGGAGACCCGAATAATCTTGGAAAACATTATTCGCCGGGAAAGTACCAGATCATTCGTGATATAGCGGTGTTTGTGAGAAGTTGAACACTGCCTTGCTCATGGTCCTATCTTGACTTAAAGTCTCCTCGCAACAGTGATTCTTATTTGAGCTTACTCAGGCTTGCTTTACAAATTCTTGTTCTGGTGAAAATGAAGGTGTTAGAGAAGCAGCGCGTGTGCATTGAATTTTGTTTTAACTGGGGGAAAAGTGTCTGTAAAACTCAATTGCCTCTAAAAACTGTAAAATTCATTTGCCTTGACCTGGATTCAAATCCAGATCCCTCTACATCCAGCCGAGTGTTTAGCCAGTTAAGCTCTCAAGGCATCCTCTCACATTGAGAAATTTCCTTTCAAACAATAATATGGAGGAGGAAATCGATAGGGTATATGATCAGTTAGAGTATATAATAGGTTGAATTCCTACAGAGAAACGCTTGATAATAATGGGGGATTGGAATGTGACGGTTGGTGAAGAAAGAGATGATGATGAGGTGGGATATTATAGTTTAGGTATGAGGAGTGATGGTAGGGAGAAAGCAATTGAGTTTTGCACGAGACAGGGGTTAATCATCACCAACACTTGGTTTAGATACCACAAATGGTATAAGTTCACATGGAAAATGCCAAGGGATTCAGGAAGGTATCAGTTGAACTACATTATGCTTTGGCAAAGATTTTAAAACAGTATGATCGATTCACCAAGTTTCCCAGGAGTGGATGTGGACTTGAATCAAAAGTTAGTTATTATGAAATTGCTTCATTAATGTAAACAAAATTCTGCTCATTGGTTTCAAATATTTTTATAAAAATTGATTTAATTTACTTGCTAATAATATTTTAGACTTATATTACACTTCATATCTGCTGCAATAGCAAATGGGCCACTCATTGTGATAGTCAAATTTGGAAAATTGCCTGCATATTTCTAAAACTTGAACTTTTAATTTGCAATATGATGCATGTGATTTTAATGTGATTTTATTTTAATCCCAAAGTAATTTTAATTACTGTTCCAGGTGCAATATGATGCATGTGATTTTATTTTAATCCCAAAGTAATTTTAATTACTGTTCCAGGAACGAGAAGTAGAAGACTATTACCTGCCAAGGATGGTATCAGCAGAGACCAACCAAAAAGTAGTTCCATTTGGGGATGCTGTTATAGCAACACTCGACACTTGCATTGGGTATGAAATCTGTGAAGAGCTTTGGAACCCAAAAAGGTTGGTTTTTGTTGTTTAAAATGGTGATTTTTCCCTTGGCATTTCTATCTATTTTTTATTGGAAAACCTGCTTAATTACATTGGAGATTTATTTTTTTTGCAGTTATTAAATGATATTAACCCATTTTAAAAGTTATCTCGCATATGGTACAAGATATCTTTTAAGTTCAGCCGTGAATGTAAAATGTCATGGCTCATCATTTTTCTCAAATTGTCACAATCATCTTTAAGAGCTAGGAGTTTGAATTTAATTACTCTGCAAAATATCAGTGTGTATGCTAAATCTTCAACTTTTCTTATAATTTGTGAAATATAGTAGTTTTTTGTATGAATTTTGAGAAGTAAAAAGTATTTTTTTAAATCTCTGCTTGCATTTGAACTTCTTGGCTCATCTAAATTAAACTGTAGTTTTGCACTTTTGAAATTAAATGTTTTTAAGTCGATAAAGTTTTTGTAGTTGATGTGTTTGAATGTTGTCTATATATTTTAAATAATATATTCCGATTTTATAGGCCAAAAGCGCTTCCATATATGTATATCTATTGTAGACTTGCTCAAACGAAATATTTGCTTAATTTTTCATCAAGTATGGCTTGAAATTTTGATAAAGTATGAGTAATGTCAAAGGGACTGTTAAGGTAAAGATAACTGATTTTAACAGCAATTATTGATTGATTGATTTATGTTTATTGGTTCCTAAAAGAGTGTTAGAGACATGTATGGAACATGTCACATTTCTTGCAAATATTCCAGATAGACACGTATACAAATACGTGAATAAAGTGTAAATGTGGAATTGCTGTGTTTTCTTTCTTTCTATACACGTATACAAATACAATTAGAGTTTGAATACAATGATGGTCATAAATAAAAAAGAAAATAGTAAAAAGCAGTAATAATGGCATGCATAAGAATAAAAATTATTTATCAACAGAGAGAGACATGAATTCATCCACAGTATAGAATTCATGTTCGCACAGGAGCTGATAAAGTTAAGATTTGAATGACAGCAAATTTTCTTCTTCCCTTAAATTTCTAGTTAATATTTTCAGGGCTTTGACACCAGCATTACAAGGCTTCTTAGAAAACATAGCCAAGTTGTGAGCAGTTATCCTCAAATTATTACACCCTCTTGTGATGTGCCTATGTACATCAGCATTGGTTGTCAAATTGAACATGGCTTTGTTTTGCTGCACAATTATAATAGCATGGAAAATATACATTCAGGGAATAGTTTTAAATTTAAAATTTTTCAAAGTAAAGTGTACAACCACATGACCTGGAACTTTACCTATGATTTTCTCTGCCCATTTTTGCGATCTAGAGAGGCGCATGGAATGATATGAGTGCCCCCACATGACAATTCCATGTTTCAGTTGACTATGAATGAATGCATGATAAACAGAGAGCCATACCATCTTCAACTAGGGTCACAATTTTTATCATGAGGTAACAACCTATGGCAACTAAGAGCTAATTTCATCAATATGAGTTTCTCAGGATAGAGTCTAAAGGATATGCATACCAAAGAAGACTTGAAGAGGGGACCCATTAATCCTCAAAAGTGGGGAGGCTAATTTTTCTTTGATGGGAATGAAATTGGATAAATCAAGTCTTCTTATTGCTCACGAATGCCAAATTATCTTTGCATGAATACCAATTTATTTAAGCCATTGAATAAAATAAACAAAATAATGTTTCTGTAAAATGCGTATTTAATCAGGTTTCAACCCCGTTCTGATAGCAACTCTGACGCACCCAACCCCACCTAGTGAAGTCATATTGACTAGTTTTTCAAATAGATGCATGCATTAGGAGATTGTGGTTAATGGATCCTTTTGACAGCTGCATTGTGTGTGTATATTTTACTATAGCACTCACATTGACATGGCCCTGGATGGCGTTGAATTGATATTTAATTCATCTGGATCGTACATGGAGCTCCGTAAGGCTTATGTTGCTGTGGATCTGGTGGCAGCAGCATCTGGGAAGTCTGGTGGATGTTATCTGTTTAGTAATCTGAGGGGTTGCGATGGCCAAAGAGTGTACTTCAACGGTTGCTCATGCATTGCAGTCAATGGAGGAATAGTCTCTCGGGGATCGCAGTACTCTGTGAAACAAGTGGTAAGTTGCCAACAGTTGTGATGCCTATTTTTTGATTTATTCATTGCTAAACAAGAGGCTGTACCTTGGAAAAAACTAATTGAAAAACATATGGTGTGAATAATGCAAAAATTTCTGTCAATGAGGGATCTCAGATTAGAAATGCCATGTCATGAAATAAATGTGATAACTTCACATCATCAGTATGTCTAAAGAATAAGGTCAATCATGATATGGAATGTGCCCATACAAATGTCTGATATTATTATCTTGTGATTATTAATCACATATCAGGGTATTTTCATTTCTTTTCTACTGATAGCTTTTCCTATCCTATGGAAAAAGATGAGACTAAAACGGAGAATTTTCATGCAACATTTTTCTGTTTTTTTTTAAAGCAGGAGTTGAAGTACTTTTAATTTTTGCACAGTATTTATTTTTACAACTCTACAAAGAACCATCAGGTGTATATAAACTTTTGAGGCATTTTAATTGATACAACTTACAATTATGCCATGCCCTCTGAGCTGTCACTAGCCAATGTGGCTGGTGTCATTCAATCCAATTCAATATATTCAAATCCAATTCAATATTCTCAAAATTTTTGAGAAATCTACAAGTAATTGTTGGAGCAAATTCAGTCTTTATTTAACTCCTCAAATAATGCTTTCCCCGAAGATCCCAAAAATTTTGTTGTTCCTGTACACATATGTATTTTAAAAGTGGCCTAACTAATATGAAATGATACACCGCCACCTTTGAATTACATGTGTCTAATTCCATAATAAATTCTTGCAAGAGTGCCGATACTATTTTGTAGTATTCCATTTTGTTAGTTTTTCTTTAAGTATTATCTGATTCGTTGGTTGATTTCCTCTTTTGCATGCAGGAAGTAGTAACGGCCACAATAGACCTGGAAGAAATCCGCACTTATCGGAACTCTCTACGTTCACGATGTGTTGTAGCATCAAAATCTCCCTCGTACCACCGTGTGAATGTTGACTTCACGATGTCATGTGATGACCAAGGATCTCTGGATGCATTAGACTGGTCACTTCCTGTGTACCGTTCCGTTGCCTGGAAATTCCACACTCCAGAAGAAGAAATCGCTCTAGGGCCAGCCTGTTGGCTCTGGGATTACCTTAGGTTAGCAAATGGCTAACAATCTTGTTTGATTTGGATATATTATTCTTTCATTATTATTATGTTAGTCCACCATTTAAGGTAGGCTATGAGTGGACACAGACTGATCATAACTACACTCGGCAGCTCTACCTAAAGAGATGCAAGCCCCTGTCCCACACTTCATTGATGATGATGATGGTGTTAAATTGTTCTTCAATTTTTAATACTTTCTATCTGCCTTCATTTGGTCCAAACAGTATCTGTTAGGCTGTTTTTATTTTCTATTTATTTAATTATTTATTACATTTTATTGATCTATTTATTACATATTTATTTTTAAAAACCTTTAATCTAAAATGCATTTAATTGTACTTATAGGCATCATTTTCTTAAATTAATTCACAGTGGTGTGAAATGACCGTAGCTGTCGACGCACCCTTAAAACTTAAAACTAACTAACTAACATGTCTTCATCGAGATGGTGCGGGGGCTAACGTACTGACTTCCCACCCAGAGGGCCCGGGTTCAAATCGCGGCAGGGTTGAATAATTTTCAGAGTTATCTCAATCCCTACTTGAGGTGCTTTGTTGTGGAGGGCACTTTGAGTGAGTACGCCATCCGTCGGATGGGGCGTTAAGCTGCGGATCCCTTGGCGCCTTTCGTAAAGAGTAGGCTAATGCTGACGCCGGATTTCTCTCCACCCTTCATCCTTTCCTATCCGTCCCCTATGGCGCAAATGACCTCAGCTGTCGGTCACCTCCCCTAAATACTACCACTACTTTTCTTTCCAAAGGGGTTCTTTCAATAAACATCAAACAATGCCATAAAATGCATGTAAAAAAGTTCAGAAAATAAAAATATATTTAGCTGAAGAAGACATAACTAAATGTCTTTATCTACCAAAATATGATTTCTGGAGGGAGTACGGCCCTGGTGAAATAGCAATCAGATTCAGCCATCTTCTATATGTTCATTATGTTTTATGCATAACTTATGTCTGTAGCAATAGCTGTTCATCCAACAGTGACTTTTTATTCCGCCTGTAACATAAGATAGTGTATAAATGTGCATGGATGTATTTTCATAGATTCTTCTGGTGATGAGGAATCAAAAAATTCCTGGGTATTTGCTTATACATATATATCATGGATATTTAGTTGAATTCATTTGGCATTGTTATATTTGTATTTCTTTTTCAGGAGGAGTGGTCAAGGTGGTTTTTTCCTTCCTCTGAGCGGTGGAGTTGACTCATCTAGCTCAGCTTGTATTGTTTACTCCATGTGTGTAATGCTTTTGGATGCAATTCAGAAAGGAGGTAAATAAAATTCTTTTTATCTGTGAGAATACATAAGTATATTTGGAAGAAGATTTTTTTGTTGAACGTACACCAGGCAAGTCAGCACAGTATTCTTGAGGTTTCTTGTGTATTGCTCGCATCTGGTAACAATTGATGGGCTGGTTTTTGGAATTAATTTTTCAGTGTCTTGAGAAATTATTTTACTTCAACTTGCCAGGTAATTCTCCCCTGGTATGCTCTGAGGTTGACCATAATGCATACTAGGAATTCAGTGACCTATCTGGTGAGAGAGTTTGGAGTCCATTGTAAAATTGTTTATGGTTGGTTAAGCATGACAAAAGCATTGATCAGACATTCTCAAATTAGCCTTGGTATGGAAGGTCCCAGTGCTATACCACCTTAGAGGAATGAAAAATCTAATTTAATGCAATGAAATACCTGTATTATTTATTTAACCATAATCCCGAAGCATTTAACATGACCTTTGTTTAACAATAAAAGCATAATTTGGCTGCTGCAAAGACCTGTTCATTGTTGGTTGCCCTTCACCAGCTCTTCGCGGAAACTGAATTATGTTAGAATAATGTTTAAATGAGTGCCTATTGAATTGCGCAAATCAGGTTGATAATGCAGTCAAGTTCAAAATTCGCAACAGAATGTGGAGCTGAGGGCCACTCTTGTGACTTTTGTCCCAAACATCATCACTCTAAAAGCTACTCCATCATAATAACTCGACCTTATTGGTCCCATCTTGCTGTTGCCCTGAGTGCCGTCTGAAGATGCACTCATTTGCTGTTTATTCTCCCAATCAAAGTCTAATCATCCCCTGGCAGTCCTTTTAATTATCAACCCTTTAATACGGATGTAGAAGATGAGTCTGACTCTCTGGGCTGCAATTTCCAAGAATATGTTGCTTCCTTGTAGCATTTAACTTCTGTTTCAAGAGTATTTCTCTTGATTTCTCCTTGCACTATCAGGTGCTGATGCTATTTCTTTAATATGGTTTCTTATTCTTTATTTCACAATTAAATAAGTCTTTGGAAAGCAAGAAGGAGGGAGTTGATGAGAGAGGCACGAAGTGATGATATTAAGAAGCAATAAGTGAAAACTTTGAAATGGAGCATGGTTTTGTATGGCCAAAATGCTAGACATACAAGGTTTGTATAAAAAGTATCGGAGCATTTTTTCCTGACGTGTGCTTGAAGTTATGGATTCAGACCGTCAATCAGGTGTGCCCCTGATTGCAGATCGCATTGGCTAATGCCAATAAGATGGCAGTGCACACCAGTATCTCTGAAAATTTGTTGATACAAAAGATCTGCACTTAACTAGTCCTGAAGGTCCTGAGCTCTTGAGGCTCCAACGTAACGGACTACCTGACAAAAAACGGCATCGTGGCTATTCCCCAAACCCCATGCAGTCCTAACTTTGCATGAGCAGACTCTTTCGTATTCCCAAGAGTGAAATCCTCCCTCAAAGGACACCACCATGGGACCTTAAGTGCCATCAAAGAAGCTTGCACGTGTACCCTTAAGGACCTTCTGGAATCTGTCTATCAGGGAACCTTCGAGTTGTGGAAAAACCGCTGGCCAAAGTGTGTCAACGCTCATGGAAAATGATTTGAAGAATTTTGAGGCATTGTAGCAATATCTGAAATAAATCTATTTTCCCTAAACTTTTCCTGGTGCTTTTTATATGAGTCATAAGGCTTTTGAGATATGTCGTTGTGCAGGAGGATGGAGAATGTGAAGTGGAGAGAAAGGAAAACAAGCAAGGAAGTGCTAGGCATGTATGGTGGGGGAGGAGATATGGTTTCTGGGAGGAATCCTGAAGCCATAAAATTTCATTTGGGAAATATGGGGTAGGAATGATGAAAACTGGGATAGAGGGGAGGATGCTAGGTAAACACAGTAAGGGTAGGAAAAGAATTGGCCAGTTGGAACGTATGAAGGGAGGTAGAAAGTATACAGAATTGAAGAACGGTTTAGTGTAGGGTATCAGATTGTGTTTTGTTAGATGGGGCTCAGAATTGCAATAGGTTTCAGTCTGTGTCCATCAAAAACATACCTTAACTATTAGTTGAACTAATGATAATAATTAATGCTTGGTGCCAATACCCTAATCATTCCTTAAAGAATATCTGGGAACATATCAGTCAACTTGTCCCTCTCATTGCAGTACGGGCTCTGCTTCACATTATGACAAATCCTGAACACTAATAACATTCTCATTTTCCAGATCCACAAGTTCTTGACGATGTGAGAAGGGTTGTTGGTGACCAGGAGTTCACTCCTATTTCACCTCGGGATTTGTGCTGTCGCCTCTTTGTCACATGCTACATGGCCACCCAGAATTCATCTGCAGAAACAAAAATGAGAGCTGCCGCCCTTGCTCAGCAAATTGGCAGGTAGTGGTGCACTTCGATGTGCTTAGCTATTCACATGTCCTCATATATTGTCACACCAGTGGTAAGCATACACATTGTGAGGATTTGTCTCTCTCTTTGCTCTGAACAGTTATCATCTCAGCATTGGGTTTGACTCTGCTGTAACTGCAGTCATGGGCATCTTCACTATGGCAACTGGGCTGGTCCCACGATTTGCATCTCAAGATGGCAGCCCAAGGGAAAGTCTAGCCCTTCAGAATGTTCAGGTGAGAATTGAGTACTCTTTAATTCCCTTGAATGCCATCAGTGGTAATTTTAATTCTGGCCTAATGCATTTTTCTTTTGTTTAGTTTGCTGATATCGATTTGAGAGAAGTCAGGTAATTATTTATGTAAATAAAAATTTTCCTGTTACTCTAGGCGGAAGGATGAATAAGAAATTGATGAAATAGGTACTCGTTTGTAAAATGCTGATGGCTATGCTAGATTTTATTTCCCCTAAATATTTTCCATTTTCTCTCTCCCTTTGTTTATGTTCTTTCCAAAGTTTGCTGTGATCACCTCCAACATCTTAAACCCTGAGAGGAGTAGAATGGCCCTCTGTTTGGTTGCACTTCCTGTCACCCACGCGTACATTAATATTTGATCTTAGAAAGTGGAGGCTGGGACCTGGTGGGATTCCATCACAAAAGTGGAAATGTACAATTGGAATATTAATTGAAATGTTATAATTTTTTTCAATCATCACCGAATAAAAGTACTATTTATTCAGAGACCATGAATTTTCACAAAGTAGAGCTTCAAACCGTTGAAGTTTTCAATCATATTTGTAGAAACTTGATGCCAAATGTAATTTTTGGCTGAGTACAGCGGGACCACCTCTCCTGACCCATTAATAAGCCTCCCTTTTGGTACATAGCTGGACTCAGCCTGAATTATGGAGAGGAATCCTGATTAGCCAAGTCTGGATTAGCAAGGCTTTACTGTAGTCATATTGGGTGTCATCTTGAAATAACTCTCCTTTAATGATCTTTTTTCTTTACATATAGACTGTCTTTATTGTGAAACATCTGAATGCTTATGCGATGGATCTTGCATTGCAGGCTCGGTTGCGGATGGTGCTTTCTTATCTCTTTGCGCAATTAATGCTCTGGGTGCGAGGTCGTCCAGGAGGGTTGCTAGTTTTGGGTTCAGCTAATGTCGATGAGTCCCTCCGAGGATATCTGACAAAATACGATTGCTCTTCTGCTGATATCAACCCAATCGGTGGCATATCCAAGGCTGATTTGAGATCATTCTTACAATATGCTGCTAAGGCGTAAGTTTTAACACTTTCTGTCTTAAACTAAGAAGGTACCTGCATTACCCTCTCTTCCCCTGGGTAATTCCAAATTGTTTATCTGAATATATTACAGCATCGTAGTGTTTTTGGAGATATTAAACGTTTTTCTTGCTGTGCAAGAGTATATTTGTGTTGAAAATAATTCAAGATGAAATTTGTTGCTCTCAGTTTATACATCTTTTTTTTCTCAGGCCTTTTCATATTATTTCCTTTCATCCTTCTGCTTAAATCACATCTTAATGGAGAGTGAGATCCACTTGATCTACCCCTTCTTTCTTTTGTTTTCACCACCTTTAACTTGCTGTTTTTTTGCTGGAAAATATGTGGCAATTTTTTACATTTGGCTTGATTAATCTAGAATCTTTTCTTCAAGTACCTGTGAATTGCGGCATTTTCATTATGTGCTTTGTTCTCTTTTCTTGGCCCTCTTCCTCCACATTACATAAATGTGCACCAGCCAAAAACTATGTGCTGAGAATATTCAGCTGTTAACTTTCTGTTCAGTAGAGCTCTGCGGTATAGAGAATGCATAAAGTTGTAATTTCATAATAAATTAAGCTGTTAATCAGAGTGGGACATTAAGTAGAAATCAACTGAAACTGCATTTTCAGGAGAAGTCTATTGAAATAGTTTTACGACCTGTGATTTAAGATGTGTATGATCAAGAGCTCGGTTGTGATCAACACGTCAAACCCCAACTTGCTTGAGATAGAGCCCTGAGTCTCTTAGTATTAGTTATTATGGGAGTCAAGCGAAAGCTGACTTAACTTTTTGCATTAGGGGTAGGAGGATAATTTGGTAAGGGTAGGATGTTCAGGGAGTGGAGGAAGGGTAGAGAGAACCCTGGCATCTGCATTAGCCTATTTTTAACCATAGATGCCAAGGGGTCACACAATTGTAATGTCTTATCCGACGGACAGCATACTCACTCGAAGTAATCTCCCTGAAGTACCTCAATCAGGGTTCATGATACCTCAGAAAAATCCTGCCATTGTCAGGTTTTAACCTGGTGGGTGGGAACCCTGTGCATTAGCCACCAAACCATCCCAATCATTCCCAGGCTCTTTGCTTCTTTATCAGACCACTCACTTCTCCCTCTCAGTTGTGCAAATAGACAATGGGTGTACATGAGTGAAAAACAAAGACACCTGAAGTCTGAGCTCCCATAAATAAAACTAAAAGCCTGATTTTTTTTAAATTACGGCTCTATCTTTTTAAATACTGTTCAGTTTTTAGTATAAGTTATACTATGCTGGAAGCATACCACAACCTTTCTTTGGGGTCTTTCCAGGAGTCATTGCAAAGGAATCAGAAGAAGATAATCCCAAAATGAATCTACAGGAATTGGGAAGTCATAAAATCTTATTCAAAAGGAATGACCAGAACATAATGACCAAACAAATCAATTTAAAGTATGCACAAAAGAAGCATAAATTCCATACCCTCTGATCATATTCTGTTTATCTCTGAAGCATATTAAGTCAATTTGCCCTCTTTAAAATTAGAAAGATCAGGGGTCCTAGGTGATCATGTGAAAGTCTCTCATATCATTTTGGCTGTCATTCAAAATCTAATTTTCATTTCCTGTACAAATTGTGTCCTTTTAATAAAAAATAAGTCTGATTTTACAGGCTTGATAGTAGGGTGCTTTCCTAGCTTTTCTTCTTTTCCTTGCAGATTGATCACTCTATGTCTCTCCCATCAGCACTGTCCCCTTTTCATTCATTTTCTTCTATGGCTAGTCTACTGAGTAAAAAAAAAAGAATTTTCCCTTTCATTTTGACAATTCCATGGAGCTGATGGGCTCATTCATATTCTTCCTTCCAGTTTTCCAAAATATGTGCAACTATTTCAGTTTCAAGCTGCCCATCCTGGTGGACATCCTCAGTGCTCCCCCTACAGCTGAGCTGGAGCCACTTGGAAAAGATGGAGCGATCACACAAACTGACGAGCGTGATATGGGGATGACGTACGCTGAGCTTGGAAGGTTTGGGCGTCTGCGGAAACAGAACCATTGTGGCCCATACTCAATGTTCTGCAAATTAGCTTTTGAATGGAGGGACTCTTGCACTCCCCAGCAGGTAACCATTGCCCGCCGTGGATTTTTGATATCGCTTTCCATTATGCCTTGATTCTCATTGGCATCTCTGAGACTCGATGTCTGCCCAATTTGGGAGATCTTGTAAAATTTTTGTCCCACTTGAAAAACAAGGATATGGATCCATGGAGGTTTCTTCTGTTCTTCACAGGTTGCACAGAAAGTCAAGCATTTTTATAGGTGCTATGCTATTAATCGCCACAAACAAACCGTGTTAACTCCTTCATATCATGCAGAAACATACAGCCCAGATGATAATCGTTTTGACCTTCGACCCTTTTTGTACAATGTGAAATGGAGTTGGCAGTTCCGTGCAATAGACCAGCAGGTTGGTGGTACAATAATTGGCTTGCATGTATTGTCAAATTTCTAATCATTTCTATTTAGTCAATAATTTTATCACAGCTTTTGAGTATTTCATTTTTATGCACATGTGTACAATTTTTTGAGTATTGACAATTCATCGCATGTTACACCACTGTTTCACTCAAAACTGATAATCTGGAACCTTCATAAATTTAGATTAAATTAGATCAGGGAACTAGAAATCCACACTGCTGTCAGACTAGTTTGAGTGAATTTTATTTTGTATTAATTCAAAATTAAATTTTATTCATTATTCCATTGACGTGTAATGCAAAGTTTTAACTTGAGCCCATAGCAGTCCATGGTATTTCAAATATACACATGGGAGTTGTACCTGGAAAATTAGTTGAATATTTGTAAATGACAATGAAAGGAGCTAAATGGGAATCAAAGTGAGTTGTCAATAGTGTCCTATGAAAATTTTCTAGATTATTTATCAGCATTTACAAAAATAGACCTGTAAATGTGAATTTTAATGCACAATTTACCGTGATTTCTTATTTATAGGTAATACATTATTTCAAAAGATACAACTCAATCAATATACTTTTGCATGAATGAATTTGACGTTACATACCTCTCTCAGTAGCTTCATAATTTTTTATCTTTGCGTACTGTAACGAATCAATATTGGTATTTTCTTGTTGGACCCTTAAGATGGCTCTGGCCTCAGGGTCACTCATTGTGAACCCGTTTGTGAGTGTCCTTTTTAGGTTTTCTGTTTATATAAATATTTTCTCATGTTTTTATTTATTGATATATTGTGTCGCCATTTGTCAGTATTTTCCTAGGGTATGTGTATTTGGCCAATATGGTTCATTCTCTTCTTCTGGCTGTTATGTGTGCCATTCATCCATTTTTCTGGTAGTGGGTGAAACGGCTCTATCTATTGGTCATAGAACCAGTCCACTTGGTTGAATAAAACCCCATAGATTTCAGTGGTGCATGCTTACTTTTCCTCAACAGCTGAGTTGGTAGAGTATCGACTAGTCAAGTTGAAGGTCCATGGTTCAAGTCCTGGTCAAGGAAATTTTTCTATTTGGAATCTGCACCCATCTTTCTTCCCCTTTAAACTCATGCTAATCCTTCACAAATGTTTGTATTCCTTTTCCCCTTGTCTACATCCATATGAATATGTTTTCGTCATTTGGTGAAAACAGCTGAAAAATGTTTATATGCCGGAAACACATAAAAAGGATACTTGATATATATTCACCATTATTTCACCATGGGAGAAGGTTAGGGGAGGAGTGAAGAGTAAAAAGGTAGGAGGGAGGGAGTGGTGAAGGTTAGTTTGAAAATTTCTAATGGCTGTAGCCAAGTTGAGGAAGTGGTTGGAATGTTTAATAAAGGAGGGGAAGGACTTGCTGCCAATGTGAAAATCTGTTTTGTGGGAGAATTGGTGCTGGAGATAATGGGGTGTCCACGGTTGTAAGACTTTAGCTGGGAAAACCAATCAGATTTTGAATAAATTCTTCTTGGGTTAAGTACCCAAAAAGAATACTGACATTGTGGCATAAGTCACATTCACTATCTCTACTGATTTTGATGAGCAACTTGCTCATTGTCCCCTGAAAGGCTTCCTTCAAATGAGCGAGCTAACTGTCATCAAAAGCATCAATAGAGATGCCAATTGCATTCAACTGTTACACTGGGATAGCTCCAGATTTTTCATTCTAATTTTTGTAAATAATAAATCTTGTTTTTCATAAGGTTGTAAACATGCACACATGAATTTTCCTTCTAGCATTACCTTGACTATGTCAAAAAACTAGAACATATTCTTTTTTCAGGTGTTAAGGAAGGAAAATGACTTAAGTATGTCAGGTCCAGGATTTAGGAAACCTATACTCCTTTGAAATATATGAAAGGATCATAGAGAAATTTTAATAACATCTTCATGGAAATTTTTGTTGTATATTTTTCTGTTGACTTTGTATACATGTGTGTTTTCAGTTGTTACATAATGTATTTAATCATGGAATAATGAGTTTGATTGAAATAAAATGTTAACAAATATCCTATGGCTTTAATTATTGCATTTAACCTAATTTTCCCAAAATGATGGGAGAATAGGTTACAAAAATATGCTCATTTTTTAAATTTTAGTTATTATCTGATCCTAAGAATACAATCAGGTTAAATTGATTAGGTGCATTGAATATCTGCACATATGTCATCCACCAAAACTATGGAAAAGTGAGCATGTTCTAAATTCAAATGCGGCATGCACTTGTTCCACATTCACTTTGAATATCAGTAAATATTAATTCAAAAATGTGTGGAGATTTTTTATCTGTCTGAAATTGGACTCTGACCTCCCTATCGCTGATTGGGCACAATCATCATTACCGACGGGCAGTCACCTGGGCTCATTTCTCAAGTGTATCTCCAAAGCTTCCTAAGGGGGGACCTAAATGGTCTGTGTTCCCTGGTATTGATTAATTGAATGAGATGCCATGTGAATGATAATTTGGCCCTATTTTTTCTTGCCTATCTTTATGTTTAAATGCATATTGCAGAAATTATAAAGCATCTCCAGTGTTTATTTCATAACAATTGATTCATTCTTAACTTGGATTTCAAACCTAAAACCCATTTATGTTGACTTGGACGTCGGGGTAGGTGTGTAATGGTGGCTAATATCCAGGGTAAAGGTGTGTTATACTATGTGATTACTGCATTGCAATCCAATATAAGCAATACTTAAACAGATTCCAATTGACTTTCAAATTGTATTTATATTTCATTCAATCCATAAGCTCTCTTTCCCAGTGTCAGGCGAGTGAGTTGGTCATGAACTTGTGCTTCTGACCATGTCCAGCTAGCATTTAAATGCAATATGGTTAGTATTAATTTCATGTTTTATAAATGCACATTTTGGATATTTCATTTCCAATGTGAATGGAGTCACATTATCAAGAACTGTTATCTTCCATGCAAGACAAGTGAGAGGTACCCACTTCATAGACTGCAACTTAAATAATATTTAAAACTGATAATAAATGTTAGTTGGAATTTTTCAGTGAAATATTAAACTATCCATCATGCAGGCAAGTTGGGACATTTGAGTCATCGAAATTAATTTCATTGTGACAATGAATGATATGTCCATATCTAAATATGTTAACCCTTCCTTGAGATCCATGATTTCCCTCCACTAGATGTTTTGGCACACATTGTTTTCACTTAAACTAAAACAAAATCCTCACTGCGTTATTCTGTAATTTCAAAACACAGGAGGAATCAATGTCTGGCAATAATTGGAATCTGAAGGACCAGCTTTGTTGAAACTTTATTTGCCAGATGGAGTGACAGAATCATTCTCCAGTAATCACAGCATTATAATGTTAGATCCCATTTGCTAGTTACCCTCCATCAACTTGAGCATGATGATGCTTAGCCTGAATGAAATGGTGCAGAAAACCATGCAATAAATAGTCCACTCAGAGCATCGATAAACTGAGCCGTTTTGGCTTGTAAAACTATCAATTAGCAGGGTTTCTTTGAATCCTAAATTAAATGGCTTCGTGATGTTCTTTTGAGAACTTCTTATGTTCAATTGGGGAAACATCAAAAGCAATTGGTGAGCCCACAAAGGATCTCATTTGAATAACAAACAATGGCAATCGAAATAGGTACCCATATAATGAATTAACAAGTTAAATCGGATGTTATTGAAAAGGAAATTTTCCCAAAAATAACTGCCGATATAATTATCATTTAAAATTACCACCGTTACCTCCAGTCCACACCTTAACTATAAAAGTAGAATTTAGGTTTGTTTATAGTCTGCAAAGCCCATGTAGGTAAAATTTTAAGGGTTTGGAAAATACAAATAATTAAGAATTGGGATATTTTGGGGCGTGAGTCCTCCTTTGATGTTGTAAGTTATGGAAAAAATCGTATAACTTAATATTTGTTATAGTTTCTGGCTTGACTTCGAAGTACTCACGTGACCACAATGCGACTGCTTGCTACGGCCGTTATCTTGGGCCAATGAATCACGCAGATATGCGGTATTCTACGAATTGAAGAAATATATCAGTGGATGATTCCCATCGAATTCGTATCTAGTAAGTATTTTGCCCCTTGTTTGACTCTTTCGTGAGCATTTACATATTCTTAAACCTCGAATCTGGCTGAATGCCAGTTGATCGATAGATTAACGCCAGGACGGTAGACATATAAACTAGCATGGAGAACACAACACGCCCATCCCATTTTGCCTGCCCGAAAGCTAATTGACAGAGCTTACCTGTAATTGTTAGTACTTGGGAGTAAAAATGTCATGAAAAAGTATCGTGGTACCGAAATCACTAGAAATATCTTAAAATTTTATTTGAGAGATCGCGGTAAGGTATTAAGCTTCTTGTAAAAAATGGGAAATATAAGCTACGGCAAAAATAGAATGTGGGAAAAATTACTATGAACACTTCAGTTTTGATGTACCCTTATTTAGTCGTTCTAATTTGTCAAATCGCGTTTTGTGATTAAGCATAAGTTGTCTGAATTTGCTTATTTTTACGATTGAGTGTTATTGTGGAGTTAATGATATTCTATTTACAGGTTAGCAGTAATAATGGAGTCCTTCGGAAAATTAACGTTATTATTAGCTACGTTAATAGTTTCTGCCCAGTGTCTGAGTAAGCCGGATTTTTGTTAATTAATTACTAAGTAAGGTCTTGATACTTAATAAATATTTATTCAGCTCACCGAACTGTTGATATACTACATTTAATATTTTATTACTTAATTAATGTAGCCCGCATGTCAGGTTTATTGAGTCTTTATGTGTAATATTTCGTTTATTGAGATTTTAAATGCATTTTAATTATTCTTCACCTTCAGCCCAATCCCCACCACGGATAGTTAAGCAGCCCCCAACCGATGAGTTACTATTTCAAGTAGCAGTGCAACAAAACGAAAATGATAAGCCATTCATAATTGAATGTGAAGCAGAAGGTGAACCAGCCCCAAAGTAAGTGAGGTTATTGCATGAGATCAGCGTCCGGAAGTGCTAATGATGATGTCACCTTTGGTGTTACACCATCTCCGCGAATATTAACATGCAATGCATAGCACCTTAACAGTTCTCTAAATTAGAAAATAGTGTGTATAGGGTTTAAAGGAAATGAATAGTTCAGTTAACCGATGTCTCATTGGCCATATAAATTTTTCGTCAAAGTACATATCTAGTGTACCGGTGCTACTTGCAGCGTTTTACAATTACCATCTGTGAAGGTAGTCGCCTACTGCATAACGGGAAATACCACCGTTAATAAAGTGCAGGTGAATATTATGTAGCGGTATTTTTATTTATGAAGAGCAGGACTCAATTTATTCGCTATGAGCCGGTATTTTATAAATTTATTTTGGTAATTTCGTCTTTAATGGCTATGGTAATTCTACTCCTTGACGATTCATGTTTATTGCATGTTTAAATTTTTTCGATAATGATCCCTTTAAATATTGAAATGTGAAAATGAGAATGTCACTTTTCCTTTCTGCATGTTTTTATTGATTTTTGTAATGAAGTCAATCGCCATCATCCAGCATATGATATTCTGCTAACTAGTTATAGATTTCTCAATGATTACGTTCTTTTCTCCCTCAACTGTAATGGCTGATATATGTTCAATAAAATTATTCTTTCAAGGTAAGTGCAACTCCTGTTCTAGATGAAGCACTTGTTTTGGAGAAGCATGTCTTAAATTTCTGCCATTAAGATATAACATTTAAAATGTATATAATGGTGGTTTCCACTGCTTTCTTCCTCCGAACCAATTTTCCTGGGCCAAAATCGAAAGGGCATTGAAGGATGTTACCTAAGGTTGTGGGAAGGTCATACATGTTCTAATTGCTTCCCAATGGCTGTGAGATTGATAATATAATGGAACTGGCTGAAAATGACTGTGATCTAAAGTATGGGAAGAATAGGACTTCCTTTTAATATATCCTGGAGCACACCTTTCACCAATTTTTTCAGTTATCAATAGTCATTGGTATTTTTTCATCACATATCATTGTGTTGTCGTGTATGACTATATTATTCGGTTAAGTTTTTAGATCATGACTGGAATAATCAACATAGAGTGCATTGTAGAATAGATTTAGAGAAGTTATCTGATAGGATAAGTTGAGCATAGTTAAGAGTAATTTTATTTTTACAATGAAAAATATTGACTTTCTTTTTTAATGGAAGTTGTTCATTTCTTGGAGGAACTGGACTCAATATAATCTTATTAAATTCTTGGATTACCTTATTCTTTATACCCTGCAGTCTGTATGTCAATGTTTAAAAATAATAAGCTCAAGTTCATTTGTTGGAAGAATCTCTCCATTTCAATATACCAATGTTGATCTGTAAGTTTATTTCCTTGAGTAAAAATTGTCATCAACTTTGAGGTTTTCTTATAAGACTTAGATTTTTTTTCTGTGGATTGAGTTTTTTGATACCATAGGAAGTGCGCTGTGTAGGACTGGACAGTCTGGAGAAATCGCGTTTTTTTTCGACATCACTTTATGGCCACCCTGATCATATTTTAAATGCAACCAATCGAAATGGTTGAAACTAAAATGTGATTCAAAGCAACCCAAGATTAATGAATCTTGTAAATAATGTTGTCATGATAGCTTTTGTGCTGGTGTCAATTATTTAGTTTTCATATACTGGTCAAGGAAATCATGTTCACACAATCCTTGTGTTTTGCACAAGATGAGTTTCTACTTAACAAATCCATCTCATGGAGAAAGTGATGTGAGTAGTGCTGCAAAACAGACTTTTCTTTCCCTCACTTATTTCCCCTGGAAACATCATCATTGGACAAGAAGTTAATTATCCAAATTCCAATGGTTAAAACAAACACATTGGCTATGGAAACAACTTTTATTGATGAATAAGGAAACATAACTAAGCGCCCCTCACGACTTGAAAATATATTGTGGACATGTGGGAATACTCTTTAACCCCAGACTACTAATTCTAATAGTTCTCTAAACATTATATTTGAAAGAAATTGTCTCATACTGATTATGATGGATGACATAAATTCATTTGAATGTCTATGGAAGGGGAGCATCAATGAGAAGATAGATATCACAGTCCTGTGAATTGTTGGCTGTGAAGCTGTTGATAGGTATATTTAATAGCATGATTATGAACCAAAATAATAAGTAATTTTTTGCATGTGCAAGTCTAAATATTTCTGAAAAAAAAAACAATTTTTTCCTTTCTTCGTGCATAGTGCATAGCATGAACTAGAAACCATTTAAATGCAAAATCATCCAAACTATGTAATTTACAAACAAAATGCAAATGTTAAAATAATGCCACAGACTTGCATCACCAACAATTTGTGATATGAAGTCACTTAAAAATTCTTCATCAGTTTTCTCCAGTGTATGACCAGTTGAAGGAAACATATTGAAATAGTGGCTCGTGTTAATTTGAAAAGAAAGTTGAGCCTCTTGGTGATGCTAGTTTACCATAGAAATACAACAAGATTGCCAAAAGACATTGGCCACTTGGACCTGGTGAATGGAAATGAGCTATGTTATTGAAAGAAACAACTTCTATAGTGAATTAGTCAAGAAAAAGCAATGGCCATGTATTATTTCACATTTGTTGGGCAGCCTGAAGAGTATATGCATTACAAGTAAATTGAGGAAACTTAATGAATGGGCTGATGCATTGTCAATATGCTTATAAACCAGAATCTTATAAAAAAGAAAGTGTGGTAGGTTCCCCTTTATTCATAAAGAGAGCAAGGTAGATGAAGGCTTTCTGGAAGACCTGCGGTACTTCTTTCTTCTATTTATCCCTGAAACTGAGGGAATAATTTTCTAGTAATATATTTCAGGCAAAACCATAGTATCATAAAATGATAATTTTTACATAATTATGGAGTTGTATCTCATAAAAACATTATAATTCTTTTCCATTTTAATTTATTAGAAGAATATCAATTAAATATTTAATTCAGGTTTAGTTCTTGTCCCGTCTTTCAGAAGAGGCTCATGGACAACTTCAGATGATGAACGTATTTCATACAAAGTAAGAAAGCACCAGCTTTTTGTAGGCTACCAAATTGTCAATACAGGGACAATAAGCATACCTCCCAAGGAAAATTGATATATATTTAGTGAAACTCCTATTAGTATAAGAAACCTATCTTTCATGAAGGAAGGCTGAACTTTCATGAGAATGTGTGTCATACATACACATTCAATCAAAAGGGATTGAGTGAATTCTTAATAATGATAAATGGTGTACATTGTTTTGCTGGATATTGAATTTTTCTACCAATAAAGAAGGAAATGCTGTACAAACAATGCACATTAGTTTGAAAGAGGAGAAGGTAACTTAGTGTGTGTATGTTTGCAGACTATATATATAGGCACAACTTGCCCATTGATTGTTTTTGCCCATCTTGGAGTATTTTTTTGATTCAGTCGAGCAAAATTTCTGGAAATATAAATATCGCAAACAAGGCAACATGTGTGATGTGGGTTGCTGGATAATTAGGATGGAACTTAATTTTATTCATGTCCTTTTTATTCACTTGGTCTGAACTTTCCTTTTAATTCAAATTTTTTAAATGTTTTAATTGTAAAATTTAAATTTGTACTGGCAAAGTTTTTTGAAATATATATATATATCCATAAGATAACGTATTAATGACAAATGCAGATGTATTATTAATGAAAAAAATCATGATTCGTTGGCTATATCATCATTTTTAAGTTTTTCCCCTTTTTCATTGAGATGTAATTTCTTATAAGAGGGTATATTGTTGGAGTAGATGCATACTATTTGGAATATATTAGTATTTAATGAAAAATCAATTTAATGAAAAATGTCACTCGTGACATTATTTTAGTTCCTCAAACTAAAATTTTCTTAATTGTTTTTCTCTCAAATCCTCAAATGCTTGCATTTAAGCACACCTTGTTCAATAGATGCCTTTTTTCTTATATGGTTTCCTTGAGTGCTTTGATACTTCAAAGAGATGGCAAAGAAAATACTCTGTTCTTCCACGTGTATGCAGAAGGACAAAGTGTTTTCTTTTCTGATGTGAATCGCTTTCACAAAGTGAGGCCTCAAACCATTCTATTCAAAGGAATAGTTGGGTAAATTCAAATAACATTATTTGTTTACTCATGGGGAGATTTTTTAGGAGTACTAGACATACTTTGACAAAATATTAATGGTTATGTGGTTGCAAATGGGTTTGTCACAGGAACTACTGATGATACTTTCAGTGCGGAGAAAACTTGCATTCGTTCGAAGGTTTCCGCGGCGATGAGTAGGTGATTTCCACATTTTTCGGGCTGCGTCCGCGTATGTCGTTTAAAAGTACAACAGTTTCGCCAGCTATCCTGCTGGCGTCCTCAGGTCAAGGGTGAAAAGAAGCTTGTTGTCCCGTCTTATATAGGAAAAATCCGGCGCCAATACCGGGAAATTTCTTGGCCAATCAGGGAACGTCCTCATATTTGCGCGGGATTATTCGTCCGCGCTTAAGACCACGTCCGAAGGCTTACGTCACCATCCCCTTCATCGCAGGGACTTCGGAAAGAATCGCGAGGGCTTTAAGGAAACATGATGTGGTGACCAGATTCAACTGCGTCACCAAGATAGCTGACACCCTACCCGGACCCAAGGATGGAATTTCACCGTTAATATCAGAAGGCGTGTACCAAGTGCCATGCTCCTGTGGCAAATGGTACATCGGTGAAACGTGCAGAGCGCTGAAAACACGCATGAGTGAACACCAGAGGGCAACCAAGGCCAAACAGTTTAGAGCATCGGCCATCGCTGAGCACGCCTGGAGTGAACCTGGACACTCTATTCTCTTCGACGACGCTAAAATAATAGCGAAAGAAGGAAAATACTTCCAGAGAATAATCAGAGGGGCCATTGAAATCGTTAAAAGGCCAAAAAATTTTAACAGAGAGGATGGATATCCACTCCACAGTGCGTGGAAACGAATAATCCCGCGCAAATATGAGGACGTTCCCTGATTGGCCAAGAAATTTCCCGGTATTGGCGCCGGATTTTTCCTATATAAGACGGGACAACAAGCTTCTTTTCATCCTTGACCTGAGGACGCCAGCAGGATAGCTGGCGAAACTGTTGTACTTTTAAACGACATACGCGGACGCAGCCCGAAAAATGTGGAAATCACAAAACTTGCATTCTTTTTAAACTCAGGCAAATATCACTAGTTTGAAGGTGAAAACTTAGGGAGTGTAAGCTTTGAAAGTATTATGTTCACTATTTTAGTGCATGTTGACATTAGCTGGACTGAGAAGTGAAAGGTTTAAAGGAATGAGAAGGCTGAGTGTCCTGTTTGTCTAAAAAACAAAAGGTGCTGTCGATTACATATAGAATCAGTGAAAAGTCATGGATGACTACAGACATTTTCCTGCTGGACATCGTCAAAGCCTGAGATGCTTAGTTGTAATAGGACACCTGGAAAATTTTGTGTGAGATTTGATAGATCTTGGTTATTATTCTCCATACCCCAGAGTTGATAATCATTAAAATATTTTTTTGATTATTATGTTTACTTTTTCAATTCTTTTTCCTATAAGTACTCAACTTGTGTATCATCAGTTCCTGCTACTTTGCAATTTGTCATTTCCTACATTGCAGCTATTTGGGTATTTCCTGCCATGGTGCACTCACCCATGTCATCATATATCAAGTCCTTATTCTTCTCCGTTTTCTGATTTAGATTTGCCTCAGCAAAATATTTTTGGCATAACTTCTACATATGCTTGTTTGAGTTTTCTCCTAATTTTTCCTTACATGTGCTTCCCTGTAATTACTCCTATCTGTTCATAATGGACTTATCTTGTTCTTACAGTCTGAATTGTTGTAAGCTGGGTTACATCTCCCTGGTAGCCATTTCCTCTTTTTGTATTTTTACCCTGGTCATATCTTGCTTTCCAGTTAAGTTTTATCATTTTTTTGTGTTGAAATTAAATGACTTTTCTTGTAATTAAACGACATATCCTGGATTCACTGACATAACTGGCTCTCCTATGTACCATTAAAATTTGCTCTTAAATAATTTTTATTACTTACATTTTTCCACATTTCTATTCCATTTAACAATATTCATTTGCACTTGATATCTCTATGTTATATATATGTTGCTTTTGATATCTCTATTTTATGCCCTTTCCTTTTCTGTTTAATCCCTTCTGTCTCTCCTGATCTCATTTCTTAATGTTTGCTTCTCCCTTTAACCTCTTCAAAGTTTTATTTCCAATCCTGGTAGGGTCAGTATTTATCCACTGTTCCTGCTCCAAGTAGTCACCACATGACTAAACAAGTCAATGTAATAAAGGTGGGAATATGGCATGCAATCTACTCATTTGCCTTTGTCGGTGTTTGATGTGTTTCATGGGAGTTTCGTCTTATTTTCTGTTTTGGATGCAATTTCCAACAAATTATTTATGGAAAAGGGTTTTGCGTTCGTTTATGTGATTACTTCTCACATCACTTCTAACAGGCTATTATTCCACCCCTTCCTCTGTTCTCAGTTGTGTGTCCTCAGGTTCAAGAAGTCCATCTTGCTGTGAGCATTGGGTATTCCCTTGGAGGCATCGAAAGGCTGGGTCAGAAGGTGGCATAATTTCACTAACAAAGAGGAACATATTAAAAATAGAAATGGCATTAGTTCTATAAAATGAAACGAATTAGTGAACAATATATTCTGTCTGAAAAGTTCTTAAATATTCTGAGAGGGCTTCTACTGATTAAATTAATAATCCTGGAAAATGCTGAAGTCTTGCTAAATTTTGAAAAACGTTTCTTCAAAATCACTTGCCGTAATTCTCCATCAATGTTGCCTAACAATTTCTGTAATTCTGATTTCCATTGAATATCAGATTCAATTAATTATAAGTGAATTGAATTAATGATAAATACCCAATTGAAGCTTTAGTGGTTTCATTTTTCTACCAATACCATTATTCATTCTGTGGGGGGAGGTTTCATTGTAAAGTTACTACATTTTTAGCAAGCCTTTGATGTCTATCTGTAGTGATGTAAGAAATGATGATGGTAACTCCTAATATGTAGCACTATCTCTTCAGCCAAACCAATACTGAATTATTTTTCCATGAATGTACAAATAATGACTTAACAACTGAGATCAATATTTAAAAAGAACCAAACTCACTTATGTAAATGCCCTTGGGAGGAAATTTTGTAGCCAATTCTTCAAATGCCAGTGTATCGGGTATGAAAAAAAAACCCTATTTCATTCGTGTGTCAAAATTTCTAATTTATTTTCTTTTGGGAGTAAACGCTTAAGGAAATTTTCCCTAGAAGGGGTTTTTGTAAGTGGCTACTAGTATTTCTCTTCATGGTGTGTGTGCTTCTTGTGAGAATTATGTATTCTTTGAACTTAACATTGTAATTTAAACGAGCATATAAATAATAGTAGGTGGACTTAGGTTTCAGGCTAATGATAATGCTGGAGGTAATTAATCCTTATCATAAATTTTTCCTCATTAAAAAGTTAGCTGTTCTATTTGCATCAGAAAAAAGTGTCAAATAATTACAAGACATAGTAATACTTCCCTGTTTGCATAAAAAATTGCCTTGCTCTCAAATGTTGTCATCAATTATCATTGGAGATATTTTTTTTGATTGAGTATCAAGACTCAAAATTTGAGGTGCTTCTTTAATGAGAAGTTTGAAGTAACTCTTCTTTTGATTTGTGTTTCAGAAACAATTCAAACCAACATCATTATCAAAAATTTCAGTTTGGTGTTCGATTGAATCAGTCATTCAAGGCAACCACTTCCTCTCTTGCTCCATCATGGCTCTTTACTTTGTCTTCCACTGATCTTGCTCCTCTATTCATCCTTTGGTGTTTTCTTGAGTAATTCCTCCTCAGGGTTCCTTATAGTGGTCATTGGTAAACTATATTGCCTTTGAATATGTGCAATAACTTTTCATCCTCTTGTCTGAGTTAGTTCCATGGGCTTATCTGGTTGGAAGGCCTTTCATTGGCCAAATGTTCTATTTTATTATATCTTTGTGGTATTGTACCTTGTTTCCATCTCTCCTAATCTCTTTTTCTCTGCATAACCATGATTAAGATTTTCAAACTCGAAGTGCATTCCCTGTTTAGATTTTTATAAATATTTTTCTTGATTAAAGCTAAGTAATTGACATTAGTACCCAGTTGTTTTTTCTAATGGAAAACCTTTGCTTGAAATATTATTACCACTCTCTCCATTCTGCTTCTGGCTCATAAAATTTAATTGTAGCTAAATTATTATTTTCATTTAACATTTGTATGTTTTTATTATACTTTTTTTTCCTTGTATACTTACGAAATTTTGTAGCATGTTAGGTTCTCATTCATTTCTGTGAGTATGCTGATATTGTCCCATTAATGCAGCCTGCATATCCTTCCTCCCTATATTTGTGTGCTTTAATTTTTTACTGTCCATTTGTTAGCCTTTTCATGCAAATATTTCTCTTTTATTGCCCAATTAACCCAATTAAATTGACTTTCTCATTTATTGCCTCTTTGATGCATGCACTCGTCATTTATATTTCCAGGATGTATATGTATCTCATTTTTTTGCCTTCCTACAGTGTAAATTAAATATACAGGACATTAATGAAGTATCCTTGCCTTACCCTTTAAGGCTTTACAACTTCACCACATATGGTCACAACTGTTCTCAACATGTGTGGATCCACACGTGTGTGGATCAATCTTCTACCATTGTGGTTCTTTCCAGCATACTCCAGGGCACATGGCATTGTATTCCAGTTCATGCTATCAAAACCTTACCCCAGATCCATGAAAGCAATATAGTTTTATGGTTGTATTCTAATTCCTTCCATAATATTTCTCGTGATAATTTCAAGATCTAGAATTGATTCTCTTTTTCCTCCGCTCCTTCTAAATTAGAATCAATTACATGCATACTCCTTCACTTCCTCCTCAAGTTTCTGGTAGATAAATTTAAACTACAATATTTTCCCATCGATAGCGTGCACCCAGTCCTTATTAGTTTTCATGAACTTGTATAGATACTGCAAGCCCAGAACTTCCTAGTTATCTTAAACGTGTATAGATGCCGCACATTGGTGTGTATGTGTATATATATTAATAATGTCTATATCCATATATTAATAGATAGTAGCAACCAATGAATACATGGAGTCATAATTGCCTATGGCTATATCTACTATAAGTATGCAGAAGATTGGAGCCAGGTGATTGAAATTAATTCCAAACAACAGAAGGCTAAAAAAATAAACAATATTTACAAACCAACAAAATGTCGCCTTATTTTTTTTGCTATGATTCGCAAGGCAAAATGAATCGTAGGATTGTGTGCTTTTTTATATTCTATTTAAATTAACTATCAGCGAATCAAGTATAAAAAAATAAGAGAATGAAAGAAATAGAATTTTCTTGCTTTGTTTGCTTTAATTCCCTTTGTTAATACAGGCGCTCAGCTGTTCTAGACACCCTCCAAGTTCTATGAAAGTGCTGCCTACATGGTGATTGTTTCAAACCTGAATTGAGTCAAGCTTTTGTAATTTAGAATTTTCTCAAGAAAATTGCACATGCAGAAGAACATCGTATGCAGTGATGTTTAAGCCAGAAGTCATCAATTTTGCAAAAGAAAAAGGAAAATGCGAAGCTACCAGGATTTATTCATTGATAAATCTTTAAAATCTAAGTTACCTTCTAGTTGGGAAAAGTGAATGATATATGGTATGAAAGACTACACAGAATCGGGAAGAATTAAACGAATGCCTTATTTAGTAATAAGACAGTGGATCCTGGAAAATTGGCAGGGTGTCAGAGGGACTGGGGTAAAAATGGATTTGAAACAGCTTTAGGCAATATTTCAACGCCAGGGCTAGAAGATGAGGAAGAGTTGACTTCGGAGAGAGAACTCAGTGGTGGGCTTGAAGAGATAATAAATGCACTTAATTCATTTAATTGTGATTCAGGTGACGAATTTCTTGGATGTGAATGATCTACTTGTCCTATACGTGCGTGTATATAATACGACGTACTCTACGTATAGGTGAAGTACTACGTGTTAGAATAAATGAAGTATATAAATTATATGTTTCTTTTTCTCATGGATTTAAGAGATGTAGTATTTGTAATAGTAGGAGATCTGTATAAAATAGAATGCAATTAGAAAGGCATGCTTCCAGACTAATTTATTTTTGCCAAACTCTTCTATAAATTATTGTGCACATAGGTCTGTAAATGTTTGGATTTTTTTCAATTTTCATTACATAAGGTGCATCGTCATTTTTTTCAATCATTTGAACATATTTGTATAGATAACGCGTACATTATCGATGGGAAAATACGATATTTAATGTACAGTTTTAATATTCTTATGTGTAATTTATATTGATGAAAAAAATGAAATTTTTAGCCAAAACATTTTGTGTACATCAGGATATAGTGACTACGTCAGAATTTTGAATGAGAATCCTTATAAAAATTTCATTTCTCCAATGCTCACAATGAACTACTGTAGACTGTGCGTGAGCCAGGTGGCACCCCTGATTGCTCGGCCACCCCTTAACATGTTTACATTTAAAACAGAAATGCCACCCTGCAGCAGGTCCTTCCCTTAAAGGGAAGGATCTGCTGCTGAGTGCCATTTCTGTTTTCTGTCCCCATTTACTTCATCACCAATTGGTCTAAATGGTTCAATAGCAAATATTTTGTTAATTGTCCCAAAATTTTGACTTTATTTTATTGGAATAATTTCTTGCAGCTACCTTGTCTACGGTGACATACAGGGTAGCTCAAAAATACAAAAGCATATTTGATGCAAAAAATTGATGCAATATTAATAATGGTAAACCTAAAGACCTAAAGCAAAGTTATTTTACCAAAAAAGACTTCTTCACTTAGTATGTACAAGTTCAAATGAAAATAACCATTGACCATGAATACTACATAATAATATCCAGCAGTTTCTTGGAATGAATACTGCAACATGATGTAGGAAACTCATTCACCATAACCCTAGCTAGAAGATGTAATTTATGTATAAGAGTTAAATCGTGGTAATATAATGATATTAATATTTAAGCAGATTGTCATACACATCTTTGCAAAGGCAGAAAATTATGGTGCTCCTGGAAAGAAATTGTCATGAGTAAACCCTTGCCCTTGTCTCCATTTCCCTATTGAAGATGTAGCTGCATTCAAAGTGTTGCATAGTGCTCCGTATTCCTCACATCTTATTCTGGCTTTTACCTTATTTGGGATGATCACTAACACTGCTTTGACAAATCTTGTGACCAAATTCCTCTCTCATAAATGCTTCACATTAATCTCTAAAAACCTGCTCTAATGGTTTCCTAAATCTTTAAGTAGTTGTACCAGAATGTTTTCTATCCCCATGGCTATATTTGATTTCAATTGTTTTCATATCACCGTTAAGTATGGCTGGACCCCAGGTCAAGCCATCCTTAACGGTGAAACTTAATAATATCTCAATGGCCTTAATAACTATAATGGCTAACAATTCCATACTGAAGGCTTAACTGCCATCTACATCATATTCCTTTTCTGCGTCCAAGCTTATTGGCCTATTATATTTTCCATATAGATCCTCTTTTTTATTCTTTCCATCTGTTTTGAATCCTTCCTTTTCCAATTAATTACCAACATATCTTTGATAGTGTCTCGATGCAAATAATTCTTGGGGAAACAAAAAATGGAAAATAACATTAGAGAGCTAAAATTGTTGTTTCAGCTCACCATTTTTTCAATACTGTGATTTGTTTGGCGAAGGTATGAACAATAATGATAAAATCACTCCCAGAAGAGGGCTTGAAAAATCCACGTAGATTCTTTCGAAAGAATCAGTAGGATACTCTTATGATTTTTGATCTGGAATGGATGGTTTAGTTTTTTAACAATTACTTTGTATTTTCTAATAAGTTCATCAATATTGTTTTTATCTGTGCCCACCAATGTATACTATTAGCAAGGAAATTGTGTGATGCCCCAAAATGAGCAACATGTAATTCTGGTAATAATTTTTTTTTTGCGCCTCCAGATTCAGATTTTTAGAGTAATTGCATTTATTTTTCACAAGTTAACATTTGTGTGCAACATGCGGGATACAGCAACGGTAACATCAATTCTAGTATGGGATAACAGACGTAATTTTTTTCGTTTGACCTTGATGTGATTTTTCATTATCCATTAGCAAATTACCTATGGAAATGTTGTTGAAATCTTGGTTGGGCAATCTCTATTACATCGTACCCTCCCTTGTATTAATGCCTAGGGTGCCCTTAAGTTGATAAGAATCCCAGTATGATGCTTTCATAAGGAATGAGATCTCCACAACACAGTTCCACATTTGGCCCTTAATCTCCTGCTACAGAAGCTTGTCTTTGATCATTTGTGACCAAATCCTGCAGTTGAACTAATTCCTCTCAGTAGTCTTTAGGGAACTGCAACGTCAAATGTTTTCACAATTTTTCAAAGGGCAGTGATGTACTCGTCTAACCATCTTACCATCTTTGTGCACACAGTGATGGCATTTGTGGTACTTAGTAATCTCTAGTGGCTCAGAGTTGAAATTCTCATAGTATTTTCATGATTTCACGGTAAATTTTGCCTTCTGGAAAAGCAGAGGGCAGTGTTTCACCTGCCAAATCATAGATATCCTGGCCTAAGTAAGGCAGCAAATAATTACTTTTATTTTTGTCTGAAGTAATCTAATAGATTTTAAAGACTTCTTCAAAGCAATGCAGGGCAGGACAAGTGTATGCAGGAGATGCTGAAGATGATCGTAGAGGAGAGAATGCTGGGAAAGCGAGGTTGGTAGATAAAGGAAGAATAGGCATTTTGGATAGAATTAAGGTTGTCAGGAAGTATGTAGAGGTAAATGATAAATTATTAAAATATGGTGAAGTCTTAGACTTTTTCATAAGCTGAGTGCAGTGGTGGGTGTACCGCGAGGGTCCATCAAAAACGCAACATCAGCCTGTAGACTATCGATAAAAGGTGTCAAAACAATGATGCCAGTTGTGGATAAAAAGGGAAAAGGATGCAACCATGAAAATAGATGACGTGTGTGTTTATCCAAAAGCAGTTTCTATGCACATGTGGAAATCTTCAAGTATAAAAATAAAATATGATCATAACATTTTGTTCTCTGTTTGTTAGTCTCATTATTCCAAAACCCCAATGAATGTCCCAAAATCTACTGATGATACTGAAAAACCAAATTTTTACTCTGGTCACTCAAGGTAGATCTTACTTGATGATTAACCTGTAAAGCCTAATGGCCTCACAAAAAAATGGGCAGGTTATCTTTTCACCACTTATCTGATGCCTCACATTAAAAAAAAAATATTATGGTAATGGCATCCTGTCCAAGTGAAAGCTTGACTAATTTTCTTATTTTTTTTGTCATTTGTAGATACCGGTGGATTAAGAATGGAAAGCACTTTGACTGGCAAGCCTATGATGATAGGATTTCACAGCAGCCAGGCAGAGGCACTTTGGTGATCACATCTCCCAGAGATGAAGATGTTGGTAAGATATCTGTTTATTTCATCAATATTTACAGCATATCTGATGATTTTCATTCACAACATATATTTGTTGCACGTCTAGTGCAATGTTCCTGTGTTAGTTCCATTTCTGGTAAAATTACTGAATTAATATTTGACTTCAGGTCAATACCAGTGTTTTACGGAGAATGAATGGGGGATTGCCACATCCAATTCTGTGTTTGTGAGGAAGGCAGAACTTAATTCCTTCAAAGAAGAGCAGCCAATCACACTCACTGCTGAAGAAGGAAAGCCTTTCAAGTTGACTTGTAATCCTCCTGATGGATGGCCCAAGCCTAATGTTTATTGGCTTATTCAGGTAAGAAATTGTGGCAGCCTTTGGGAGTAGGGTTTTGAAGCTTCCTGTCAAACTATGGACCTGCGCTTGAATCTTTTTTTGTCTTTAATTTTCAAATTATTGCAGTCTTTGCAAGTATTACATGGTTTGAATGAGTTCAAATTTTAAGTTGTATAGTATACCATCAATCTGTTTTGATGAGGCTTTCACAAAGATTTATTGAATTGGCAGTTTGCCTTGCCCTGTAGCATTCCCTTTGCCCCTAAAGTCACTCATCACTGCTCATATTACTTTAACTGTAGTTAGACAAGTGCCATTGGATAAGATGGAAGATGGTGCCTTTTAAATTAAATTTAACTTATGAGATCAAAGTTGGTATCCCTTTTTTAATTTGCTAAGGATACTACTCATTAAAAGATGCAGTTTTATTCTTTAGCATGTATCATAATGGATGATTTGCCTTTTCTTTTTAAGAATTCTGATGGTGGAATAAAAAGCATCAACTCCTCTCGAATGACCCTAGATCCTGAAGGTAATCTGCTGTTTTCCAACGTTACTAAAGCTGATGCTAGCGATGATTTCACCTACGCGTGCTCAGCCACTTCAGTATTCAGGTAAACTGAAACTTAGTGATTTACCCGTAAGTGTTTTAGTTTTCAAATGCGTTCTTGAAATCTATTGACTTACCTGTGATTCAGAACATTTTAAAATTCCTTGGTCATATATTTTTAATGAATCTTCTAGCCAACCTTGCTAGAATTAACTTATATGAATAATAAAAATCAGGGTATAATATTTTTTTTTACTGTACATTTGTTGTCCATTAAATGATTTTGACCCTGAGGTTTCTGTTGTTTTATGAGCATAGTCTGATAGGTTTCGGACCTGATAGAAAACTATTTGTGTATATTTTAGATAATGTTTAATATATTTTTCTTTTCAGTATTAGCAATAGTATTAGTGATAAATAATAATCTTGTTCCTTTTTGGTTTATCAGTCTTGTTTCTTATTTTGACCTTTACTCCAGTAATTAAGCATCTTAGAGTGAAAATTCTTTCTTTCCCATAGTTAACTTTTTTTCTGGGGTAAAAGTATAAATATGGGATTTTACTGTATATAGTTCTAACCAAAAGAAGCATTACTTACTTTCTGGATATTAGAAAACTTTTGTTAGGTAGGGTTTAAAGAGTTAGTACATTTATGCTCAAAATTCTTGAGACGACCTTGTTTGAAGAAGCCTGTAATTTCAGTAAAATATTTCTGGTGTGATTCCTTAAAGTGTGTTTGTTAAGATCTGTTCAGTATTTGGATACATTTTTATGCATGTAACTGTGTCACCAATTGGCATACATGATTAAAATGCTTTATGATCAAAACGTTTTATATTTTTGTCACCATTTTTAAAAAAATATTATTAATTTTATTTTCAGGAATGAGTACAAGTTGGGTAATCGTGTGATTCTGCAAGTAGTCTCTGGAGGTGTGTCTGCTTCGCAAAATCGTCATGAGCCAGTTGCTCAGTACCTTTCGAGAAACAATGAAGTTGCATTAAGAGGAAAGAAAGTTGAAATTTATTGCATATATGGTGGAACTCCTTTGCCGCAAATCAGATGGAGTAAAGAGGGTGGTGCCTTGCCCCCAGAAAGAACAACCCAGGTCATTCCTGTTTTATGTGATTCCATGACAAATTAAATTAATATCATTGCAAGTATTGAGGAATGTGAAATAAGTCCTCAAAAGAAAGAGCCGTAAATTGTAGATGTATTACTAATATTTTTTTTTTGTTTTAGGGTAACTATGGTAAATCGCTAATTATCAAGCACGTAAAGTTTGAGGATCAGGGCATATACAGCTGTGAAGCAACAAATGGTATTGGTGCAGCCAAATCCCATGCAGTCACTCTTCAAGTCCTTGGTACGTGTACTCATTTTCATCGTGATAGTCCCAATTCTATTATCTGCATGAAATATGTATACAAAAATTTATGAATGTTTTCCTATTTTTAAGTGGGATCATCATCAGTATTTCAATCTGAAGATGGTTTCCATTGCAGTCGACCCTTCCGAACTATCTAATGTTAATATTCCCGTACACCCAGTTAATTTTTCTGTTTAAATCCCTTTACATGGCCTTTGTTCTTGTTTTGGTCTTCCCCATGGGATCTACCCTTCTATTATTATTTTTCTTTCTAATCCATTGTACCTAAAGGCTTGTCCAATTCATCTAATTTTTCTTCTTTGTCATAGAGTGCTCTATATGGTTCTTTACTCCTTTCTGCTCTTCTATATACTTCCTCATTACCGACTTGTCTATCCATTCCATCAGCATGTTTCTCCAGCACTGTGCTTCCAAGTCTCTTTGGTGAGAGATACGTGCCAAAAAGTATGATTACGCATATCTATATGATACACGTGTTAAATTTAAAAGAATAGACTATTCGGTTTGTAAATTTATCTCTCCTGCATTGAAAATCCAAATTTTATTTTATGCATAAAAACTTTGGGAAGTGTGAAATTGTAGGATTTATTTCACCACCTTCAGATGTGAAGTTAAATATTAATCTTGTAGCTAAATGCACCTCATTGTCCTTAGGTTATGTTCGTACAAAAGTTATGTTATTTGTTTGTATTTTTTTAAATTTTCTCAAGCTCTATTATTCCCTTACCTTAATAGCTGCCCCTTACTTCACGGTTGAGCCTCAGATAGCTCATGCTGCAGAAGGGGAAGAAGTGACTTTTGAGTGTGAAGCCAGTGGAGTTCCCATACCCCAGATATCCTGGATATACAATGGAAAACCTATTGAAGCAGCACCACCCAACCCAAGGCGCAAAGTTACCCCCAACAAAATCACAATTGAGCGCTTGGAAAGCAAGGACACAGGAAATTATGGTTGCAACGCCACTAATTCCCTTGGATATGTTTACAAGGATGTGTATGTTAATGTTTTGGGTGAGTATATGTTTTTGTGTGCATATTGTTTGGCTTGACATTGGCTAGTTATATGGTGTAATCCTCTTGGCCATCCAAGTATTTAAATTAAGCAATTTAATTTTGAATTATACCTGATGACAAAATGTATATCATCTGGTTAGAAAGTAAATTTATTGAAATTTTTGCAGTAGAATTGTTCCATAGTTGTTGTTTATCATTGCAAATAATTAAACATCTGTAAAAAACATGGAAGTTATAATACATGTCACCTTTTATGGACAAGTGCACACGTTTTCCTCCACTTCAGCCTGTCTGTTCAGGGCATACTTGCATTTTGTGGCTTGCATTTTTATAAGATTTTCCAATCACACTGTCACTGTATATGTAAACATATTTGGATGACAATTCTGGGCATGACAGAATATGACAGCACCATGACTGTACTTCTAATAAGGTGAAAGCTGAATGCACAAATGAGATAATTAAAATGTTCTAATGGCTGACTAGATGTTAAAATGTTCAGGGAAAAATTTCCCCTCAGGTAAATAATTACCTTTTCACATAAAATTGAAACTGATTATTGGACAATCTTATTTTTTAATTTCAATGATTGTATATCACCTTTGTTCATCATTGGCCAGAAGATGCATTTAAGAAATGAGAGGCTTGGGTTTTTATTTTATGCTCATGGATCCATTAGTTCCTTAATTTAGCTGATTAATCAATTTCCAAAATTATTTTTTAGCGTTGCATTAGCAGGTGCAGTTATCTGTAAGGAAATTTTACTCTTACAGATATATAATTAAAAAATATAACAATACAGTGACCATCATTGTGTGTGCGTGTGATATATACATATATATATATACACGAGGGTCATCCGGAAAGTAGTACCCGTTCGTGCCGCATGAAGTGCTGACGACGCGAGTAGCCGCTGGACGAGGTCAGATAGCTTCAGTGGCTTGTCTGCCTTCTCTGAGCCAAGTTGCGTGACGCTAGCATTGCCTGTGTTGTTTCTGTGATTGTTTACAATGTTTAAAAAAATTGAGAACGCCGCCAGTTGTGAAGTGAGGGCAGTGATTAAATTCCTCAATGCAAGAAACGTTCGCCCATGTGATATTCATCGCCAATTAAAGGAGGTGTATGGAGACAATGTAATGGACGAGTCGTCTGTTTGGCGGTGGTGTCGCAACTTCAACATGGGGAGGGGGAACACACACGACGATGAGCGTTCGGGGAGACCGTCTGTCATTACAGACCAACTGGTGAGCTCAGTTGACGAATTCGTGAGGAACGATCGGCGCGTCACAATTGATGACATCTGTGAGCATTTTCCCAATGTTTCTCGAACAATTGTTCATGAAATTGTTAAACACCATCTGCATTATGCAAAAATTTGTGCAAGATGGGTCCCTCGCGTATCTCAATGAGCTGGCGGCGAAGGACTATGCAGCAGGAATACAGAAACTTGTCACACGTTATGACAAATGCCTTAATTTGCTTGGAGATTATGTTGAGAAGTAGTTTAAAGTATCCTCTTTCAAATAAAATTTTTTATGTTTGTTAATATTTACTTTTGTGTCTTTATTTCACGAACGGGTACTACTTTCCGGATGACCCTCGTATGTATAATCTCATAATATTTCAAAATCCTAGTTAATTTATATTAAATTTTAACTTACACCTTGGGTAACATTAAATTCAAAAAAGTTAACAATTAATGTATCAATATGTTATATTTTTAAAATCTATCTTGCAGCTCTTCCCCCTGAGATAACTGAGCCACCAAAAGATGAAGCCACAGTTGATGGAAAGACAGTAAGGTTGACATGCCGTGTGTTTGGTGCCCCTAAGCCTGTGGTGAAATGGGTGAAAGGTGGTTCAGAACTGACTGGTGGTCGTTTCAAAGTCTTGGACAGTGGTGACTTGGAAATTGGGTATGTAAAAATTATAGACAATATTTGAATACCAAAATGAATTTTTAATGGATTATGTTAAGGCTTGAAAATGGTGTGTTACCTTTGGACAAAAGTATCCAATTATTTGCCGTTTCAGTTCAAATGAAATCCGATGGAACATTTTTGGATGTGCTTACACATAATTACTGTGGTACTCATGTAATGGTTGTAATCTTTCAGAGACGTAAATTTCTATGATGGAGGAGATTATTCTTGCATAGCGACTAACAAGTTTGGCACTGTTGATGCACCCGGGAGCCTAACTGTCAAAGGTAATGCAAAGCTGAACCTTGTCATATTTAAGGATAAGTGAACATTTAGCTTGAAGTTTCCCCTATTGTATTAGTGACTGAACCTTGGAAAAATTTGGTTTATAGTAATTGTGTGTTTGATTTGTAATTTTCTCAAAATTGAACCGCAGCATTTAAAGTATCCATTGATGGTTACTAGAATTGGATCAACTTCAGGTTTTTTTAATGGCTCTAGGTTCAGTGTGCAAAATCTGTATATGTTCACTAACTTCGTTTCATCTTACAAGAGTTAGCCACCTGACTAATGATTATCCTACATTTTATACCACAAGAGCATACAACCATTGTTCATGAGCCGGAAGACTACGAAGTGGCTGCAGGAACTTCAGCAACCTTTCGCTGTAATGCTGTGGCCGACACATCCTTGAAATTGACAATAGACTGGCTCAGCAATGGACAACCTTTGGACTTTGAAGCAGAACCACGATATGTTCGCGCCTCTGATTCCTCGCTTACAATCGCCAAAACATCAGAATTGGATTCTGGCACTTACACTTGTGTTGCCAGAACTGATTTGGATGAAGCAAGGGCCCAAGCAACTCTTGTTGTTCAAGGTTAGTTTTCATAAAGTTAAATTTGCATCTAGTTAACTTGATTTCCAATCAAAGGGTTGTGGTATGAAGGGAGGTGATTTCAATGCCTCCAGTGGACAATCCATTTTTGTAGTTTGTTCATTTCTTGTTAATTTGTTTAATCCACATTCATACCCTCTTTATTAACCTGTCATGGTAAATTGAGAGTGCTATATAAAGTGTATTCTCTGAAGAATCCTCATTATGGGTTGAGAATAAATTTTTTAACCTTATTGGTGACAATCAAACTTGCACTTGCAACTGCCATTTTTCTGGTTATTGTGGATGGAAATACCCTGGCTTTATTCATGAATGTTGTCTGCATTTTATTTTGTGAGGAAGATAATGGATTTGATATTATATTGCAGATGTACCCAACTCACCAACCCTAACAACTGTAAGCTGTAATAGACGAGATGCTTCTGTACAGTGGAACCCAATGGGAGACAATCGAGCCCCGATTCTTCGTTACACCATACAGTATAACACAAGCTTTACCCCCGATACTTGGGAAGTTGCTTTCGATTCAATCCCTGCCACAGATAAGGCCTATACGGTAAGTGAGGATACCATTTTCTTTCAGAAAAATCTCCCTGGTTATTATGGAATTAGCATTTTTGCCTGATGAAACAGAAAGTTAACAATGGATGTTTAAACCTCTTAGTGCTGCGTTCTGCCAGTGGTATTAGCGTAAAGTGCAGATGGTAGTTAAATCAAATATTTTATGGGGAAAAAATGGTTTTGGAGTCATTTTTAAAGATATCTATTTGCAGTTTTTTTTATTGCAAAGTAACTGGATTAGGTAACATTTAAAAATGAATTTTATATCGTCTCTTAAAATAATTGTAATCGTTTTAATCTACAAAACATGAAAACATTTGTTAGCAATAAAAATTTGATTTTAAGAAACATTAATAATACATTTTGAACCATTTTCTTATGAAAACACTATTTTACTAAGCAAAATTATCCAAAAAGACGGAAAAAATTGTAAAAAATTAAGAATAACTTTCGGTGTGTCTCTAAAAAGTCACATTCTGTAGAAAAGTCCGTTCATATAGGTGTTGTTGGATCATTCAGCTAGCATCTATGGCTAACCAAGCAAATCATATGCACACCTTTTTAACAATATATGTGCACTTCAGGATTTTTTCTATACTGGTTATGTATTCCGCTACAAACTACACAATTTTTTTTTTAACTGGAATATGCTCCAGTCCGGCATTTGATGTACCTACATAAGGAGATATGTAACACACTGTCACCCCAAGGCATTCTATCTCAAGAGACTCAATGATGCTTGTGGTGTATTGATGCCTTGTCAGCATTGTCATTTGAATATTTTCTTTATAAATGATGAAAGAAAAAATAAGAACATACCATTTTCTTGAAATTGTGCTTGATTCAACTGCACTTTCACAAGGGAAAAATCGTATTGAAACTCAAAGCCAAAACAGATCCGTGTTATTTGCTTGCTATCTACAATATAATTTTCATCTCTAGGCAGTAAAAGAAACAATTGCTATCAGGTAGAGAAACACTTACAATATTATCACATTACAAAGAGCCCAAATGATTATCTAGAAGAGAAGGCAAAGGAAAGCAATATGTTTGCATAGAAATGCTTTCACTAGAATCGCCCAAGTCTTAGCAATTTGTACCAAAACATGTTAATTATAAAGCATTTAAAAGTGTACGGAACAGATTTATCTTTCAGAAGAATGTCATAGTGAAAAGACCACTTCGCGAAAGAAATGAGCATACCATTAGAATGAACTACTCCACATGTACATGGTTTAACGTAAAAATTACAGTAAGATTTATACTTGATGAGAAGTATTTTAAATAGAAAATTAAAATAAAAAATAATATATAAAGCAGAGACATCATATTCATGATAAAAGATACTCAATGCATAAGATGCAATTAAAATTCAATAAATTATAGGGATTTAAACAATAGCTTACATTTGAGCCGTTATTTGGCCCTCCGCACTTTTTGCCCAAGATGCAAAAGTCAATATATCTGCTCGCCGCACTTAGAGGGTTAAGTGTGAGTAAGGTCTGTTGAGGACTGTGTGTATTCAGAGCCAATGCAAGCAAATTTCCTGTGTTAAAAAGAAAGATTTAATTCTGCCAATGAATCTCTAATCTATTTTCTCTTGTAATCTGAAACAAAGCATCTAAATCTACACAATAACCCTCATAACACCACAAGGGGATGTGGTAAGAAGTGTTAGAACAGAAGTTCATACATGAATTTGAATATATATATATATATATATATATATATATATATATATATATATATATATATATATATATATATATATATATATATATATATATATATATATACTTATTTATGTATATATACTTGTATTTATACACACACGCACACACACACAGTTTTGGGGGCTTTGAAGGAACAAAATGTTTTGACTGAATACTGTACATAATATGTCACTGGTATTCGTTGCCATGGTCCATGAGGTTAAAGCCAACTTAAAACACCAGGGGTGTTTTACCTGTCTAGTATTTTGTCACAGCATCTTGTTGCTTTAAAACCCCCAAAGTTTTGGAGTGTTAGAGAACGCGAATGGTAGCTTAACTGGCTAAAGCACTCGGCCGGACATCGAGGGACCCAGCAAATGCAAATGACTTATACACTCTGAAATTGTTACTTAATATGGTGTTCATATAAATGTATTAGAACTTGTTGGCAGTTTAGAATGTGCAAGAATAGTGGAGGGAAACATCTGTTGGGAGTTTCTTGTCGAAATCCCTGGTTCATAGTCACCCAGTTTGGATTTCCCCTTGCCCTGTATAGTGTGCATTAGCAAAGGTTTAGTTTATTTGTATTTTAAGCTTAATAGGTAATGTTTTTTTTTATCATCTTGGCTATATTTTCTCATGATAGAATTGGTTGGGTCCAGCTTGATGATTCAATTGTTTGTCAATTGTAAATTTGTTATATTTCAGGTGGCAATGAGTCCATGGGCCAACTATACTTTCCGGGTGATTGCATGGAACAAAATAGGACCATCATTGCCCTCGGAACATTCTGATGTTTGCACAACGCAGCCTGATGTCCCAAGCAAAAATCCTGACAACGTGGAAGGAAAGGGCACTGAACCTGATAATTTGGTCATCAGTTGGACGGTTCGTAATGTGAAGAATATTTCTGAATTATTGGTGTTTGTACTATCATTCTTATGATTGCAATTCCATAATTTCTTTGTACTGTTTTTATTGGGATCCATATAATATTTGTAGAAACATTGAATTTCACATAATTTATTTTCATTTCCAACATACTTATTTTGGTCCAAATTAAAAGAAACATGAGCAATGCTATTACAAATTTAAAGTTTTATTTGGAAAATATATTGTAGTTATCATCATGTTTTAATCATATTTTGTGTGGTTTTGTCAATTGTCCCTTTCCAGTATTATTTAGTGATGTAAGTTGTTCAGATTTCAAAAGAACGTAAACAATTGTATACCAATGGGGAGGGATTCACCAACTGACCCTTAGCTAATTTTTTTTTGTACTCTTGGGGATTTATTGTTTGGATTTATTGAAATGACTACTGTATGAGGTTATCACAGACCCCATGATGACATTTTGATGCTAAATGTGTTAATATGTGTAGTTTAAGTAATTGTTACTATGCATTAGATGCAAATAAACACAAGTATAAACATAGCTCTAATATACAAGGGTGGTCCCAGAAGTATCTGACCCAACAAAGAAAACATAAAAATTTTGGAAAAAATGTATTAATTTCCTTTCAGCTCTATACTTTCCCAGTGATTTTCAGGAAGTTCGATGCCCTTTTTATAATAAGAACTGTCTTGCTCCTCAAAATAGCCATTAACTGCCGACATATCTTCTTCGCAGTTGGAAAATCTTTGACCACCAAGCCATTTTTTCAAGTTTGCAAACAGAAAATAATCTAAGGGGGCTAAATCTAGCGGATAGGGTGCATGAGGTAGAAATTTGAACTTAAATTCATGAATTTTGGCCATTGTAATAACGGATATGTGAGCTGGTGCATTGTCTTGATGAAACAACACTTTCTTCTTAGCCATTCTGTAAATTCTGCTACCCAAACTATTTTATTCTTGTAAACAAAGGAACAGACTCACTCAGAGTAGAATCCAGTTCAGCTTTTATATTGATTGGGCTTAGGCCTTTCAAATAAAAGTATTGTATCACATAGCGATGACAGATTTTTCTCCATTTTCATAAATTCACTGAAAACATTCACTATTGATGGCTGCCCAACAAATACATAACAATGTAGCGTCTTCAACTTGAAGTGTATGCTTACAGTGATATTTTTCAAATATCTACCGCCATCTCTCGGTCAGGCTGGGTACTTATGGAACCACCCTCGTACATAAGTATTGGTATGAGACTTAATTATTTTCTTATCTGCCCACAGCCAATGCCAGAAATCGAGCACAATGCTCCGAATTTTATGTATCGTGTATACTGGAGGAAGGATATCCCTGGTGAGCAATGGCAATCTCGGGAAATAAATAAATGGGAAAATTCTTCTCTAATGATTTCAAATCAGCCTACTTACCAGAGGTATCGAATCAAAGTTGTTGCCATCAATGAGAGAGGAGAGGCAAATGTTTCGCCAAAGGATGCCATTGGCTACTCAGGAGAAGATGGTGAGTGTTGAACTCTGTTCAATTTCCATAAGTACACTATCTCTTTGAGAGAGATTTTTATTTGTCTTAGATGCTGATATTTAATTCCCTTTTTTGAGAGAAATTTATATCAATGCAATTATAGCCAAAAGTCCTTGTTGTGTTTGTAAAGACAGAAATGGTTTATTGTGCTAAAAGTTCTCCTGTTTATGCATAGGATTATGTGGATGATGCTATATGTAATAATTGATGTGAAGTTAATAATGATTTCCTGAAAATTAGTGTGCATTTTTGCATCATTTCATCTCCTATTTAAAAACAATTCCGTATATTATTTGGCATTAGCATAATTCTAATTGATACCCCTTAAAGGATTTTGAGGTCAAGTAAATACTGCATTGACCTCTATTTTAGATGGCGCTGAATATAAGACAGTTTGGGTTTATGAGCTTGCATTTTAAGGAAAAAATCTTTTGCCAGTAAAAAAGGGACAAGATTCACCTGATGATTATGCACAGCTTCGAAACCCTGGTCGTGAAATATCAAATCTTCATTGTGGAAGTGTAAAGTTTCTTTTTTACCCTCATGAGACGAGATTCTGTTGATACAGACTAAATAGGCATCCCTATAAAAATTATGTTAATGCGTGGGACAAACTACTCCACTGTTGTAGAATTTTAAATGTATAAGCCATATACTACCTTGATCAAAAATTTCCCGGAATTTATTCAGAAAATTAAAAATACAAGTTTATTCATCTAAATCTATATTGTCCCCTTCAAAGTAATCCCCATCGACTGCAACACACTTATGCCAGCGCTTGATCCAATCCTCGAAACATTTTTTATATTCGGTTTTCGGTATGTCCATCAGTGCTTCCTGCGATTTTTCCATTACTTCCTCTCGGCTGCTAAAACGCGTTCCCCGTAATGGTTTTTTAACTCGATTGAACAGAAAGAAGTCACAGGGAGCCAAATCAGGTGAATTCGGTGGCTGTTGGATGGTATTTGTTGCATTTTTCGTCAAAAAATTACGAATAATGATAGCACTGTGCGACGGTGCGTTACATGGTGCAAAATCCACGAGTTTTCTGCCCACATTTCTGGTCTCTTTCGGCGAATTGCTTCACGCAAACGTCTCATAACGCCCAAATAATACTCTTTGTTTACTGTCTGGCCTTCTGGCAAAAATTCATGATGCACTTCACCGTTGTAATCCATGAAAACCGTCAGCATTGCCTTCTTTTTTGACTGAAAACGACGTGGTTTTTTTGGTCTCGGCTCATTTGGTGAACGCCATTCACTTGCCTGATGTCTGGATTGCGTGTCGTACTCATGAAACGTCTCGTCTCCAGTAATGATCCTTCCCATTCACTTGCCTGATGTCTGGATTGCGTGTCGTACTCATGAAACGTCTCGTCTCCAGTAATGATCCTTTTGATGAATGTGGGATCGGATTCAGCCTCGCAAATCATGTCTTTTGCGACGTTTACACGGTCTCTTTTTTGCATGAAATTGAGGTCTTTTGGAACCAACTTTGCAGCTACACGACGGAAACCCAAATCATTAACCACAATGTCTTGGGCGGATCCATAGGCAATGTTCAAGTCCTCCGCTATTTCTCTGATGGTTAATTTGCGGTTATTGACCAACATTTCTTTTACTTTATCAATTTTTTCACCGACTTTCGATGTCGATGGTCTGCCACTGCGTTCATCATCTTCGATTGACTCACGACCACTTCTGAACCGCTCGTGCCACTGGTAAACGACCGTTTTTTTTAGAGAATCGTTGCCGAAACACTTTTCCAACATTTCCAACGTCCGTGCGCCACTAAATCCGTTTTTTACGCAAACTTTAATACAAGTTCGTTGTTGCAAATTTAAATCCATTTCTGCAATTGTAAAAAATCGCCAACACACACAGAGATAGATGTACTCTTGGCTACGTAACTTTTGCAAATGTCAAGTTATGACACTAAGATTTAAAGGGAATATCAACAACAGATGTACCAATTTAACAAAAAAAACAGAACTCAAATCGGAACGATGGGAGCGCCACACGGTGGTTATTCCGGGAACTTTTTGATCAAGGTAGTATAATGATGCCTACTTATTATTAGTGCCCAGTTTCATTAATTTGTATTAGTTAGAGAAATGTGTTACACGTTTGTGAATTCATGCATCCTCTCATATTTTAATCATGAATAGAATACATAATCTATTTTGTCAATTCTATCTAACCTTATATAATTCTCTTTGAGAAGAGTCATTCCAGAGTTTTTTTCACTCCAGAATATGAACACAGCGTTAGAAATCAGTGTATTGACAGATTCATGATTGCACTGATTATGGAAATCTGTTTATCATTTGTCAGTTTCATCATGATTTTAGCATGAAATTCCTGTGTAAATTGAAGGCTCAGTGTAGTTAATTGCCACGATGTTTTCGTAGTTTCTCTTTGCTAATTTATCAATAATCTCCCTAAATTGTTTAAGTAAACATATCTTCTAATATTTTTTCTAAATATGTAGTTCCAACCCAAGCACCAAAGAATTTCACATTGGTACAAGTCACTGGCAGTACAAGTGCTCTTCTAAGCTGGGCTGCAGTCAGTCCAGAGTCAGTTCGAGGCAATTTCAAAGGTTATAAGGTCAGTATGTGGGAACTGTTGGTCATGGTAACTGGTCATAAGGGAGAGTTTAATGAACACCCTTAAATATGGAGGTTCAGGTTTAGAATCCTCGGTAAGGTTCTGTTTTTGTTTTACAAATGGATACCCTGTATTTTTTTTCTATCTATGTTTCACTATTGTTTTGATCCCTGTGCTGTCATATTTGTTTATGAATATAACTTGTTGACGTACCTTGGTGTGCACCAAAATGATGTCAAGATGATTAATTAATTCATGATTTTAATTACTTAAGTTTTGTGGTGACTCCAAGCTATAGAGATAAAATGAATAGTATTTTGTTTGAGTGTTCGATGAATTTTGCTGTTAATAGTAGTGTGTAAAGCTTGTTTGTTATTTGACTTCAAAGTCGATCAGTCAAATTCTTGTGAATTGAATCATGCTGACAAATGTTCATGAACTAACTTAAGGTGTCATATGTGCAAATTTGTTTGCATGAAAAATTCCAATGCCAGGAAATAATTAGTAATTGTTTGCACATCTAGCTTAAAAGTGTTACAGGAAAACATGTGATTGTGAATGTTTTCCTGAAGGTTGATGAATTCAGTTATGTAGAACATAATAGTTTGAAAGGTCATATATTTAGTGATTGGTTAAACTCTGCTAATGATTAATAGAACACTTTCTCCACATTGGTACTTATGGCTACAAATAAAAATAGTTAGTAGCAATGATTGATTTTTAATAAAAGGTCACTGGGATATATTTTTAGTTTCCTAGTAAGATTCTGTTAAATGTTATTTGTGAATGAGGCAATGAATTAAGTTGGGTAATTTGTGTAATTTCATATAATTCCTTAAAACTAATGTGAGTGAAATAATTTTGCTGAAATGATTTGCCAAATGTGCTTCTTTTTCCACACCATGCACATAGGCATCGAGTGACTTAACTGCTAATGTGGTGATTTTCCCACCAATTTTTACAAATTATTAAAATTTATTTGTCTACTACTATGGAGTGTAAACTCCATAGTAGTTGACAATACATTTGTCTTGTTGGTGTTGATGAACATGAAATGCTGAGCTAATGGTATTCCTAGTTTGCCAAGGTATAATATGTATCTTTTATGTGCCAAGTGAACCATGTATCACATTTTTTCATTGAGATTTCTGCCATGAAACGGGGTCTTGCATGTCTTGTACAGTATACTCTTGATTGTCTGTGTGTAGGTCATTTTTGCTATTCTCTTTCTAGCACCTCAAAATTTATATAAAATCATAATTGTTATGATAAGTGAATGATTTAAAACTTAGATGTACTTCTTCAAAATATAATTTTGAAGTACCTGGGCCTTTTTTAGAAGCCCATTCAATACTCTAAGTCAGTTATTCTAACCGCAATGAGTCTAAGCAATGCATTCAAGTTGCTCTCTGGGAATCTTTATAACTACTGACTGATATCCCTTTCTTTAACAGATCCACACATGGACTGACAGGGAAGGTGAATCCAATCCACGGGAAATCAAAATCAAGGGAGATTCTCAGCGAGCTGTGGTTGACAAGTTTATCCCTAACACCATGAACCATGCGAGGATACTTGTCTACAATGGGCGCTACAATGGGCCTCCAAGTGATACTTTAAGCTTTGAGACTCCAGAAGGAGGTAGGACTGACTGTATTGAAAAGACATATCTTGGTAAAATAAGTTGAGAAAATATGAAAAAATTGAGGATAAATTGATTTGATTAAAATCAAAAGATTGTTAGATTTCATTTTTAACCTCACATAAAATGAATATGCCTTAAAACTTCAGATTTAGAGAGAACACATTTATTAAGTCCTCATATTCATCATATGTATGCTTCCACAACCCACTGCCAATCCTTATGCTTTGTATCCATCTTTCTTCTGCCTCCTTTGGATTTCTTCCAGCAATCCCCTCTCCTCTCCAACCATGCCTAGCCTTACTTCGTTTTCCTTTCCATCCATTTTACTTTTTTTATCCTTCTCCATGCCCACATCTCCAAAACCCCCCGATCTTTGTTTTTCATCTTGCTTCAGTGACCCAAGTTTCCACATTATCCATTACTAAACTCTGTCTTGTTGTTGTCTTGAATTGTTTCCTGAAATTCTTTGTAATTCTTTATAGGGAACATCAGTTTTTGCTTGTGCATTAATTAATTGTATTAGTTGTAAAAATTGAGTGAAAACATTGTTAAGTGTAAAAGTGTATACTCTTTAATTTTTGCTTCTTTCTATAGTTCCTGGGACGGTTCAGTCGTTTGATGCCTTCCACATGGGCTCATCTGCACTCTATCTTGTGTGGAAGCGTCCAGAGCAACCTAATGGCCACTTGACTGGCTACCGCATTTATTATCAAGTTGTGAAGGGCACCAAAGTGGGACCATTGATGGAGAGAGAGCCACACATAACAGATCCTAAACAAACTCGGGCCAAGCTGGCTGGTTTAGAAACAGGTGCCAAGTATAGGATACACATAAGGGCCACAACGAGAGCAGGCGAAGGGAAAGAGTAAGTACTGAATCACGTCAAGTGTTATGTTATGTAAGAAATCCACTCAGGGGTTCAAGCATTGTTGTTTTAATTTGTCCTGTATTTGAAGTTTTGGTTGAATGATGTTTTTTACCATTTTCGTCTTTTATTATATTGTTATTAATTTCATTAAAATTTTAGTCATTAGCAATATTGTAGACATTAACAGTAAAATATCATTTCTTAACAGAAATGCTGTGCTGGCTAGGAAGTTTGGAATACTGTGGACTATTTTTAGTACTATTTTTGGAGAAACAGCCATTCAAGAGATAATTAATGTTGCTGACTTAAATGGGCCAAAATGGAAAGATGCTTCTTTTTACTATGATATTGTTTAAAACAATAATCGAGCATTTTTGGCATTGACAAATGTCCGATAAACATCGCCATGTACAAGTCACGTTAGTGGTCATTTGGTATTTATGAGAACTTATTAGAAGCATTTCCTGCGAGTATACATGCATTAATGTAGTAAATGAACAATGTTCAATCAAAACAAACATTAAAATGTACTAAATGTAAACTTTTTATGATATTTAATGACCTGGACCACCACTGTCTGTACATTTTAGACTATTCATAATTATTCATATCTTAAATTGGTATCCATACTAGGCAGCTATTTGGATTTGGAGGATTTTTACTCAAGTCTTGGACAGGTGTACCCTTTTCATCTGTCATATTTGGCCTTGTAACCGCATATTTCTCCATCGTTGATATTACGGCACTTTTCTGGCTTCTAGTTCCACAAGTGCTTCATTTTTTCCCTCACAAAAAATAAATATGCCTTAATAAATATGACTTCAGATTTACGGAGCACACATTTAGAAAGATCTCAATATTGGCTTTGTTCTCAATACGGCTAAGTTAACTTGGGCACAAAAATTTCAAAACAAATTTAGCTATAAATTCATATTATGATTTGTATGTTCATGAAGTTCCATTTTTAACGAAATACTACAGCCATTTTTATTAAAACTCTTTACTTAAATGAAATATTGTCTAATGCCATTTTGATAGTTTTATATGAGAGAAAGTATTTTTATTATTAACCATTCTAAAAATATTTTGCCTCTGGATCATCTACTTGTGGAAGGACATATTTTATAATCCCGGTATTGTATCAAACTTGCAAAATAGATAATCAAAATGTGCTGACCTCAATCATTTATATGGGTTGGGACTGGGACCTGAATGAATGGATGCACTGACAAGAAAAATCTGCACTACCAAGGAACATACTTATAAAAAGTCCACTTTACCAAGTTGTGCTGAAATAATGTAAAAATCCTTAGTACAATTGGTATAAATCAAGTTTAAAATTAAGCCCATCATCAATGATGTGTATCTTCTGTGGTCAGAAGATAATTTTAATACATTCTCTTCCTTTTGCAGATACTTCATTGAGATGAGGACCAGAGGCTCTGTCTCCTCTAAACCAGACCCGCCAAAATTCAAATGGCATAGGTTACCATCAGATAATGGACTTGCTGCTATCAAAGTTGTGTGGTTGCCCAATATTGAGGGGAAACCAGGATCTCATTTCTACGTCAGATACAGGTATTCTCACCACGTTTTGTTAACATCTAAGGAATGGTATTTAAATGGAAACTGAATTGGATGAAAATGGCATCATGAGAAGGGCAAATTAAAGTCAGTAACTCAAGTATTTATTGTGCTTCTCTGCTTATAAATTTGTTGATTGTCAAAAGTTTTTTTTACATGTACTTTACAAAGTATAAATTACGTGGCTGTTGAACTATTTTTGATTTGATAGGAAGAAAATTTAAATGTGCTAGCAGATCCCCCTCTCAGTAGAAATAGGGATTTTTTTATAAAAATCAAAAAAATAACAGCAAATAAGAAATGTTTATTGCATAAGCTGAAATGGGGTTAAAAAGGTGGATTCGACATCTCCTTGGGGATGTAACTATATGTACATTTTGTACATCCATATATATATTATATGGTATGTGTAAACATTTGGTGTTCAGTTCCTTTTCATCTATAATGGGGAATATCTTATCCAAATGTGGATGAAAAAATGTTGGGACGCCAAGGAGAACAAAGTTTTTAGGCAAGAAAGGGAGGAAGGAATGACCACTGCAGTGATATCCTGAAATGGTATTCATCTTCATATTGACAACGGATGTGAATTAGCACCTATGGGGAAGGGAAAGGGTTGGCAGTAAAGCATCACATCACCATTTAGATGGTGCTGTACTGGGTATGATATTATTTTTGGACAATATACTTAAGCAGAGAAACCATGGGGGAATGGAAGTATTTGGAATTGGAAGGATTTTATTGCAGCCCTTTGAACAGGAAGTATAACTGTTCATAGTGATCGAAATTATAAATAATGGTGTTCAGATTAAGGACAAAATACTGAAATGATGTTCGGATTTTGTAATTCTGCAGGTGAAGCTATGGAAAGTAACAATTGGTTTAGTGAAACTTCACATGCATTGAAAAAATCCTTTTATGTTTTAGAATCAAAAACAGTTTCTCTAAGTCTCTTTAGGCAGGCGATTATCGTGCTGTTTGACACCACTCAAACTATCTGGCTGAGTTTACAATGTTGAATGATCTCCAGCATTCAAGAACTGCAAAAGTGCAGTAACTAGTTATTCTGTCCGGAGAAAAATTAATTGGCACTGAAGAGATTTTGTATTTTGTGCCAGTGGCTGAAAATTTCCAATTTTCATTGTTTCTGATGGTGATATCATAATTTTGGTGATTTCTTGTTGCTAAAATAATTATGCTACAGCTTATGCCATTGAGATGCAGGAGTATTCAAAATTTAAAAAAAAGATTTAGATTTCCTAATTTCTACCCTATCTATAATCTACATGTTTAAGTTTCAAGTTATATTTATTTGTAAATATTTGCTGTTGGCCCCAGTTTTTTTCATATTTGTTTCATTCATATTTGAGTATGCTCAATGTGGTCGTTGATACTGAATACCGTCATGCGTTTAACAATATAATTTTGTCTTCACTTCCACCTCAAATCTTTTCAACCCATTGGTAAAATCTGACTTAAAGTTCATTTACAACAGTATTAACTCTCTCAATGATGTCCCCAAACTGCTTTCCCTTGTCAACATCAGAGTACATCCATGACCTACCCGCTCACACTTGTTCATTACCCTACATGCCCATTCCCAGATTATCGCTAGCTAATTAAATTCTCTCATTTCTTCCGCCTATCTTCTTTTAGTAAAATCACACCCTGATACCATTGATCCTTTTTTGCTTTCCTCCAATACATCAAATCACCTAGCTCTTTCCCATCTCTCCATAATTAGATGATATAATCTCTTTTCATTATATCTGTGCTAAGGGGTTAATATTTGTTGATTTTGTTTGCATGCATCCTTATTCATAAGTTGTTGCATACTCCACTTTAAATACATTGCTAAGTATCTGCTGTATGTGGTTCTTTTTTCAAATGAATAAAAAAATAATTATGTAAATGTATTCTATTTTTGGTTTAGGGCTAGTTGCAAATGTTATTAACTGTTTCATTTTCCAATTTCACTTTCAAGGCTCAAGGGTGAGGCTAATTTCCAAAAAACTAATCCCGAGATGGCGGAGGATTACATCGTAGTGCGGGGATTGCGTCCAGGTGAGGTGTACGAGTTTTTAGTGGTCGCAGTCGATGGAGATTACTCATCGGAGAGTGAGCTAGAAGAAGTGGAGACATACAGCATAGGTATGCGGGGAGAGAATTGGCCCACCCCCTTTTGTGCCATTGCCAAGATACTCTGGATGAGCATCTTTGTCTGTTGAATATCAGCCTTGTATTGTGCTATAAGGTTTCTTTTTGGGTTTCAGTAGTTTTTTAAATGTTAGCTGGTGACCCCCTTGCCACAGGCATGTATAATTTGGGTGTAAGCAAGAGTTTACCTATCATTCTACCAAAAATTATAAGCTTTTGCATTAAAAAAATGCAGTGACTTCCTGAATTGTGGTTTGCTGGTTGCATTGCATTTGTGGTTTGCTGACCTGAAGCACGTCTTGTGAGTGAAGTGTTTCAGAAATTTGGATGAGCCCTTTGTGTCAGTTGGTGGGAGATGTTGGAACAAGGGCTGATGATCTGGTGCCCCAGTGTTCATTTTATGAATTCAAATGATTAAATTGAGGGTGACTGAAACCTGATGTGATTAAATTTGGCTGCCTTTTCTTGTGATCTCATTGGAGAAGAACTGAATTAGTGGATAGCTTAATGTTTTGACATTTTGAGCGTTGATATTGCTGTAACTTGCAACAAAAGCCCTAACATGCATGCATGAAATTGTGGGAATACTGCAGAAAGTATATCAATTGTTCCTGACTTAATTGGCAGAGTTATTTTGATGGACTAGAAGTGATTCATAAAGTCGTATTTTTTTCTGATTTATATGAGCTGTAAAACCAGTAGGACCTGTTTTTTTTTTGGGGTGAAATATTTAATTTAATGATGGCCTGTGTTTTAAATTAATTTTATTCATTAACCTGTGGTAGTGAAGGCAAAAATTATTTCATGAAGTGGAATAAAAACATATGTATTCATGCATGCATGATAGAGCTTGATGGTTATTTTGATTCCATTTAATGGTTTTTTACTTGTGCTAGTGTATTTCTGTAGTGCTTCTGGCTTCTAATTTTGTTGAATCGTGTAGAGCACTGTCATGGAATTGAGTTGGCGGGAGGCTTTTTCCCATGAATGATTATAATGGCAAATCTCAATCCACTCCAGAGAATTAAGGCATATCCAGTATTTCTCTCTTGGCTCTGTAGTACGCACGAATTCCAAATTTCATTTCCATGAAGGCAAGAATATTGGGACCTGGAAAAAGGTGTTGAAAGAAAGGCCATAAATAATGACATAAGCCGTTTTCCTCACAAAGGTATTATTTTTTTTAATATCCATGAAGTCCTTTGCCAAACATGAAAATAATGTAATTAAGAAAATCAATTCATTTAGGAAAGATAATTGTTAAATTTATCCAAATTTGCTTTCTTCAGTTCTTTTGTTTTACTGAGATTCATAATTAACCTTTTTCTCATGTGTTTCAAAGGTTTTAGAGTAGATAGCAAATCCCTTACTTCCTACCGTATTTTTGCCTGTGGATTTTTATTGCTTAAGACTTGTCAGAATACTTTTAAAAAGTAATTGGTGTTGAATTAAAATTTTTATCACGATATTACATACAAGTGAGATGTGGTAGTGTGCTGGGTGGAGTGCTGGACTACTGACCTGAGGGCCCAGGTCCGACTTCAGGGAATGGCTCGGGGCACCCACGGCTTCACTCAAGCTGTGCAATTTTTACCAGGGTACCAAATATTTCTGGGAAACCACATGTGGCACAGGGAATAATGAACTGTCCCTCATACCCTGATGTGTGAATTTCATACACTGTTGGGCTTAGTACTAGGTGAGCCCTATCCTTGCCTATCAAACCAACTTTCAGGATTCATTACACTGGATTATATGCAAAACAATTTGAATTTCAGTCTTTGCTTATTGTAGGTGGTCACTTATCATTTGCATTAAAACAGTATGACTGTATAAAATGTGAATATAAAGAATCAAATTTCAGTTAAAGTCATACTTACTAAATTGCTAACATTTTATTAAAAATCATTTACATGCCCCACAACATAATTTCCTATTAATGTAAAGTATTTATACTACATCGAAAATGGTGATAAAAAAATGTTTTCTATCTTATATGAAAATCAAATTGATGTGGTTTTGGCTAGAAATAGGTCATTGTAATAGCCTAGTGGATAGCATTTGGCGACAGATAATAGAATCCTAAGTGGGTGGTGCTTCTGGATGACCCGAGGTGAAATCCAAGTGATGTGATTTTTTAGTACCAAAACTTTGTTAGGAAACTTCAGGCAATACAGGGAAAGGAACTGCCCCTTCTACATTCAATGTGTGAATTTCATGGATAAATTGTGGTGGGGTCTGTTCTTACATATCTAAGTACCTTTGGGATCAGTACTATGGGGGTTGTGGTAGCTGTGATATAGGCAGTAAGCCAAAATGTATGCATTTGATGGTAGCATGACTCCACTAATTCATGGCTAGGAGGAGAAATCTATAGATAAATAGTTTGAAATGGGAAACCATGGGATTAATGCAAACAAATATTAGCATGTACCATGTTATTTTGCAAATAAGTAAAAAATGACTGGTTTACGTTGAAAAAATTTTAAAGTAAATTTCATAAGAAGTACTGTATTATTTTAATTGGTACACAATTTGCTAAAGTAACTCCTTAAATATTAATATCAGCCCTTGTGATGTATGTATACTGTTAATTCTCTGTTGATTCCCCCCATATAGTTGATCTTGAATCTAATTACAATTTTGTTATTAATCGAATCACATCAATGCAACAACTTCGTAGTGTTAAAATCATTGCATTGAAATGCATATTAGCAGATGACTCCATTAAAAGTTACTTTTGTGGCATCTCCTGCAGTTTCTTGGAATTTATCAAATCACATGGTACGAACAATGTTTTCTGTATAACTAATGAATAGTATGCCATGCATCAGTAAATCTCCAGCTTTTAAGGATTGCAAGTCGCTGGAACTATTTTATTTGACCATGAATGATTGTTCAGACGGGATTCATTCTCAGGAGCACTAATTAAATATGACAATATACCATTTTATAGTGGTTTAGAGTCACTTTATTTCAGGATTTTCTTTTGGCACGTTAAATACTAAGGGTGTTATAACCTGTCATTTCAAAGGGCATTAAAATTATCAAATCATATCAGCTAAATTGAGTACCAGTTGCGGTCATGATCTTGTATTACCATCTGTTTTGAGTCTCTGAACTTTAAGATGCCACAAATCAATCATGTCATATCGTCTTGAGCCTTTGCATTGAGTCTTGCACAGCTCACTTCTCAGCTTTTCCAGTGGTCCCAGGAAAACATTTTTGACCAAAGTCGTTCTCCTCCCCTGTTGTAGTCTCCTCCTCCTCCATCCCCAATTGTAGTCACCTTAAGTGAAAAGAATTCTGTAGAAACGTTGAGCGTGAGGTGAATTTGGGTACTCCTGTTAATGGTTTTTCAAGTGTAATTGTTGAGGGAATACTTCAAAAGATACTAAAGCAAACTACAGCACAAGCTTAGCTTTTATTAAGCTCTCTTGTTAAATGCCACGGTTAAGATGTCGACCTACATAATTCAGCAATGCATATCTGCATTTCATAGCCTTGAATGATGCTTGTGTTTTGTGGGTTTGTTTTACACCAATATTGTTTTCTCTTGGGAAACAGAAATGTATTGTAAGTCTATAGTCAATTTACAAGTCATAACCATACAAATGATTTAAAATTTTTCATTGTGATTGTTGTACCATTATTTTTTTCCAACTACATATTGCTCTTATTCACTGCAGTTGTTATAATTGTTTGGGTGGTTTTGATTACCAGCCGTTTTATGAACTATAACATGACATTATGTTGCTGATTACAGTAGTATAGTATCTAGTTTTCTATATGAACCTGTGGGAACATATGTCCAAATATTCCGAAGTTTATAAGTGTTAAGGTATTGAGTGTGTTACAAATGTTCACTTGAATCTCATTGCTAAAGGGTGATCTTACATGATGCCATTGTGTGCAAACAATTTCAAAGTTACATTTTCTTGTTGTAATATACAACCTGTGAAGATCAGATGGTCGTTTTCTTCAAATAATTATTTAACTGCGTGGAGACTTTTAGGCCCATAAAATCAGCCATTACTCATGTCATAGTCACAGTTGAGCTTTTGAAATAATGCTATGATTAAAGTTCTAATATTTGCGGAAAATTCTTTATATACAATGCATGTGGTCAGATATGTGCTTCAGGTGATTATTTCGATTATGTTCGCTTCATGATTGATTCATCATCGATTACAGTTCATAATTGAGACTGTATAGTGTAATGTTTGCTTTTGAAATGTCTTGGAAAATGACACTGAAGTTTGCAGATCACAAATTTGGGAATCAAACGAGTGATTTTACCTTGGAACAAGAATAACTGAATGAATTGGAATGTTGAAAATCTGGATTTACAGCGAGACTTATCCAAGGATCATGTTAATGTGGTAAGTAAAATTTTTGTAATCACATGCATAAGATTTTTTCTTGTATGCTTAAATGAATTTATGCCTCATTATTCTGGGATTATATTGAGATTAAAGATCCTCCCTCTATTGGAATGTAAAGAAAACTTACCTCAATATTGCTTTTCATATTCAGCACCAGAAGTAGCAGTTGAAGAAGGAAGAATGAATGGACCATGAAGGCTAAGAAGAAAGGCACAATGCCAGGTGTGTGTGAGCTTAAATTAATTTGCCATAGCTTTAAACATTCATCACAGTTTTCAGTTTTGAAATCACTTTCCATAAAATATAATCCACAAGTACTTGTTAGTATGTGCTTAAATCGTGGGGCAGCCTGCAAACTAATGGATTATTGAATCATTGAATTAGTTTGGAAAAAAAACAGTGGTGAGTAGTTGATGAGTTCTGTGTGTTTGGCTTTCATTCTTATCGCCACTGCCACAAATCCTGCTGGTGGCCCTAGCGTTTGTTTCATATCCGAGCCTTTTATTTTAAATCCAAGCAAAAGTGTCATAAAAAGTTATAAAGTGTTTACTAGTTATTTTTGAAGAAACCCATGAGGAACGATAATATTTTCCATCATGAATGCTTTCAATTATGTAAAATATTGAAACCTATAACCTCTTAACAAATCTGTTGACTAATTGCCCTTGCCAAAATGAACTTGTTTGTTTGAGAATCTATATAGCATCACTAAGCAGTGGAAATGAATAAATATATAATGTGAATTGTTGATGTGTTAAAGGTAATTATTTTGTACACAGGGTAGACTAAATGGAATGTCTGGAATATTTTAAATTGATAATATTTAATCATAACGAAGGAGGTATAATCTTTGACTTCAATGAGATAAAATTGTTTTGATACTCTCCAGATTGATAGAAAACGATTCCATATGGTTAGTGCTTAATTCAGTACCCTTGGTCTTTTAAATGAGGCCTCCTCTTCTATGATGGTCCTAACAAATTCTTTGTCTCTCAAGGTGTGCCAAATTCATGTGGTACCTCCTTTCAGCATAGCATTTCACTCCACTCTTCCGTATGTGTCCTCATTTGATATTTTATGTCATTCTGATCTTCAGCTTTGAACCTTCAACACCAGATTTTGATGGCTTCTGTTCCTCTTTGGTCTATTTTTGCCATGGTCAATGTCTCTTATCCCTTAAATGCCCTCAACCACGTAAATGCTTTCACTTAACCCATCCTCGGCGGTGACCCAAGTATTCATTGAGCATAATCTTTTATTGCCCCTTCATGATGAGGAAGCTCTTGTGTTGAGTGTTAAGTACCAAGTATTAGAAACCAAGTCACACTAGTACACTAATTATAATTTAATCTCCCAAGTGTATAACTCTGCAATTTCATTGAGAGCTCTGAATTTTCAAGAACTTCAGAGAAAAGGAAGCATGGTTAGGCAATAGATAGTTATTCATTTGCAAAAGAGTGCTTGATTTCTAATTAAAATTTCTTTACACCAGTTTTATCATTGTTTTGTTTTTTTCCCACAGGGAGCAGCGTTGGTCTCTAACATTGCCATTCATCACAGCTAATGGAACATCTGGTGTCTTCATATTGCAAGGGAAAGGAAGAAAAAGGCAAATGTTGTTCTATCATTGGATGAACTTCAGTGAAATCTAATTTTGTAGGAAATATTATTTTTACTAGAATCATGAATGATATGAAAGAAGGAAGTTGTCGGTCTTCCACTGTATTATAACCTTAATTGGTTAACCCTCTGGATTTAACATTGTGCAGATGATGCCATGTATCAAAACTGATTCGTAATGCATTTAATAATATAGAACAGGAATGCATTTGGTGAAATCTGGGTGTTCCGAGTGATGTCCAGTAAAAATCAATAAAATCAATGTAGATAAGGTGAACTGGCTGGATTGGTTCTAATACATCTACTGTGGAAAAATGTTTTGAATAAGAAGAGATGTGCCACACATTTCTACAGATCAAAGTAAATATGAATGAGTGGAAGACATGAAAGGCCTAAGTATAAAAGTTGGCCGATTCACTTCCATTTGGAATTATTTTCCATTTTTGCTGGATCACTTCCATTTGGAAGTCTGCAAGGGGTGGGAGATTAAGAAACCACCACAACCCACATTCTTAGATGGCTGAGGGGAGAGGATTCATCAGCTGATAAGTGAATTGGATTAACTATTGGAGAACATGTTCTAAATATTTAAAATTCCAATCCAGAATCATGGGAATTTTCTCCTAAGTGTGGTCAGGATTAATGAATATTTTTGGATTCAAGACCATTAAATTGCATCTGAAATATTCCACAAATAAAGAGGACCAAGATCCTGATTCCACCAATGATGAATTTTGATTCACAAAATCCAATAACTCCTGTAGTTGAAAAGTCATTGCCATGTTGCGTTCATTCTGGGGCATGGTACATGATCACCGAATGAATGCTGTCGTATAAATCTGTGATATGATGTATTGGGTAATTGTTGAATTGTAAATACATTAAAATGTGTATTCAAATGCCATTTCTGTTGATGTCCACTTAACCATAAACACAATCCAGCTAAATTGTATATACCACTCCCTGATTGTCACTATTTCTTTGTTGACAAAGTATGTATCCTTTTTAAGAACTAAATATATAACATTTAATTTAAGACTTTGATGTGCATCAAGGAGGGTTTGTTGCACTCCATTTGTTCAATTAGCTTAATATATTCTCTGTGGTGGTATACATTTACTCCTGTAACAAATTTAACAGCTATGAAGCACATCAAATATTACTTTTACTGATTATCTGAAGGTCATGGAGCTGGTCCTGCTGTTTAATAAACTTCATACAACATAATTCTTCAGAAATATCCTCTTATAGAATTGAAAAATTTCCATCATTTAGTAATTTTGACAATATTGGGCCTTTATGTGTTTGATAATCATAATTAAACTATTTATTTATGGAAATTATGATCCTGTTACAAGGATTATGATATTTACAGTGTGATTACAATTGCAATATTTGATTGCAATTATACTCGTGGCTTAAATAGACTTAATATGTTACAAAAATGTTAATAACAAAAGAAAAAAGGAGTTGATATAATATTAATTGTTTTATAAGTGATGTAATTGATAGATTATACGACAGATTGTAGGAATTATTTCAATCACAAAATGGAATGCTAATTCTCTTAAACAATGAACCTGAGCGTTAATAGTAACCCAGGATAATAGTTCAGAGGAATCAAACAAAGTTATGTCACCACAGGCAGCTGCCATTGGTGCAAACAAGGATATGTTCATATGCTCATCAACAGTTAAGGATTGTTCTCATTTGTCAATTGATAACTGAACCATCTAGCTTATGTGTAGAAAAATTGAAGATGATAAGGTATTATGAATTAATTAAATAGAGGGTATTCAAGTAAGTGACCTAATTTTTAGTTTTCATTGACTTATTGATATTAAGACGAAAGTAATTTTTAGAATGTAAAAATATCAACAACTTGATTAATCTTTCTCTTATACATCTCTATCTATGCTAAGTGAGCCCTTTGGCAATGCAGTGCGTTGGTTTCTGATGCCTTAAGTTGAAATGCCATAGTGGGAAACTGTGTCAATAAATAACTCATAGGTGGAAGGTTTATATAAAAGGCTGAAATTAATTCCCGAGAAATCTTATCATTGATTTTACCTGTTCAAATCAAAGTATTATGCTTCTATTAGCAATCCATTAATATTTCCCTTGCCATTTTATTTTCTCAGTTTTACGTTGTCATATGATTATTTCTCGTCAACTGCATTTCTTGGACATAATCTAAACTTTTGGTGTTTCAATGCCAAGTGAATATAGCGTAAACTTACTTCATGTCATTCTTTTGCCTCTCTATTGCTTGCACTTTGTAAGTGGACATTGTGATGCATCCTTGCTCTGTAAAGGCCATTCTGTATTGGGTGCTTGGTCTTGTTGTCCCGAGACCTGTGCTATTTGATGGCTTAGTGAATGAAGTCTTTCGAGTCCTCTCTCGACAGAAAATTGCTGTATTTTATCTTTAAAGACTAAAAACTAAGGATCCCCTCCATTCAAGCCAATCAGCATGCATACAAACTTCTCTTTTCTGGCATTCAAAAAATTTGCAAATGCGCGACTTGAACTAAAAGACAAGATAGTAGACTTGAGACCCATTATAGGATGATCTTAAAATGACTCCATGAAACTAATTAAGTAAGGTAACAGGACTGTGTCCTCTTTTCTTAACTGTTTATTACTGTCATAAAGAAGAAGAAAGAAGAAATTACTGTCAGAAATAAGTTAATAATTGAACTGTAATCCTGGCCAGCTTACTTGCCTCAGTTTTTGAGAGATGAGACAATATTTCCACAGTTAAAAAATATGCAATTCTTGAGACCAAAGGCTTTGAGCTTATCAGGAATAATTGGAAACCGACTTCTGCATTGTTAAATGTATCTGAATTAATATAGGGAATACATGTTTTTAATTTGCATCTCATCAAAAGGAAGAGCTGTTATTAAAGTACATGGACTTTTCCTCTCGTTTTCATGAGAGAAATACTTTATCACGTATTTGCTGTCCAATGTATATATCACCATATAATAGCCCTGTCTGTTGTGGCTAATGGTAACCGTAGGCATTTAGTCAATATTTGTGAACTGAATGGAGAGGAAATATCTGATCACTTCGCCAAAGCTATCGTTAAAAACATTCCTGTATTCTGAGTAGTAGTATTAATATTCAGTGTAGTTAATTATAAGGATACAAATGCATTTTTGCAGTGAAATATTTCTATTTTTTCATGATTTGTGGCAATGGCATCCTTATGTTCATATATTTTGTGTGATCCTAAAATTGAATTTTATGATGAGTGTTGTATTAAAAGAATTAGATGCTATTATTCTCACTTTTGAATTAAAGAGTTTCCTTCAAAGAGCCACTGGAAACTTGGCATTACTCGTGATTTCAGCTATGGCATTTGTTTCAAGCTCAACTTAAGACTGAAGTGACAAATGAAAATATGAAAATGATGGCTGAATTTAAAATGAATCACTTTTGAATCAGAGTTGATGCTATTTTAATGCTGATTATATGGGTTTAAAAATCGTTTGGATCCCCCCTCCCCCTCTTTACCCCAGTGTTTGGTTCCTCATATCATTACCCTGAATTTGTCTTTTTTTTCAACTAACACTTAGCCGTGAAACCATTTCTCATGCGTCAACATAGTTTTGAGAAATATTATTTCTTCTCTGTCCCTTAATGGAAATCTTTTAAGTCTTGTACTGACTGTATTAAAATAACATTCATAAACATAGATATATTTTCGTATAACATGCCTCTTAAACTACTGCTGCCAGTTCTCATAAGCTGCATTAAATGATTACATAATGTTGTGATGGTTTAAAGAAATTTGGAGCCACTTGTGGAGGATAAGTATGCTTTTTAATTAAGTGATCGCTAATTATTTTGACTTTTTTTGATGGACTCTCATGAAAATGTTGATTTTGCATTTAATATGCTTTTTAGTTGGTATGCAAAATGTTGTTAGGGCTGGGTTTGTTTTGTTTAGTGTGTTAGTCTTTAGTTATCATAGATGTGTATCTTGTTTCATATATCTCCTAGGAAATGGAAACGCTTTAAAAAATTGCATGATTACACATATTTGATGGTGATATTTTTACCGATCTCGGTCATTTTTATCCCAAAAAAAAAGACCACGTAGTAACTGAGTACGGTTTTTGTCTTCCAAATATGATAGCAGCATTTTTTTTAATACATAGAAGACTTGGTGGCATGCTGTATTTATGTGTATCTCACGTTGCTTTTTGTTCATTTTAACACGACCACTTCTTAATGATTTATTAGTCTGCCAAAAAATCATCGGAAACTGGTATGAGTTTTATTTTTTTATACCACCCATTATGTTGGCTTTAAGTGTTTTCAATTGTTTGTTTAACTGTTCTAATTGCATTGGTTCAACTAGACTGCTCTCTTACGATTTCTTTTGTGTTTATGCAGAGGGACCCATGATCCAGGCGAAAGAAAATGTGGCCACGGCTGGTTGGTTCATTGGCATGATGCTAGCAATAGCATTCCTCTTGCTGGTGCTCGTGATTGTATGCATCATCAAACGAAACCGGGGTGGGAAATACGCTGTGCACGAACGAGAGGCGGCTCGTGGTCGAAATGATTATGCAGAGGAACCGGGTGGTTTCCATGAATACTCTCAGCCGTAAGTGGATTTAAATAAGGACCAATGAAAAGTCTCCAGCTCCCACCATGCTTTTCATTTTGCTGTAAATTGGCTGACGAAATTTATTGATTAATTTCTTTCAACTTTTCAGGCTTGACAGTAAATCTCAAGGTAGGGGCTCGATGAGTAGTGATCCCAAGCAGCCCCCAGAGAGTGATACAGATTCCATGGCTGAATATGGGGAAGGGGACACAGGTAAGGTATATGCATGATGAATCCCACTTCTCTCTGAGGACTCTGTTGTCTTAAATCGAAATCAGTTTCTGAAGATGCTGGGAAACTGAAAATTATTTTTCTCTATATTTATTTCTGTGCAAGCTTTAGAAATTTTTGGGATGTTGGCATACCAAAATATGGATAAATTATATTTCTTTGTTTTCTAGTAGGCACGTGACATTTTTCTTTACTTCAGATTAGTATAATTATAATTATTTTGAGTTATTAGTATTTTTGGATCATGGTTGGAAACATGTTTTTTTCTTTGAATTTTCAAATTTTTTGATTTAATGAAATAAATTTTACATGTTGATTTTCAACAAAAGTATATTTATATATATACTCTCATTTGCAAAAGTCTGCAGACAGACACTGGCCCTCTTGAGAATATGGGAAACTGGAAAAGATTTCAATATGTTAGCATTCAAAGGTTAGTGGGAAATCAAGTCTCTCGGTATGGTGAAAGGCTATTTCATTCCCAGTGTCTGACAGCCATTGAATACCAACATAATGAACATTTTCAGCTTTCTTGAATCTTATGTTAATGATGACTGCTTACTGAGTTTTGAAAATAATATTAAATATTTGATTGTATTATGTTTCATTGAGCTTCAGTCATTATTAGTTGTAATTGCCAAGTACCCTTCACTCTGGCTGCAAAATTTCACTGTCGAGCGGTGACCTCTGATGTATAATTATACAATAAGCTCACGGAAATGGGATTTACTGAAGTAAAACACAAAAAAATGCATTTTCTGTGGAAATAATTTCCAGGTTATTTCAACAAAGCATCCAGAATTTTCAATACACTTGGTAGTATATTTCAAATGTATTGAAGCAATAAAAGTTTGTCATCTGTGGTTCATTTGTTAATTGGGGAATGTTAATTTCACTTTATCAGGTTTTAATTTTCAATTCAGTAATTAAAGCCCATTAAAAGACCCGGATGACTCCGTTAAAAGTTACTTCTGCGGCATCTCCTGCAGTTTCTTTAGGTTTTAATTTCACACATATTCAATGAAAACTAAGGGGTGCGTTTGTATTTGTTAAATATTCAACCATTAAACAAATAATTTTGTCCCTGGGATATTTTAGAATTACATATCATTCATTAAATTCAAAGAACTGTATGTAAGAGACAGTTACTTTAATGAGCCATCGGCTAATTTCCGCAAATATTCTGGAATACCAGTGTAAAAATCATTCCGCGTTGTCAGATGATAATGTTTAAATAACTATTGAGCCATCTCTGGAAATTCTTTCAATTTCTCTAAGGGAAATACTTTTTTTGTCTCAAACATTGGCTTTTACCTTGTGGTGACCTTTTACCTTTTGGGGGTGCAGTGCACACAACTATGATTGTTTATGATGATGTGTGCATAGTAATTCGTCGCAATGCCTTATGCCTTCAATGCCCCTAGAAATTCACAGTGTATGAGGACGCCTCAGTCGTTTGGCTGGTTAAAGCACTTGTCCGGACATCAGGGAGATCTAGGTTAATCCCAGTTAAGGGAATGATTTTTACACTGTGAAATTCTGCATTACGCGTTATTAGTACCTTTTCCTTAAATATTTCTTTCTTAACATTGTTTTCATTTGTCTCTATATTTTGCTTCTTATATTTATGCCCTTTTTATGTTATCCAGTTTTGTGTTATAATTCTTTTAGCCTGTGAATTTATGAGCATTTAGTCCTTTAGTTGCTAAAATGGCCGCTTATTTTCCATTTTTATTGATTTATGCTTCTTTTACCCCACTTTTCCATAGAGGGTATGAACGAGGATGGTTCATTTATTGGGCAGTATGGTCGACACAAGAAACCAGAAGAATCCACATCAGCAGCCTTTGCCACTCTTGTGTAAATGGCAGCTTGACTCTCATTTCAAACTGAAGTGTCTTGCAGAAGGTACTCTTTGCTGGTTTGATGGACACTATGAATGTTGTAGGAATAATTGTAGATATTGCATAGCAAAAGTGAATTTTACTTGTATATCTGGATGCTAATGTGAAATATTGTTTTATGTTTAATTTATTTTAATTTTATTTAAGTATCCATAGAAACTATTTGTGTGATTTATTATGTTTAAAATTTTGGTATATTACTTTTCATAGTTAAAATTTTGCCAAATTTAATTTCAAAAGTATTGGTATGAAAAAGTGTCAGTGATTAGTTCTCGTGAAAGCATAAGGATTATCTGTGGTTAGCTGTATGTTGTTATGTTATTTATTTTTTAAATTTTTAGTGGAAAACAAACATTAATCATGGTGATGACAGAATCTGGAATATAGATACGTGAAGGATTCTTCAGATAATTTAATATACTTGGAAAATCATTGAGTAGTGAACCCTCCCTGATCTGGGCTGCATGGGACTCTGGAGGGTTGTTTGGATCAGACTAATCCAATCCAAAGCCCATAAGCCTTCTCAGAGTTTGAGGGTGTCTATATTATCCCATGACATCCCAATCTTCTCCTTGTGGCTATAATCAGCATCAGCATGCAGAAATATAGACACCCTTTCTTATTTTTTGAGGAAACTTTTGACTCTCTTTGGTCCAAATTAGTGAGGGTTTACTTCAATCGTGCACAAGTAGGAATAGTTATGGTAAAAGCAGCCATAACCTAGGTCAATCGTGTATTAAGAATTATTTATTTTTAAAATGTTACCATTGTAAAAGAGCTTATTAAAATGTTTCCTTTTTTGATTTTCCTATTTAGGCACTGGATAATTTGTTCTTAAAATGGAAAAATGATTGACTATTGCATAGAAGCTGCTATGACTCAGGGAATGTGCAGAAAAAATTGCAAATCTTTTAAGTTCTCAGGAAATATGTTCTTGTTTCCATCATCACCATGTTAGACTTTTTTTTAAATCATAGTCATTATAGATTGTTATGGTTGATAATAATGCCTTGAAATTTGGTGAGTTTATGGAAAGCAAAGCTGGGCAGTAAGCATGATGAAAAATATGTTAATTTTGTGTTCACTAATGCTCCTTTTATGTTTTATAAGGTAATATAGTAATGTTATGGAAGTTGCACAGCTTAGTCATGATTTATTGGTCCAGTTATTCTGCTTCGTAGCAATGATTTCTGCATTAGATGTGTGTGCTCCTGAGCATCTGAAGTTCATTTAGTTTCATGGCAAAAGAGTGCTTCTGTTCAATGATTTAGTTTTATAAGGTGATCACTAGCTAAAAATCTTTGTGTGGAAATGAATTTGAATGCTTACTGCAGAAACATTGGGAACTAGAATGGTGGAGAAACTTGAATGCAGAATGTTGTTCTGTACACACATATTGTTCCCAATTTAAGAGTTAAGAGACATTTTCTCATTGTCCATCTGAAAGTGGTAGACAGGATGTTTATCTGCCTGCATTTATTATGCAGGGAATGAAAATTTAAAATATTCCTTTCCGAATTAAACAAAAGAGAACTATTGCTGGCATTCAGGAATAATGAACAGTAATCATTTATTATGTTTCTAATTAATTTTCAGAATGCTGTTTATTAATTTTCAAATATTTTTTAATGAATAGATATTAGTCATGTATGTACATCGAAATGTAGTTTGACTTATTGTAATGCACATGATGCGTGAAAATGTGTAATGCCATATCATGTTGGTCAGGAAAGCCAATAGTTCAAATGCACCAATGAGAAATTGAGAGAATAGTTAAGATGTCGAAGTGTCTTATATATGTGTAACATAAAATGCATCCTGGAAGCACGGTAATCTGTTGGGTATCAGTGTGCGGTCCAGGTAATGCTTACTTGGACTGCGAACAAGTGAGGGGGTATTGTAAACTGTTAATTATTACTACAAAATAATTGAGTTAGAAAATTAATTTTTATTTGTTATTCTTAAAACTTCTCTGAGTAGATGTCATACAGAGTTGAGTATTTCTCCCAGCATTTCTTGACCTTACGAAGACCGTCATTGGAGAACTCGGCAGGTTGCATCAAAAACCATTTCATCTCTTTAGTGATGTCAGGTTTGATGTCGAATCACTGACCCCACAATGGTTTTTTTGAGTTGTGGGAATAAGAAAAAGCCTCCTGATCAGGAGAATAGGGCAGATGTGGCAAAAGTTCAAAGCTATATCGTTTTGATAGCAGGTCATGATTGCAGGTTGTGGTGTATTTGCTTCTGAAAAGTAGTCGGTGATTGGAACCCAGCATGCTGGCATCGTTGACATGTGCAGTTCTTTGTGTATAGTTTTCCACACTCGGCCGTAGCTAAGTTGTCACATTCATAATCTTTGGCATTGCGGTCATTTTTTGCAATTTCTGCCTTCAGTTTAAGTAATGATCTGTAATACTCTACCATTATTGTTTTATCTTTTTGAAGAAAATCAATGAACACAATTCCATGAATATCCCAGAAAACTATTTCCATCATCTACGTGGTAGATGGAGAACAGTCTTCGCCTTTTTCAGAGCGGCCAGTTCACCCTTTGCAGTCCACTGTTTTTGACTCCTCTTTCTGCTCATGAGGGTAGGGTTGGATCAAAGTTTCATCTTGTAATGAATCTACGCAAATCAATGCTTATGTTTTAGTCAGCCATTCACTTCACTTAAACCTCTCCAACATGACCGTAGAAATGTTCATTGAAATGTGTTTTTGGTCCAAAGTGACCCAATGTGCATATAGCTTACGTATCCTTCAGTCAATATATGACAAACACATTATTTCAATAAGCCTTATAGCTATTCAATTGTTCCCGGCTCAACCTTGTGGAAATTCATTTTAATAAAATTAAGAATACAAAGTAACTTTCCACTGTCCTTTATTAGCGTACAACCGGTTTCAACGCCCAAGCGTCATTGACGCTTGAGTGTTGAAACTGGTTGTACGATAATAAAGGACAGAGGAAAGTTACTTTGTATTCTTAATTTTATTAAGCCTTATAGCCTCTGCTCTCTCTCTAACCATAACCCTGATGGCCCCATATGTCTGAATTCATTGTCTCATACACTACGTTAAAAGACTTAGTGAATTCTGTAATGAGAACCTTGGAGTATTCATGGAACATAGAATATTTACTCTAAGTTTGCTAAGGGTGTAGAATACACTATTTACTCAAGGCTTCTTATTTCTTCTTATCTAATATTTATTTTCATTATTTTCTAATTGACTTCATGGGAAACTTGTTGGTTGTATCTGCAATCTTTTTCTGCATGATCCTTAGTGGATCTATGAACGATGAAAGCATTTTATTGAGTAAATTGGGTAGAACTAATGAATGCATTGCAGAAAATTGGAGTAAATTGGAGGAATAGACCACCTATCTGTAAACTGTACATGTCTCAAATGGCATAGGTGTGTGTGGCTGGTGGAGAGTTGGAATGGGCAGCATTAGGAAACGGAGTAAGTCAGGGGTGTCTTATTATTTCCTCAGCTTTTTGTTGTAAATGTGGAGGAAATGGTGAAAGTGACGTGTGAAGAACTGGAGCTAGTTAATGAAAGTTGGTGGGCAAATCTTAATATCATTCAGGCTTGTGGATGATCAAACTAAAGTTAATCAGCCAGCCAAAGAGTTACAATTGCTGAGCACATGGGAAAATCAGAGTGATAAGTATAGGATGAGAATCAATATAAATAACAAAGATCTTCAAAGAGTTTTTCAAGAAAGAGGAAGGCTAAGTTAAACATTGAAATAGGATGGATAAAACTAGTGTGTATGGAGCAGTTATGCCAATATATGCCAATATTGGAAGTTTTGTGGAGCAAATAAGTCAAAGTATTAAGAGTTAGAAGAAGAAAAATTGTGTTAGGCAAAGAAGTTTTCACCAAGAAGAGTGAATTGATGACAAGGGTGTTGAGTGATGATGCTTCGAGGAGATAGTGCATACTTGAGTATTGAGAGTGGTTTTGTATGCTTTTTCCAGTTACATTGCAATAATTTTATCTAACTATGCTATCTAATGTATTTCCCGGCCCAAAAGATGCACCCCGATTTTTCAGGTTAGAATTTACAAAAAATACTTGGATCAGTATTCAAAAGAAGGAATCCATTGGGTAAATAAGTTCTTATGAAGAGTTGAGAGTTGATGATAGGCAATCAATAACATAAGTCACACATTTGTGTGTATCTTAAAGAAAGATGTAAAGATAGGTCTAGTGAAAACGAAAAATGAAGCATTGTTTTGTGTGGCTCAGCAACTTGCTCATTGAGGTGAAAGGATAGGTGTAAATTGGAGGTCTTCATGGTGTGTGCATGTGGAGAACAATGTACAAAATAAAATGGATGAAAGGAAAATTAATAATGAATTTCTTTGCCATGTACCACCTGATCATAATGCCAATTCAATACTGTCCTTCCATTACAAATCTTGGCACATTTATGCATGCCAAATGTACGATAGGTCCTTCAAGTGGTTTTTTTAATTTTAATTATTCCATTTGCATGCTCTGACTGAAGTACTGTGAATTAACTAAAGTATGCCATTGCTGTTGTGTGTAGGAACTGCAATAATGTTTCCCAACTTAGCTGTCGTACTTATAAGAGGTTGGAGTCATGGTAGTGATCAGAACCAAGTGGGTTAAATTTGAGATTTTAATTCAAGGAGCCTCTTCCTTCAGCATCTATGCTTTCAAATTTTATTGTTGAAGTCCTTTCTTCAGCTATGAAGTGTGTGCCTCCTCCATTATAATTATTTTGGTTTTAAGGTGGTGCTTGTCGCCGAGTGGGATTTCTAAACCCTTCTCCTTTTGTCTGATTTTACAGGTCGTTTTACTGAAGATGGGTCTTTCATAGGACAGTATGGAGCGGGAGGCAACAAGAGGAGACCAGAAGAGCAATCTCCTTCAGCAATGGCCACCTATGTTTAAAGGAATGGCAAATAAAAAAACCAAATGATTAAGACAAATAATGAAAAGGAAAATATTTTGCTGGTCCTCTCATCCGCAGCACTTGCTGTTTTCTAAGCAGATAAATACTCACCACTTAAATTTACTGCCTGTCCATAGTTGGTGATGGAGTGTCAGATTTGGGTCAAATGATAATACAATAGCTTTTGGAGTGAGGGTGGGGTCTTAGGATAAGGAGACACTTCTCAAAAAAAAATGTGCAAATGTCGGAAGCTGTCCTAACATATTTTTTTATTCCATTACAGAATCTCAGTAGTGTTAACAAATCTTCTCTTTTGATGTGGAAGTAGTTATAGCCAACTTTTTAATTTTTAAATGTTTTAGTTTTTTGACTGTTGTGCATAAAAAGTTGTGCAATCACCATGTTGATAAGAGCTCTTATTGTTGCTAAGTGAATCTCTCGTGAGCTTTTTGATTTTTTTTTTACTCTGCAAGCTTTTATTTTCCTTGAGGTCCATGTTTTAAATGTTGTTGAACATTTCAAAATATTCTCTTTATTTTTTAGCTGAGTGTTATGTTTTTTTTTATCTGGGATGAGGCAGTTTTCAATGCCGTGAATGCGGCCTAAGATGTTTATTTTAAGGAAAAGGATGTGTTAAATCTCTGGTATTTTCATTGAGGTTTTTTGTCTGTATTTTTAATGTCAAGTTCTGCATTTGTGGATGATTTATTGTGGGTAAACCTTTCCCTTAATTTGTTTGATTCATTCAAATCACACGAGGGAAATTTGATACTTACAGCAAGTCCTTGATTTATGCTAAAATCGTTTACCCAGGGAGTATAAATACTTTTACACATCTACTAAATCAGTGCGACCAAAACCAATTATTGCGAGATCATAATTTTACATTCAAAATGGAAACTGAATCTTATTATATTTAGTATCATAATATGTGTTATCACCCTGATATCCATGGGTGGGTTACTTATTTTGACAAAATTATTCCTCATGAAAGAAACTAGATGGAAACTTGGTTGGATGGGTGTTCCTAATTTACAAACGTAATATTAAGGAATAGAGGCAACCTTCTGAAGTGATATAAAGTGGAACAGTATAAAGCAAGGACTTCACTGTATCTTTTTTTTCTGCTTTTTGAGTGCTGATAATCATGTTACCCAAGTGACTCTTCCTTCATCCTCAAATGAACACTGCCTACTTAGATGAATTCTAGAGACTTGTTTTGAATGTGTTATGCACTAAGGAATTTACAGGGTGGCTACAGTCAAGGGGAAACCGGAAAGGTTTCTTGGGGCAGAGAAAAGTAAGGGATTTGGCTTTAATAAGTAGTTTTTTAAATGAACAATGGTAGAAAAGTGCACTTAAGGTGCCATTAATTTGTGCTTGGCTGGCAAAAGCAGCTCAACTGTTGTACTATGACAAATAATTCAGTAGTACTTGCATTTTCTGTTATCGGGTATTTTTTTTTCTTGTACATTCCTACATATTAATGTATCTGCTTCTACTTCATCTGCTTCTGAAAAGGTCATCCCTAAGACAGTAAATTCCCTTGAATGACATTGATGGGAAACCAAATAGAAGTGAGACATCGGTCAAATTCATTAAATGGCATTCAGTATTATTGTTTGTGACATGTTCAAAAATATTTTGTCCTGATCTGTTCCATGTAATTTAAATGTACTTCCTTGGATTTTTACAATCATTTTTCCTCACAATCAGAAGTATATAAAATAGTTAATGCAATTTATTGAGATGATCATCTTTACAGTGTAATTGTTTATCATTGTTGCTCTCTTGTAGTTGTGACAAAAATTTTAAATTTAACTGCTGAGTGAGTAATTTATCCTCACACGTTAATGTCAAAACTACCTATTATTTTCCTTGTCGAAAATTACCTGCGTAAAACATAGGGCCGCCATGTATGGGAGAGGGCTTGAAAACTTGGAGAATGATTTAGGGAAGAAGAAAATCCTGTAGCCACCCTGATTTAGCTTGGCTTTCCTAAGCTGTCAACTTCATTGTCATGTATTTGCATTAACATTATTTAGCTTCAAAAGCACACTAACTGGCTCATAAAACCTATCTCATTTTTTTATTTAGACAAATTAAATGGTTGCTACCTTTTCAGTGATGAAGGTTTTTTGCTCTTCTTTAACATTGTTAGAATTTAGGAAACGGTATATGTGTAGATGTGCCAGGACCATGTAGTGTATTAAAAGAATCTTAGTCAATATATGTAATATAAGTACGTGTGAATCATCTTTGGTGGGTAGTAACTTATGTTCCCCACTGTACATCACATAAATATTTCTGCCCCACCCTCTTCTTAATGCATTCCTTCTCTGCTTGCATTTTTGTCATTTGGAGAAATCTCTTTTTAATCATCATAACTTTACACTGCGCCAGAGCCATTGTTTCATCTTTTATTCGTACCCATGTTGAAGTTTTGTTATTGTACAGTAAGGTTATTACTGTTTTTGAAAGCCTCATCAGAAAGCTGTGGGCTGTTTTATGTGCCTACCTGCGCCTATTCATATAACCTACATCTATATGCCAAATTTAAGTGAATCTCCTCGATTATAAGTGCGTAGCTAAAATACTATCTACAGTTTTCTACATGTAATCCGTCTTTCCCCATTGTTATGCTCAAGTTGTGCTGTTCCTTTAACCAACTTTTCTGCACCCTCTGCATCCTGTTCTCATTTTTTTTGCAAGTGTGATTGTTTGTGAGTGAAAGCGTTGCATGCTTGTGAAGCTTTTTCTGTGTACATTAAATTTTGAATGAAGTTTCATCATTCTGTATAAAAGTGTAAGTGCACAAGAAAGAGTCCCCAAGTACATGTTGCTTGTTGTCATCTTTTTATATATATACAGATATAATATATAGATTATTTAAAAAAAAGTGCAAGAGTTGCTTATGGTGGTGATTGATCGTTCAGTAATGGCTATGCATATTGGTAAAAATGTTTTTTGGTAAATATAAGGACAACTTGTAGTGCCATTAGCCGTAGAGAAATTGACTGACACTGAAATTTTAAGCTCCATACATTATTTTTATCCAGTGGTGAAATTAAAAATTTGGTTAAGCATGGCAAGAAACAGTTTATAACTGATTACTTGTGCTGATTGCATCCTTGAGCAATGACTCTGAATTTAACTTTTACTATATTGGAGACATCATCTTTGTAAGAAAAAGAAAATGCAAAAAATGCACCATGTAGGATAACTAATTAGTATACTTCTTTGTGACTGTGCTTGTATATTTTGTATGATGTCTAAATCTTCTTAAAGAAATAACGTTGGCATCAAAAAAATTAGGTATTGATTTTTGGTAGTAAATTTTATTTGCATCACTGCCATTATTTTTTTAAGGTATTGGAAATTATAAAATTCAAATTATTAAGCCTTTATTATCAATGCTATTATCATTGCACAAGTGCCTTACATAAGGCACAGTTGTCTCACTTTGAATGGCGAAAGAAATGAATGTGATGTATTTCAATCACATGTTTCTGGATATAGGCAGAATTTCTTTCCATCAAGTGCACAATTTTGTCTTATGTATAATTCAGCAAATGGTTTTGGGGAGATTGGAAAACCTATCTGTAAAAGATAGTGGTGTTGCTATTTCTGGATTGGGATCAATCCTGTCTTGTTTATTTGCGCTGTTCTCAGCTGACAACTGATGTGGAAGTCCAGAAATCAATTTTCAATACAACATGTGTGTCAGATTCTATTCTTGTTTACTATTTATTTGACAAAAATTGTAAGATTTTTATATGCAATTTTATGTGGTTTATTAGTTCAAGTAATTCATTATGAATGCTGTATTTCATTTTGGTTGTGTTAGAAGGCAGGTGTTTTATCTTTCTAATGTTTTATTGAACAAAATGAGTTAACTCGTAATCAAACATTTTATTAAGCTGTGATTCACAATGAAAGGCGTTGAACCAGGGTTTCCTATTCTACATTTGTAGAATAGATGCTGTAAGCATTCCTCATTTTAAATTCCCTATGTATTGTATGTTAAAATATGGTTAAAAGTATGAATGTAGTTTGTATCCCATGCTGTGGGACATGATTTGAAATTGCCACTTAAGTTCTGTAGAAGCTTCGCAAGTGTTCTTTTTCTATTTCCCGGTACAAAAACCTTTAACTGTATATTTTTTTTATGTTTTCAGCGTAAATATAATAAATAAAAATCTTTGTAATTACGTTTATTCATTACATAGCCCAATTTTATTATTGAAGGAACCCACAAATTGAAGATTCAAGCATCTATTTGCCGCATGCAGTGGCTAGATCGGCCGATACAACTGGTATCGACGGCATTACGTCAATTGGCTTTTCTCTGTCAGTTTGTAAGACCGGTTGAGTTACTTGGTTTTTTATTCGGAAGCAACTTCTCCTTTTGTTATTCTGCGATGGCTACTTCTCATTGGTTTCTGGCCAGGACGGTCGACGATGTATTTCGAGGTCACACGAACCTGACCCCTCCCACCCACTATCCCCGACTCGGCCACCTCTTCATGAGATTTCGGGTAGGCTTGTTACCAGCTCGTCTCGATAGTTGGAATTGAGTGGGTAAAATATTATCGAATTTATAATATTCCATAACAATGGAAGATGACACTTTTGAATGAAGAATAAAAGAACATTCTTCAGTGATCTTATAAAGCCAAAGCTGCGTTGCCAGGACAACCGCTCAGCGAATTAAATTCCACCACAACAACATGGTTCCAATGCGCATTGCACTTTCAAAGTAATGACGTTTCTTGGTAATGATAACTGTCAATCAACTCTGCGTACGTCCTACATACTTCTTGGAAAGATTTTTGGAAATCCGATCTGGCTCCATAGTATTTTCCTCAATGTGTCGCCAAGTGTACAGATAGTTCGGACTATAGCAAAACGGGACACATTCTAGGCCTTTTTTTCTTTTTCATGCTGCCAGCGTGATTTATGTTGCCGTTTAGATATACCGATTTCAATCAGGTCCACCGTAAGCGGTCTCCTTCTCTCTGGCTCATCCAAAGAATTCATCATGTGGCAGACATGGGTGCTGTCATTTCTTCTGCTCGCGGAGGTCACTCGGACCTCTAGTCGTGGGAGTGTCAACAGTGGAGTCAGCGGAGATGATTTATCATTGTGGATTGATCAACAACAAGTGAAAATGTTTAGTGGTAGGGTTTGCTAAATAATGTCCATATAATGTATTTTCTTGAAATTTAAACGGATCCATCTAATTAATCTTGTTTTTAAAGGTTTTGCTATGAAAATATATGCTATTGTGGATGGACACGTCCTGCCGTATATACTCGACCCTAATTTTGAAAAATATTTGCCAATTATACCATCCGAAGTAAGTGTTTTTTATTTGATACCTTTTGTGCAATTTTGTATCAGTTTATAAAGTATTGAAATTATGTTCACTTCAAGGTGAGCTACGTAAATTTTACGTGGAAATCGGGCGGGAAAAAGTATTTTTACAATTTTGATCGACTGCAGTCATTTGATGAGAGTATTTTGGAAGCACCTGTGATCTCGGTGACAACTGTTGGTCGTGTGCCTCGCCGCCCGAAAGGTGAATACATGTTCCATTAGCTTCGTTATAAGGTATTTAATTTTTCTGTTAGTATTAAATTTTTGTTTACCGTTAAGTTTTCAGTGTGTTTCTCCCATGTTCGGGCAATAGTTCTGGGATAGCTTCTTTCGGTATAGGTCTGTTAATCGAAAGCAGGAAAGGCAAACCATTGCCAGGAACACCTCTTCGTCTCCGACTGAGGAAAGAATGTGCGCAGCGAGGTAATTTCATTCCGTATTATTGACTTTATTGTGTGAATTACATGTTGGACATCGTCTTTATTATGATTTATATTTCAACTGCAATAAATGTTAATATTTATTCATGACTTAAACTCTGATATTAGTTGATGTGTTTTGCTGTAGTATTTTGGCTTGTCACCGTTGTCGAAACCAACAGAGGCAAACCTCATAATTTTATTTTCACTACGGGTCAAACAGGGCCAGACCCTGAATGTGATCGGAAATGTGCCAATGGAGGGTGGTGCAATCAAGAACGCATTTGCCAGTGTCCAGAGGGTTACATGGGGCAACACTGCCGCACAGCATTATGTTATCCTCAGTGCATGAATGGAGGTTCATGCACTTCTCCTGGAACTTGTAGCTGTTTGCCTGGTTTCCAAGGGCGTCATTGTGAAGGTGGTGAGTAGTGAAGTATCATTCGTTGGCTGTAAGGCTTCAAAGAACTGTCAATTTAGATAGTTCCACTAAACTGAATTTGTAATGTATTGTCATTCTTTGACTTGTGGATGTTGCTGGTACTAATTGTAAATACATGGTCATATACAGCCTTCCTGGTTCTATGAGGTAATTTCTAAGAGAACTGAGTGAATCATTTCAACCATTTAGGGTGGGTTATTACCTCCTTTAATGCATGGTGGCCTGTGTGTCTGGCACACAGATTTTCTTCCAATTCATTGGGTGGAGTAAGTCTGCAGAAGCTCTTTCCTTATATGCATTTTATCTTCAAATCAAATGTATTGTTCATTTGAATTCCCTTTAGATGAGATGTATACTGTATGTTTGGAGTCTCATACCATTTTCATAGGCATTTGTGACAGGACTTTATCTGATCACAATGAAAATAGGAGTTGAATAACGAATAGAGTAAAATTAATTTGAGTTTGAATCATTTGCAGCAATGATAAATGAAGGATGAGAAGTCCACTTATTCTAAATACATTTAAAGTGCCATTCAGAATAATAAGTCATGGAAATAAATGGGGATTGAAAATAGAATTTCACCACCAGTAAATAAAACACTGCGGTACAAAACCTAGGTATTTATTGAATGTGCAGTTGCTCAAAATAAAAACTGAATAGAATTAGCTACATAATTTTCAAAAGAATACAGTGTGGCTATGGGAGGCACACGAAATCAACTTAAGTTTAATACACTTCATGACATTTTTCCCATAACAGATATATTGAAGTTTATGCTGGAGCATTGTTTCTTAGCATGAGTTAAAAAACAACATGCCTAGGTTAAGGCTATACCGAGGACTTTTAATACTTATGGCCAAATATTGATTATCTTCTGATTCGTCTGGTCAAATACAAATAGGCAACACTCTATCATACAACTTTTGATATGGATA